>NC_134410.1:129014026-129614026 GCF_038048845.1 Mixophyes fleayi | reverse complement strand
GCTACACCTGTGCCTAATCTGTTGGCTCAAGTTTACCTCTATCTGGCTGGCTATATCGCTACATCTCGCTGATAGAGCTACTATCAAGTTACCAGTCACCTGTAGTTCTACGTCTGGCACGGTTTATCCTTACTCTGCTGTTAACCTGTTTGCTGGACTGTTATTGTGAACTGCTTGTTGTGTCTGTGGCTATTACTTCAGCTCAAGTTGCGTGCCTCCGTTCAGCTGCCTCATACTACTGTGAACTTACCTTTGCATCTACGACTGGATTACCTGTTACCTGTAGTTCCATGCACGGTTCCGATACTCCTCACTTCGCTGCTACTTCTAGGCAACATTCTGCTGCATGTGTCTGTGTTCATCCAAGTCCTTGGATGTTGTTTAACGCTTACTACTCTGCTAGAAAAGAATCACCGCGATACCAGTAACTACCTGCTATGTTGAATCATCTCTATTCTCGGATCAGCCAAGTTCTATATACTACTCTATTTGGACTTTAGCTGTACCAGTGATTCACATTCATCTGCTGTGTGTTTCTCTATTGGATCCAAGTGTTCTTATTCATCACCTCTGCATTGAACTGTTGTATTATTCATCTCATGCTGTTGCCAAGGGTTACCAACTATGAAGTAGCATATGTGATTTGTCTCTGCAATCTGACCAACTGCCGTGTGTTCATCTCTGCCGATAGATATATATATATATATATATATATATATATATATATATATATATATATATATATATTCTCTCATTCCTGTTGTACCATCAGTCAATACACTACTTTGCAGCACTACTATCATCTCCTGTGTTATTATTATCAGTGATGCTTATGAGTCGTGAACTTTTAAACCTGTGAATATCATTGTGTTCTACCTCCACCATCCTCTACTAATACTAGTCTGGGAGACTGTGACCTGCGGAATAGGAGCAGCGGAGACCATATTCCCTTGCGGGGATCCCTGGTGAAAACCTCCTATCCGTTAGACTCCGCACACCTGGGCAAAGTTCCCTATAGTAGAGGCAAGGGATCTACTAAAATCTTTCAGAGCCGTGACAGTGGGTCTCCAGCACTATCCTCCCAATCACATTACCATATGAGCTGGATTGTCTGCGGGGACTAATAGCCTAATAATGGTCTATGTGGCCCCAGCACTCCTACGCTGCACAGACACACAACTTGAGGGTCTGCATAGGGGCGTGAGGTTGCTCTTAACGGCCCTGGTTATATGAATCACTGCTAAAATATGTGTTTTGCCTCTAATGTTTCCCGTGTATGTTGTGTTGTGGGACATTTTTAAACTGAGTGTTGTCGTTCTGCTGGTGGGAAATGCTTTTTAATTTTCACAGCACATTTTGAAAGAGTGCTCTGCTGGGATTTCTGTGTGTTTATGCTGCATGATTGTTGAATATGAAATAACCAGGCTTTTATTTTGTTTTCCAAAACATAAACAAAAATTATTATTGCAATTATAAGAGGTTTCACCTAAATCTTTGTCCTGTTTTTGGCGTTTTACTTTTCAATTATATTTACTGTAAAAAGTAACGCGGCCTCCGCACTATTACAGTTATTACAGTAATAGTGCGCTTAAATACCTTTATTACGGTAGTTTCAGCGCTGCTTTACTCTGGGGGGAATTGAGTTCCCCCCATAGTATTATGAGATTCCTGGAATTTGAGCATTTAACCATACATAATGGAGCTTTTTAACTCATTATGGGAATAATTCATAAAGGCACGCCTACTGAGCGCAAAGTGTGTTTGTTTTAAAATTGACTGTGCGCACTCATGAATTCAGCAAGGTAAGGTTAAGATCCGTGTGTTGTGGGGTGTAGGTCTGCTGTGCTTTACTACACAGGACACTGCACGATACGTACAATACCTGTGTAGATTATAAATTCGCAAGATTATGCACAGAAAGCAAAATATATATAGAATGCCACTAGTTAATAATAAATCATTAATGATCAAACAGTAAAAAAAAAACATTGTTAATTTTTTTTTACTATGATATACTTTCATTAGGATGTTGTGAAATGTCTACTGAACATAAAATACATTTTTACAGTTGCTTCTGATGGCAGACACATATTATAACATGCAAATGATATCACTAGGACTCAGGAGCAAGAGACATTTGGCACGTCCTTACTGTAAATTGACTATGGCCAAATGCCCCTTCCCCCGTTTACACCCTGAAGTCATAGGCTGCAGTAAGTGTCCTTTGCGTTCAAAGAGGTAGCGGACAGGGCTGTGTTTACTGGTGTATGTCCCGGCTCTGGACATGCATAGATGAATTTTGCATACGATACGTTCAAAATCAGAAGATACATTCCATGATGAATCAGGCCTGATGTGTTTACTAAGTTGCCTCTCTGAAAACTAGTGATTAAGGTTTTTCCTAAGCTTGGTTTTATATTGGTTAAATACTGTAAATATAAATACAGACAGCTAGACAGGGAGCCTAAATTCAATAACTTCTTATAGGTACTTCCTATAGGGGAATGTTTCTTTTTAATGGTTATGGCCCCTACATTTTACCTTAACTTAAGCAGGCAGTAGGACTGCAAATCCCAACATCCATTGCGGAGCGCGACGGAGGAGGAGACCAGGGAGGGAGCCGGATCGCCAGCTGACCGCAAGGTAAGTATTGTCTTCTGTTTTTTTCAGGTTTTTGGTTTTTTTTTGCTGCCTCCGACGGGCCCACCTGGGCTGCAGGGCCCATATATATAATATTTTTTTTATATATATATATATATATATATATATATATGTAAATATAGGGGCCCCGGTGCACTGCTTTGCCCAGGGGCCCAAAATGTTGTTAAGAGGGCCCTGGGTTCTGGAGCAGCTGGCAAAGCACTGTCACAGTGACCATAGTGATTGGTGGCTACGTAACTACCGTTGACTTCTACCTAAGCGTTGCTGTTTACAATGGATTTGTTTTCCCTGTAACATGATGCAGCATTGTTCCGTGCTGGGTGTCAGATAATAGAGTAAGGCAATCATGTTTTATTAGGCTGGACTGGGAACTAGACTCTCTCAGTGTCGTTATTCCATCTAGCAGAAAATGTGCTAACACATACAGCATTGATACCACAGCAGGTTATTGCTTGACCAACTCATTTACCCAGACATTCAGTAAGACCATGGAGGTGGCGGACTGCAGAATGTCAATGTTACTGCGAATTGGAACACAGCTAGACGCCTCTGCACTCATTACAGCACTGAACGTGGAGAACTAGAGGGATGTCATCTAAGCTAGGAGATAGATATAAACATTCCTCCCTACTGTCCAATTTAGGTGGAACCGTCCTGGTTTGAGAAGAATGTATATATAATAATTATATAAAGAATTGATTTGCTGTCATATCAGACCACATAATGACATATATAATGAAACAAGGCTAAATAATTAAATCAAAGCTGTGGCTTAAAATAATATGTGTAAAATTAAATATGCATAAAAAATGCCCAAATAAAAGTCATACAATCCTAATTCATCATCTAGTGACAGGAAAGAATTCTGTGCAGTTTTATTTGTTACTTTGTATCTCTGTGAGCACTGTAGTCATTGTCCCCCTGATAGCAGGATGTTTCTGTTTGTCTGGAGAACTGACAGCTGGTTGTGATATTTTTATACTGGAGGTATTTATAAGTAGAAAGATGAAGGTGTAAGCAAGATAAAGCTGGTCATTTATTTTACTTTTCCATTGTCAGCTGCCTTTTTATCTATTAGTGCTGTGCTATGTTCTGAATTTTGCTCTAATCTGTCTTAATTAGTATGGATTCAGAATATAAATGATATTGTTGGGTTGTTGTTAAGATTATTTATCGTGTTTGTGACATATGGTGTTTTGTACACAGTAGGGGAATTGTGGTATGAGAATAAGTTTGCAATACTGTCCATACTTCTAGAAAATGGGTTTTGCTGGAACATTTCCCTCTGGTTTGTCTGATCTGTTGTTTGAAATAGATTTGACCACGAGTCAGAAGTGTGGAACCATCGAACCGTCTCACAACGACAATAGACAGAACTGAATTATTTTTTTTTAATGTGGAGTGCTGTCTCTGTGCTACTATAATAAGAAGCGCTGTCTCTGTGTGTCTGTAATGCAGAGCACTGTCTCTGTGTGTCTGTAATGCAGCGAGCTGTCTCTGTGACTGTAATACTGAGCACTGTCTGTGACTGTAATGCAGAGTGCTGTCTCTGTGTGACTGTAATGCCGAGCACTGTATCTGTCTGACTGTAATGCAGAGCGCTGTCTCTGTGTGTCTGTAATGCGGAGCACTGTCGCTATGTGACTAATGCAGAGCGCTGTCTCTGTGTGACTGTAATGCAGAGAACTGTCTCTGTGTGACTGTAATGCGGAGCGCTGTCTCTGTGTGACTGTAATGCAGAGCGCTGTCTCTGTGTGACTGTAATGCGGAGCGCTGTCTCTGTGTGACTGTAATGCGGAGCGCTGTCTCTGTGTGACTGTAATGCGGAGCGCTGTCTCTGTGTGACTGTAATGTGGAGGGCTGTCTCTGTGTGACTGTAATGTGGAGCGCTGTCTCTGTGTGACTGTAATGTGGAGCGCTGTCTCTGTGTGACTGTAATGCATAGCACTGTCTGTGTGACTGTAATGCGGAGCGCTGTCTCTGTGTGACTGTAATGCGAAGCACTGTCTCTGTGTGACTAATGTGGAGCGCTGTCTCTGTGTGACTGTAATGTGGAGCGCTGCCTCTGTGTGTCTGTAACGCAGAGCGCTGTCTCTGTGTGTCTGTAACGCAGAGCGCTGTCTCTGTGTGACTGTAATGTGGAGCGCTGTCTCTGTGTGACTGTAATGTGGAGCGCTGTCTCTGTGTGACTGTAATGTGGAGCGCTGTCTCTGTGTGACTGTAATGCAGGATTTTATGTGCAGGTTTATATTTCAGAACTCTCTTAGTCAAAACAGAATAGAGAACTTGTGAAGGTCTATTGAAAGGTATTGCTGGCTGCCAAATAGCCTAATTTTGTTGGTACACTTTTGCTCATTTTCTATAACTGCTGACTAAGCGCAGGAGGGGATCGCCTCATACCAGCTCTGCAGTAGCCAAATAAATATATTCATTACATATTCTGAGAACGTGCTGGATTTTAACAACATCAGGTTTTCGTTTCATTGAACAGTATAGTAAAACATTACAAATCCCCAGAAAGTTCTATATTTAAGAACTCACATTGTAACTGGGGTTATGCCACCTTTAAATACCCCTATGTGGGATGTTGTCAGTCCATCTGATGAGCGGATAAAATCATTCTACTAAAATATGAAACACTGGACTGTGGCTCGGAATGACAAAAATCTACTTTTTGTGGCATATTCTGAGTTTCCTGAGAAATTCTGTAACAAGTAATACTATAAGTGGCTTCCTCTGAAGAATGTTATAAGACCTGTAATTACGTGCAGATTCCATCGTCCCTCGCTCCTGTTGTTGCAGCTTCGTGCCTACCGCAGCATATCATTTTGCTCGCCGTGTTTTCCCTATTGACATACAATGCTGTCTGCGTCTTTTGTAACTGCGTAAACACACATCAATCGGATTATTTTTTTAAGATTTTCATGTATCATTTGATATCACCTGAACCATTTATTTATTTTATTGGTTTTCTGCAGCACTCCTGAATCAATGGCACCTACGTTTCATGTTTAATATCTAAATGTTTTAGTTTTGGGGTTTATTGGTCCTTTAAGCTACTAGTCAACCGATGGAAAATACTGTTGATCGTTTTCTGTAACCTTTTGCGTTAAAATAATTTTCATTTTTTATAGTAATGGCGGGTGACAGGTAGATTAGACAGCACAGGTTGCTCAGTGCCAAACAAATGATTGATCAGATTTCTCTGTTTCTTAACTTTCCTATTGTGATATAATTGTATAATGCAGAACATTCGGTGACAGGAAGATATATGAAGAAGGAATGAAATGGAACACACGTGGCTTCTCTGCTGGTTATTTGTCACAGGAAGGGGTTGTGTCATGCTTGGATGTATTAGTTTGAGGCTTACACTTCACTTAAAGGGCAGATATTTTATTTACTAAGTTAACCCTTTCAGCAGTCGCTCATAAATCGCTCTCACGTTTGTGGAAACACCTTCAGAATGGATTAAATATTATATTACCTGGCTATAGGATACGGGATAGAAATGACTTCATAAGTGGGAGCAGAATGGCCAACAAACTAAGCATTGGGTCTTCTGCAGCTGGACTAGTGGCCATTGTACAGTATATAAAAGTGCCAAGAAATAGAGCCTATAACTCTTGTAAATTGCTGTCTATTAGTTCATCAGGGGATTGATAGAATAGAAAGAGATTGCATGGGGGGTGACTAAAATCACCCGATATGCGTTGAATCATGTCATTGTGTCTTCCTTCCAAGTGAAGTGGGTGGGTTCTGAGTGAAAACCCTGGGGTTCTAGGAGAATTACCCAAAATTCAGGAGTATCCCGGACATTTGGAGACTAGGCTAGCATGGCTGCTTTATCATTACATCTACATTTATCGTGTCAAAAAGTGTAATTGTTGATCACCACTTATCACGTTAACACAGGGGCGGACCCAGACATTTGCCCTACCCGGGGCGATTTTAGGGGGGGGGGGATTTAGGCCCCGCCCCCTTTCTAATTTCTAAGGCTGCCGGCGGCTGCACAGTATGTGCAGGTCCGCTCGGCAGTGACAGTGTGCTGCCCCGCTGCTCTGATTGTGTTTAAAACACAATCAGAGCAGCCGGGCAGCACACTGTCACTGCTGAACGGACCTGCACAGTGTGCAGCCGCCGGCAGCAAGCCCCCCCCCCTGGATCCGCCACTGCGTTAACAGAACAGGAATTACATCAACACTTGATAAACAGACTTCCCCATACAAAGTCCCTTTCAAACTTACGCCGGAAGGGGTACCTTTAGCGACTGCAATGTTATAGCAACACCTTACATAAATATGGCAGAGCGCTAAAAACGCCCTTTGATAAATAGACAAGAAATCAAAACACAAAATATGATATAATGATCTCTGAAAGCAGCACCAACCCTGTCTTTGCTTGCCAAGTGCAGACTGAAGACTCAATGCGCCAGATTAGGTGAAAGATTTCAGTAAGAGGTGCACATTCACCCCGCTCCCTTTATTGTTTCTCCAATGCTAATAGTAGTTTTTATTTTTTACCAGGAGAATCTCCCACTTCCATAGGAAAGATGTTCATGCAGTTACAATGTTTATAATGTTCCTGGATCTGCTTCCTCTGCCTCATTAGCCGTATTATTGCTGGAAGGCTCGCTCGTACAAACCTGCGCTTTTCCTCTCCACAAGGCCGCCGCTAACATTAATAAATGTTTACTACGAACTCTGCCTGACCCTCACAGAGCACTAAGCTCACTCCACTTATCCAGGAAAATTAAAATATTCAGATTTATCTGCCCAGTACTCTCTGGAAGCTTTAATTCCATAACATTAACCAAGTGAGTACCCAGAAAATGGTACTTTCTCAAACGGCACATTAACATTATTCACCTCAGTTTTGGTTGGCCCATTGTTATTGTCCTTCAAGTTAACTCAGCATGAAAGCAAAATAGGGATCAATATATTGTTATGACTACTGCATAACAGGTCTCATCGTGGCTTGAAACGCCCGGAGGACAAGAGACGCAGCTTGACACATCTTTGGTCTGTGTGGCGTTTGAAGTGCTTTGTGGCTTCTGGCAAATATAGTCCAGGGCAACACACTAGCTCTAGCCCCCCACCCCCCACCCGTGAGGGTGTAACCGTTAAGATGACCACTTACAGAGGCCAGCTTTCCGTCACCTAACCATGATTATTTACTCAGAGATGCCCTGTTATGCCAGAATGGCAATCAAACCTTTTTATTGCCCAAGTAAGAGTACCAAGACTGCTAAAAGATTGGCTAAATTATGTTTGGTCAAAATCATATTTGGGTCATTCAAAGTTTAATGTATATTCCTTATAGAAAATATAGTGGATCAAGGCAATAATTCTCATAATCCATGTTTATGAAGATCTCTGTATACATTTGTAACCTCAGACAGTAACCAAATAACATATCTGTACATACATAGGCCCCATAAAATGGGTATTGTCTTGACATGCATACATCAATTTGGTAATCCAGTGTAATCAAAATTCATTGTTAGAAATGAACTCTTCCGGGGGTAAATCACAATTCTAAATTATTTCTGGCCATCTAAGTTTAAAAAAAATCAATCGTTCAGGACCATATTTCTGTCATTAAGCAATCAGTTTGTTGGACATATTTTGCTGATTTCAAGCTAATATTTGTAATATGTCTTATCCAATTCGTGTATGTGAGAGTGATTTTTTTGTTTCATGGCGAATGATCTGATCAACAAATTACCTGATTGTTTAACATTTGATGTGTGCTAAAATTAGTCACATATTTCTTGACCAATTTCTTTGTCCAGGACATGTCTGTTTATGTGTGCCCAGTTTTAAGCAGTATAAGACTAACCAAAAAGATTGCCTAGTATTTATCTGCAAACTGATGTCATGTGAGTGTGCTTAATTTTGGAGGGGGCTGGGATTAAACAAATATATATACAGAGATGGAAAAAATAATGTCCCACTTACGAGCTGGTTAGACACATCTAGGAACCGGTGGAATCGTTTAAGTAGTCAGCAGAGAATATGTGAATCCATTGACAACATGTCTCCTCTGTCAACCTTGTATGTCCTTATTCTATTTCTGTGAATTGTTTTTGTATGATCGATTATGCCATAATGTTTGATATATATTGATGATGATGATGATCAGATGACTACCAAAAGTTATCCTGGTGGTTTTCACGTTAGCCTTTTGTAAAAAAGCAAAATACTCTTGTTCTACTTAATTAAATATTCTATATGCGATATACATTGCTTGCCTATTTATATAGATAGTGTTGCTGCACATAGTCGGGTATCACAGCCGGGTTGTAGCACATCTGGTTATTTTGGTTTGTGAGTTCTGTGGTATACAGAGCACAGGCAATGGACCATTGGGGCAATATGAATCATCCTTCCCCATGTTCTATACAAAGTTTGTCATTAACCTAAAGGACTCTACAGGCAATGAGTGTGTGGTCCGAACGCTGAAAGGTTCTGGTGGTTCTGTAATGTTGTAGGGATTGTTTTCGTGGCACGGTTTGTTTGCAGATATTCCCTTATAAGACAAGGTCAATGCTAATCCCTACTTAATGGTAATGAGTGATGATTTTCACCCCATGTCCCAGCATTTCCTGATGGGAGGGGTGTCTTCCAGGATGCCAATGCCCCCATCCACAGAACACGTGTAGTTGCCCAATGATTTGATGAGGATGACACCAGTGTTCTCCGTATACCATGATTTTGTCAGCCATCAGATCTGAACCAAACTGACCATGAATGGGATATTCTGGAAAGATGTCTGACACCGTATTTTCCACCACCAACTGCCCAGTTTCAGTTGAGGGACTTTCTTGTGTGAAGATGGTGTCGCATCGTTTCTGCTTGATTCCAGACATTGGTAGACTCAATTCCACGGCCCATATGGGCCATACATATTTGCTTTGACCTTATTAAGTGACTGTCATGGAGCCTGAGTTTGGAATAGACATTGAAGCCCTGCTCTAGATAGACTTACCCCCAGAGAGCTGCGAAGTTTAATGGTAGAGAGGTATTCACCAGGGATCCCTGCAAGGGAATATTGACTTAGCTGCTCTTTAGCCGCAGGTCACGGTCCTCTAAGGGGGCTTAGAGCAGGGTGAGATGGAACCGTGGAGTGCAGCAGGCCTGCTGGAAGATATATGCAGAGGTTCAGGTGAACGACAGTGAACTGAAGCATTGAGGTTGAAGTCTTTAGAAAGCGAAGAGCTGAGAACAGGACTGATTATGAGGCACAAGGTTCCTGCAACAATACCGCAGGTCTTGATCGTGTAACAGGTAACACAGAATACCAACTGAGAGGTGGTGTACTGCAGAGAACTAATGCACTGAGATCCCTGGAAAGCGAATAGTTTGAGGACGGGACCGATGGTGAGGCACGAGGTTCTTGCAATAATACCACAGGTCTTGATCATGGAACACGTAACACAGGATATCGATGTGCAGACAGTAACCAGAGAGAACAGCGTCCTAACAAGTAATTTAATTATTTCTGGGACAATAAGTGAAAGTGATGGTAGAAATCAGCATGAAGTAGGCTGAAGCTTAAGAAAACAGGGCTAGGGAAGCAGACCATGATGTACAGAGGGTGATGGAATAGTAGAAGGAGAACACAAGGAAAGAGGGCCCTGCTCCTGAGAACTTACATCCTAAAGGGAAGGGGGAGACACAAATAGGGTGGTACCGACTGGGGGAGAGAGCGGGTGTAGTGTTTGGATTATGGGCACCTATAATCCACCTTGTGTTGGTGTGTATGTAGTCAGTATATTTTGTTTGTAATGAGAACTCTCAGTGTGGGGAAAGTCAGGGTTTGCTACATGTAAGTTAGTAGATTTAAACATTTTACACCTATTTATGGAGAAATCCCTTCTGCTATAAAACCCCAAGTACCAAGCAGTCTTCAGAACAGATCCCTTATATGTATTCATAACACATATTGACATCTGATGTCCTCTTTATGTCTCTTGGCCAGAAGATAGGATTGTGATTCCTGTCTCATTCACTTCCTCAGACTTCCGCATTTCCCCATTTCTGCTCCTTTGTTGACACAAGTAATTAAAGTGATGTTCCCTTCATTAGCAGATTATTAACGATTTAAACAAAAAAACTGCTGTATGCCTAGCCTATAAATAGTCCAGGGAATGGTTGAGGCACAGAAGTGGCAGTCATCTCTTTAGGTATTCATTAAATTTAATCTAACAGCCTGAGGCTGGTTCTGTGATAGAATAATGCAGAGCACTAAAGGAGCAGTGAGCACCTACATTGAGTGTCAGGAACGGTGAACGACTTGTATTTAAATGTGCCTTTTAATTGCCTCTTGAAGAACGCTTACATTCAAAGAGACTTAGAGGTAGGGCGGCAGGGTCTCTGGTGTTGACTCTTTCAAATTAAATCGGTGCCTCTTCATTCCAGACAAAGGTTTATGCCGCCCAAATCTCTGCTCGTTTTGTGTCCCATGGGTTTTGCACAAATGAGGAAATGTTCACTGTGATATATTGAATACTTAGTATTTTTTTTCAATTATTAAAGAGTTTCTGCCAGGATTACAAAGTTTTCTCATATGGTACATTTCTACTACATACAGAGGAAGAAGCCACCTTTTGGGCTGAAGCAATATTCAGCCAATCAAGTTGCTAGAAACTAGTGACATCATTGAAGCATAAGTTGAATTCTCATGAATATTGCTTTTGCCCCCGCTGTGTTTAAGAAATGGGTACACTGTAATATTAGTTCTTACCGTTGCATGCAATCAGCTTAAAGGGCGGTTATCATAATATCGTATTAATGTGTTATATCATGTCACTGCATGTTTCATGTCACTGCATGTGGTTTGTTTGCGTAATAACCCACTCTATGTACAGCGCTGTATAATATCTTGGCACTTTATAAATAGAAGGGTTATAATACAGAAGCATGTATAGTATACTTTCCAGTCTTAGCAATCTCCCCTCTGGGAGATCCCAGTGCGGCAACGCAAATCGCATTATTTGACAAAATTCCAAAATTTGCGGCAGATCGCATTATCGGGCTCCCACGTCCACCCACAGTAGGAAGTGGGCAGATTGTAAGAGGATTATCTGCTTTCTTGGGAGTCTGGAAGGACGCCTCAAAAATCGGGAGTCTCCTGGACATTCCAGTAGAGTTGACAAGTATGCTATATTGTGATAAAAAAATTAAATGGACAGTAATTCCAAAAAATGCTTTACATGTTTCAGTTTTGCTTATTGTTTTAATACAACACATCTTCGCTCATTCTATTTCATGTCTGTAAGTGATTTCCATTTTTTTCTTATATTATAGTAAATTAGTTCCGCATTTGCGCTTTGTGAGGTTTCTCTCTTCCAGCAATCTGCCTCCCCTTTAAAGTAAGAAAAAGTTAATTTCTGCTATATAAAAATAAATAAAAACAAGTGACTAAACAACCCTGATTAAATATAGAAATGAAACTAATTGTTAGGAACTCTTCCAGCCGGCACAACA
Organism: Mixophyes fleayi; assembly: GCF_038048845.1. Lineage (NCBI taxonomy): Eukaryota > Metazoa > Chordata > Amphibia > Anura > Limnodynastidae > Mixophyes > Mixophyes fleayi. Next base: position 129,601,877 of record NC_134410.1, on the reverse strand, counting down.
CAACCCGGAGTCTACTCTGTCAGTCAGGTGTTCACTGGAGCCCCTGATGGTGGGGACAGACTGGGCTGCAGACTGACAGAGGGTCGTGAAGTGTGTACCGGCTGGGGAGAACCCAGGCAAGAAGAGTCAGGTCCACGCAGAGGTCAAAAGGCCGGCAGCAGGTATCAGTATCGATGAACAAGCTGAGGTCAGAGGTCACAGGCAGAGAAGCGGAACGGGTAAACGAGCCAAGGATCAGGGTCACAGGAAACACAAGCGAAGTCCAATACAAAGCCAAGGGTCAAACACGGGTAGTCAAAACGTAGATAACAGGATACAGGAACTGGAACAAGCAGGTCAGCAGACTGGAGCACAGAAGCTATAACCGGCAATGAGGCAGCAGACCTCATTGCCTTAAATACAGACACAGACCAATCAGCAGTTGAACACACTCCTGCAGGCTAATTTACTAGTATCCAGCAGGGCCAATCAGGGCTTGCCCCTGACCTACACAGTTGCAGGCTAATGCCTGTTAATAAGCCTAATAGAATCAGCCCACAGGCCGCCTGCTATGCGCAGGCGCCCGGCTACCAGCACCACCGGGATGCAGCGCTAATGTACTAGCGTCTGGCCGTTGCCCTGGTGACGGCCGGACAGGAAGAAAAAATGACGTTGACGGCCGGGACGCTGGGGCGCATGAGAAGCGAGCCGCGGCGTCTGTGAGTACCGCCGCGGCTCGTGACAGTACCCCCACTTGAGGAGGGGTCAAGGGACCCCGACACCCAGGTTTCCTTGGAAATTTCCTGAAGAATTCCTTCAATTGTTTAGGAGCATGGAGTTGTCTCCGCGGAACCTAAGAGCGTTCTTCTAACCCGCGGTTCCTCCACTGTACCAAAAAGTGCACCTGTCCTTGCACTTTTTTGGAATCCAAGATTTTCTGAACACTGTACCTCTGAGGCTTGCCTGAAGACTGGGCTTGAGCTGGATAAAGAACTGGTTTTAACAGAGAACAATGAAATGTGTTTGGAATTCTTAACGAGCCCGGAATTTTTAACCTAAATGCAACAGAGTTCACCTGCTTGATGATGGAAAACGGCCCGATGAATTTAGGGCCCAACTTCTTGCAAGGTTGCTTCAGCCTGATATTTTTTGTAGACAGCCAGACTTTCTGGCCAACCTTAAGAGAGCAGATGGTACGGTGTCGGTCCGAATTTTTTTTTGCAACAAGTGAGGCTTGTCTTAAAGATGAGTGCACTTTCTTCCAGATAACTCTGAGATCCCTGGCAGTGGAACGGATCTCCTGGATACCAACGGACTGGAGAGAATACAAAGAGTTCGATCTTGGGTGAAAACCATAATTGCAAAAAAACGGAGAGGTTTTGGTGGAGGAATGACAGGAGTTGTTACAGGCAAATTCCGCCCAGGGCAACAAGGAGGACCAGTTGTCATGGAACTCCGACGTGTAGCATCGCAAGAACTTCTCCAAAGACTGGTTAACCCTTTCCGTCTGCCCATTTGACTGAGGGTGGTATGCTGATGACAAACTAATCTTGATTCCCAGGAGGGTACAGAATGATCTCCAGAACTGCGAAATGAACTGAGAACCCTGATCGGAGACGATGTCTGTAGGGAGTCCATGGAGGTGAAAAATGTGTTGAATGAACAGGACGGCCAGATCTCGAGCAGTAGGAAGCCTGGCTAGTGGAATGAAATGCGCCATCTTGCTAAACCGGTCTACCACGACCCAAATGGTATTGTGTCCCGCAGAGGGTGGTAGATCAACTATAAAATCCATGGATAGATGTGTCCAAGGTTTAGCAGGAGCGGCTAATGTACCTAACTGCCCTACCGGGCGAGTCCTGGGAACCTTGTTCCTGGCACAAACTTCACAGGACAGGACGTGACTTTTTACGTCGGCAGACAGAGACGGCCACCATACGGTACGGGAAAGTATCTCTAGTGTTTTGTAGATGCCAGGATGTCCAGCAGTCCGACTGTTGTGTGCTTCAGCAAGAACTGTCTTCCTTAAATGAACTGGGACAAACAACCGTCCTACCGGAGTGTTGTCAGGAGCCAACTTCTGAAACCTTTGTAAGGTACAGCTCAGATCTTGAGTTAATCCGGCATGGACCATGGATACAGGAACAATAGGCTCTGGGTTAGTGACTGGGGCATGATGTGCCAGAAAACTTCTAGACAGGGCGTCCGCTTGAATATTTTTAGAACCAGGACGATAAGTGATAATAAAGTTAAATCGTGTGAAGAACAGTGACCACCGAGCCTGACGGGGGTTTAGACGTTTAGCTGACTGAATATACTGCAGATTCTTATGATCCGTTATAACAGAGATCTGGTGTGCAGCGCCTTCCAACCAGTGTCGCCATTCCTCAAAGGCCCATTTAATTGCTAGCAATTCTCGATTTCCCACGTCATAATTGGTCTCCGCTGAGGAGAATTGGCGGGAAAAAAAGGCACATGGATGCAAGCGGTGAGTCTGAGGATCCTTTTGTGACAAGATAGCTCCAGCACCGACGTCAGAAGCATCTACCTCGAGAATAAATGGTACCTTTGGGTCCGGGTGACTGAGGACCTGAGCGGACACAAAAGCTTCCTTTAAGGTTTTAAATGCATTTATTGCTTGCCGTGACCAAACAGCCGGATCACCCCCTTTGCGAGTCAAGGAAACGATAGGAGCCACGATGTCAGAAAAACCGCCAATAAATCTCCTGTAATAATTGGCGAATCCTAGGAATCTCTGGACCGCCTTGAGGTTATTGGGTTGTACCCAATCCAGGATTGCCTGGACCTTGGTGGGGTCCATGGAGAAACCCTCTGAAGAGATTATATAGCCAAGAAAGGATACCTTCTTAACCTCAAACTCACATTTTTCGAGTTTCGCGTAGAGATGATGTTCCCGTAGTTTCTGTAGGACTTGTCTGACATGACTCCGATGTGCCGGCAATGAATTGGAATATATGAGAATGTCATCTAAGTAGACAACAACAAAGTGTCCCAGGAACTCACGTAACACCTCATTAATCAAATCCTGGAACACAGCAGGAGCGTTACTAAGGCCAAACGGCATGACCAAGTATTCGTAGTGGCCCGAGAGCGTGTTGAACGCCGTCTTCCACTCATCACCTGCTCGAATGCGTATGAGGTTATAAGCACCACGAAGGTCGATTTTTGTGAAGACCGTTGCTCCTCTTAATTGATCAAAGAGTACAGAGATGAGAGGAAGCGGATAGGTGTTTTTAACCGTAATCATATTCAGTCCCCGATAATCGATACATGGTCTGAGTCCACCGTCCTTCTTGGACACAAAGAAGCACCCAGCCCCTACTGGAGACTTAGATGGCCTGATGAAGCCTTTCTCCAGATTTTCATCAATGTACTCCTGCATGGATTTGGTCTCTGGACCGGAGAGAGAATACAAACGTCCCTTGGGTAGTTTAGTACCTGGAATTAACTCGATGGCACAGTCGAACTCCCGGTGCGGTGGTAGAATATCAGCAGCCTTTTTAGAGAAGACATCCCAGAAGTCATGATACTGGGAGGGAAGCTGCTCCGGAATGGACCGAACCACACGTAGAGGTAATGTCAAACAGGACTGTGAACAATGAGAGCTCCACTGGACAATCTCTCCTTTTGCCCAATCTATGACAGGGTAATGACAGGATAGCCAAGGATGACCTAGAATCAAAGGCACTGACGGGCATTCAATGAGAAGAAAGACTATAGATTCGGAGTGGAGAGCCCCAATCCTCAATTGTAGTAGCGGGGTCTCCCAGGTAACCTTACCGCCTGGCAATGGAGCACCATCTAAGCCACATACCGTGATGGCGGATTTGAGTTTAACCCGCGGAATTCCAGCAGAGCGGGCAAACTCGAAGTCCAAGAAGTTACCTGCAGCTCCACTATCAATGAAGGCCGCCAGACCCACAGAACAAGCACTGAACGTGAGCTGTGCAGGAACCAATACCGCATTTTTTGGGGAGACAATTTGTAGACCTAAGTGAACTCTCCCCTCGTTCCCTAGGCATGCTCGTTTCCCGACTTGTTTGGGCAAGAACGGGAGAAGTGGCCTCTTGCGCCACAATATAAACATAAGCCTTGTGACCGTCTCCTGTCTCTTTCCTCAGAGGAAAGACGGTATGCTCCCAATTGCATTGGTTCCTCACCATCCTGGGAGATAGGAACGAAGGCGGATGGAGGTGATGACGTTTCCTTTTCAGTTTTCCACTCTTTATATCTCCTGTCAATTTTAATGGAGAGGTGCATCAGATCCTCCAGAGAGCTAGGAGACGGGTATTGCACCAGCGAATCTTTAATCTGTTCGGATAGGCCGACACGGAACTGACTACGTAAGGCAGGGTCGTTCCATCCACTGTCAGGTGACCATCTACGGAATTCCGCGCAGTATTCTTCTGCCGACCGTCGGCCTTGTTTCAAGGACCGTAGATGAGCTTCCGCGGAGGCCACTCGATCCGGGTCATCATACAGTAAACCCAATGCCTCAAAGAAGGAGTCTACGGACTGCATGGCCGGACTGGTCTGTGGCAAAGAAAACGCCCAGGACTGGGGGTCACCCTGTAGAAGGGAAATAATAATCCCAACTTGTTGCTGCTCTGAACCGGAGGAGCGGGGTCTCATCCGAAAATAGAGCTTGCAGCTCTCCCTGAAGTTCCGAAACAAGGTTCTATTTCCGGAGAACCGATCCGGTAAATTCATTTTGGGCTCACAGATGGGATCTGGAGGAGATTGTGAAGCTTTTGTGGCTTCTTCTTGAACAGACATACGCTCAGCCAATCCTTGCATCATCTGATACAAAGACTCAACATGGCCTGCTAGTGTTTGTGCCGGAGACGGTGTGGATCCACTTGCATCCATCCTAATCTTGTCTCCGTGAGTGGGCCGGTTATAATGTTAGGAACTCTTCCAGCCGGCACAACACAACCCGGAGTCTACTCTGTCAGTCAGGTGTTCACTGGAGCCCCTGATGGTGGGGACAGACTGGGCTGCAGACTGACAGAGGGTCGTGAAGTGTGTACCGGCTGGGGAGAACCCAGGCAAGAAGAGTCAGGTCCACGCAGAGGTCAAAAGGCCGGCAGCAGGTATCAGTATCGATGAACAAGCTGAGGTCAGAGGTCACAGGCAGAGAAGCGGAACGGGTAAACGAGCCAAGGATCAGGGTCACAGGAAACACAAGCGAAGTCCAATACAAAGCCAAGGGTCAAACACGGGTAGTCAAAACGTAGATAACAGGATACAGGAACTGGAACAAGCAGGTCAGCAGACTGGAGCACAGAAGCTATAACCGGCAATGAGGCAGCAGACCTCATTGCCTTAAATACAGACACAGACCAATCAGCAGTTGAACACACTTCTGCAGACTAATTTACTAGTATCCAGCAGGGCCAATCAGGGCTTGCCCCTGACCTACACAGTTGCAGGCTAATGCCTGTTAATAAGCCTAATAGAATCAGCCCACAGGCCGCCTGCTATGCGCAGGCGCCCGGCTACCAGCACCGCCGGGACGCAGCGCTAATGTACTAGCGTCTGGCCGTTGCCCTGGTGACGGCCGGACAGGAAGAGGAAATGACGTCCCGGTCGTCAAGGTGACGGCCAGGACGCTGGGGCGCATGAGAAGCGAGCCGCGGCGGCTGTGAGTACCGCCGCGGCTCGTGACACGAATATGATTAATCTATTCAATTAAATGTTGAAAAATCCTGGACTACTTACCTACAATATCCTAACACTGACCAGTTAGAGCATAGTATACATGGTTCCCCAGCGCAATACAGAGTGAAAAAGATGTATAACTAAACAATGCAAATATTAAAGTATAACTGTATTAAGTGGCAAAACAGGCATAAAAACCATACATAAACAAGAAAAACAAAAAATTCAGAAGCGATGTTTTCTTAGACAATATTCATGAGAAGTATATGATAAAACCAATGGGGGCTAAGGTGTAGGACTAAAATCCATAAGTCTTAGACATCCGGTATAAACACGCTGACCACTGGATTCCAATTCAGGAACAACAAATGAAAGAAATTATAATAACTCTTATCTGGGAAGGGTGGGTAGTGCACTTACCTTCCTTCCCAGGTAGCCACGTCCCGCTGCTAACGAGTAGAACTGATGACCAATTGTAGAGATCACCCACGGCCGTGGACTTCTCCTATGGACTCGCTGGAATAGTTCAATAAGTTCAGTGAGTTGCGCGCATGCGCCTGGTTGGCGTCGGCGATCTTATAATTTTTGTGAAGAAACAGTCTCCTTGGGTAGAATGGGTGAGAGCTGTGTGGGAGCCGCTCTCAGCCAGAGGTGTGTGTATTGGAATCCGCTGGGTGGTGAGAGTTGTCCACACATGCGCCTAGAGTAAAATTTGGCGATTCTGTTCTCGCAACCCGCGACTCCGGAGCCGCATGCGGCTCCGACAGCCATTTGTTGCGGCTCGTCCATGTGTCAGTGGCAAAGGGGGTGACCCTTTTGCGATGTAGTAATCTAAAAAAGTAATGAGAGCCGGCGAAGGAGAGAGCGCTCCTCCCCCGGCGCAGCTCCCTGCTGGCTGAATGACGCTGACGTGACCTTACATCAGCATCATTCAGTTGCCAGAGAGCGCGCCGAGGAGGAGCAGAGAAGAGGAGATCCAGGAATCAGGTAAGTATATAGTAACTAAAAAAAAAAAAATTCTTGGGGGCAGAAAAAGAAAAAAAGGGACCTACAGCAGGGAAGGAGGAGGAAAAGGAGCGCTGGTATGTTAGACAGGTGTATTTCTAAAGATATATATATATACAAGTTAACCCGTGCATGATACTCATGCATTCTAGTCAAATTAAGCTACTTAAGGTGTTAAAAAGGTTCTTGTCATGCATTTGGGCCATAGCCCAGGCCTCAACCACCAACCACTCCCCACTGTCACCCCCGGCAACCACCAACCACTCCCCACTGTCACCCCCGGCAACCACCAACCACTCCCAACTGTCACTTCTCCTTCAAGAAATATATATATATATTTTTTAAATCTTTATAAACACTTTTAACAATTAACAAATTAAAAACATCTTAGTATACCAAATTTCAGCCCTTTCTGAATTTTTTTTCCACACACACTAAGAATTTAGTAGGTCAGTGTATAACTCCGCCCAGCAGGTGGCGCTGCAGCTTGGTTTTATTTTTTCCACACACACAGACAGACAGACTAACACACGCCACTAGACATTTATATTATATATATATATATATATATATATATATATATATATGTATATAACACACTGCCAGTAATTCATCTTCAAGAGAGGCTGTTACAGATAAAAGGCAAGTGCCTTATTTTACAATCTACAAACGGATTTGTTTGTTCAAATTTGATTTCAGACCGCCGGTTACAGCTGTATTTGAACTTTGAGCAGTGTTATCGTCATTTTAGATGTCCAAAGGGTTTTGTGGCTCCCAATTTTTTTTTTACACTGGAAAACGGGTCCAAATGGCTCTTTGAGTTCTTAAGGTACATGGTATTACAGGACAATACAGTACACAAATAACACTACAACTCTCAACACAGCTACTGATAGCCTGGATGGGTAATGGGGTGCAAGGGGTATATTCAGCGCTGGGTGAAACCTGTGCCCATTAGCGTAGGCACAACTAACAGGTTTAGGGTCACTGATAGAGGTGCGAAGACAATGGGAGAGTGAAGTCAATGGCCAGAGAGCCCAATGAGGAGGTGCGCAGTGAAGCTGGTGAGCCAAAGTTATAGGTAATGAGAACAGAAGGGAAGAGGGCCCTGTTCACAAGAGCTTACAATCTAAAGGGAATGTCACGGTAGGGGTACAGGAGGTGCTACCGACTGGTATTGACACAACTAAACAAGGTTGTGTGGAGTCTAACGCACCCCCGGTATTCACCAGTGGCTCCCGCAAGGAGGTATGGACTTCACTGCATGAGATGCGCAGGTCGTTGTTCTCCAGGTTAGTCACCAGTGCGGTAGTGTGGAACAGGAATGGTGGAGCGGTCCGGGTCAAAAGCCAAACAGGTGCGCAGAACCCAAGAATAATGCAGAGAATGGTCAGAGGGAAGCCAGAGGTCAGAACCAAACAGGCAAGAACGGTACCAGGGATAACACAAGAGAGTAATCCGGGAATAAAGCCAAAGGTCAGAGCCAAAACTCAATGCAGGAACAGGAACAGAAGGATGGAGCTGGTGAACCAATACTCTGGCACCAGATACAGCCAGAAGGAGGTTTAAAATAGAGGGAATAGGCAGGAGTGATTAGGTTATCAGCTGAACCGCCGGCGAGCAGGGGAAGCGCCTAGCAACAGGACGCAGATATCATTGGGCATGCACGCGCAGCGTGGCCACTCAGAATCAAGAAGGCAACAGGACGCTGTCAGCGAGAACAGACAGGCATCCGTCCCCGCCACCTAGGAGAAGGTTAACACATGAGGATGAGCCGATGTAAGGGGATCTATAGACAAATAGCAAGAGCGGGTGAGATGGAGGATGATGAGGGTGAGGTGAACTATATAGTTGAGTGATTAAGTGGAGGAATGGTAGACTTTTATAAACAGGTGGCTTTCAATGACCGTTTGAAGCTATATAGGTTAGGGGACAGCACGGTGGCCTAGTGGTTAGCACTTCTGCCTTACAGCACTGGGTTCATGAGTTCAATTCCTGACCATGGCCTTATCTGTGAGGAGTTTGTATGCTCTCCCCGTGTTTGCGTGGGTTTCCTCCAGGTGCTCCGGTTTCCTCCCACACTAAAAACATACTGGTAGGTTAATTGGCTGCTCTCTAAATTTACCCTAGTGTCTCTCTCTCTCTCTCTCTCTGTGTCTGTGTGTGTGTTAGGGAATTTAGATTGTAAGCTCCAATAGGGGCAGGGACTCATGTGAATGAGTTCTCTGTACAGCACTGCGGAATTAGTGGCGTTATATAAATAACTGATGATGATGATAGAACGTGGGAGATTGTTTCAGTGGTGCACTATATGGCACTAGTCTGCTACATACCTTTTGTGTGTGTGCCTTTACCCCCAAAACACATGATTTCTGACCCCAACACATTTTAATTTTCCAATTCTAGTAGTGTAGAGGCATCCAACTTTATATTTTGGCCACTAAACCGTTAACACAGGCAAGCTTTCCATCCAGTGCGAAATAAAATGGGATTATATACAGTATAGGACCAAGGTAAACGGTTTAGTGTAACTAATATATTGACAAAACATATGGAGACCCACTAATGCTGTTTATGGCTTTCCGTGTATTTCCAGCGTACACACATCTAAGAGAAAACAGCTGTGGAGGGAAAGCGAACTGCGAGGGAAACGGTCGTATAATGAGTTCTGCTTCCTGCCAGTGCGAGCCCAATTTTGTTTTGTAGCCCTGGGCTCTTATATTTTCATAGTGGCTGTTTGAAGCTGTATTAGCTGGGTGATGTATAATACAGATTTCCAGTTAGCATGTGAGCTGTTCTTTCTGCCGACAGGAAGTGTTGGGAATGCGTGAGAGGGAGTCTTCACTATGTGGTCAGCAATTACAAGTGTGTTTTTTCCGAATAGAAGCCAACAAGGAGGTCGTCATGCCATAATAGTGTTGTTCTTTCACTCGTTACCGATCGGTTGTCACACACCTGATTATTGTCAGCTTTCTGGAAATTTTGAAAATCTTTCAGTGCCCCCCACCCCCCCAAAAAAGGGGTGAAAATGTTATTTCATGGCATTAAAAGACAACAATATATTCAATACTTTGCATTGTAGTACCCTTTACAGGTCTAAATTCCCATGGTTACTTTAAGGACATGAAATGTATTACGTATAACTTGGTTTGTTTATAAGATATTTGTTAAATTTAAAAGTGTAGTTTATATAGACAACAATTACACGTTTACTTTTGAACTGTTTTACATCTTTGGTTACAAATGAAGCTACATATTGCACAAGAGACCATTATCAGCATTATAAAACAGAGTTATTATGTATAAGAAGTGTGGGAATCGGCCCATAAAATGTTGTCTAATTTCTGAGCTATCGCTTCTTTTTCACCAACATCATGGGCTTCCCAAAATGAAGGTTTTCTGAACTGAGACCAGCTTGTCTAGTCTTTCACAAGTAAATGTATTTTGTGATTTATTGAGGGTATTTCCAAACATAGACATGTGTATTTCACTTGTTGTAGACGGAGGTAGGAAGAGCCCTCTTCACCATTCCCAGAATGTATTCCTGGTCCAAACACCTGAGGATATTCTTTATTTTGTAACTGTTCCAGCATTATGTGTGTTGCTTGATCTGTAATAAAGTCAGATGCAGTATTGTCATCACCAACATTTCTTCTTTGGCATCTTCATTCTTGGATCCAGGACATTTGCTGCAGCATTGATTGGCGACATAATTCTTTCCACCTGCAATAAGGTCTTTAACTTCTCCTGTACTTGTCAGTGATTTTATGTGAGTAATTTGGGCTGGAATGTCTGACAGAAGTGCACCGTCTCATTCAGATGCAGGAACGTCAGAAGAGTTACTATGTGGATATTTATTTATTATTATGATCTCCCACGCTGCTTACATGTTACTTTCAGTGTCAGTATAGCTTATACTTCATCACCCCCAATCTTCTGTAGGACATCACATATTACTATGTCTATGGTTCTCTCTCCCCCACATATGTCAGTCAGTCTCTAAGTTCTAGAAGACACAGTGATAGATTGTCCTTGGATAGATTGCTTTATACACCAATATTCTGATTCTAAAAGAGGCTTACTCAAGTTATATCTGCTGGGAGTACAGTATGATGGTCTTGTGAAAGCTTCCAGCCATTATGGATTTCCGGTTATTGACAGTGGTGTCCCAGAAGATTATATTGTTGTTGCAAGAACTTGGTCAATTTTTGTTCCAGATCTCCAGGTGTCATTTTGTTTACAAATGAAGATCCTGAGTGTGTTTCATATGAGCTTGATTGGAGTATTTGGTTACTTGCTTGGGCAACCCTCAGTGTTATAGAAGGAGCAGGACTTCTGGATCGAGAGGAATGTTAGAAAGGGCTCTTCTCAATAATATTTTTTTAGGCAGTATCTGCTAATCATTTTTCCACTCTGGAAATGCTTTCTTATTCCATTATTTTTATATATATATTTAGTTATAGCTAGATTATAGCCAGCTTGCATATATGAAGACACAGCATATGAACGTTCATTAATGGATCTAGGGGAGAGGTCTTCATTGAGATATCTGGGAATAGATCCCTTGTAGCTCTCGCCTTACTGATTTCTCACTAAATATCAGATTTGCTGAAATTGAATTACATACAGTAGGTAATAAAATATACTAATGCAGCTAAAATTTAGTTTATTATACTAAATTGAAAGATAAAGATGTATTTCCTTTCAGCTCCTTAGTGTCATTTTGGTACATTTAGATAACAATCTCATAGGGTCAGTAGGAGGCGGATTCCAGCTCCAAAACCTTTTCTTATTCTCCTTTCTCCTGGTGAATAAACAGAGCAATATGCGGCTTATTTCTAATCTCTACAGTAGAATGGCTGCTGGTCGGAAGACACCAATAGAGCCACAATAAGTCCAGGAATACGTAAGTCACAAAATACTGTGTGAAAGTGGCAGTACTCCCAGAGGCAGAATGAATCTTGCTCTGGTATTTAAGAGTTTTATGGATCTATTTATTAAAGTGCGGAAAGCCCTTTCTCCAGCAAAAAGGGGTGTTTCACCAAAGATAGGGTTTCGCCCTATACATCAAGAGGTCACCGGTGGTAACTTAGAAGTACTGCTGCAATCATTCTTCAAGCAAACGTTAGTGAATTTAACAAATTATTCAGTATTTGAATAAAACGTTTTTCATTCAGTGGTATTTTTCATTAAATTTAGGTATATTTTGACCTACTTGATTTTACTATTATTGTTATTTTTTGGGGAGCGACCAAGGGGGGGGGGGATTTAATTCATCTTAAATACAGCCGTGGAAAACCTATTACCGTTAATAGGGAGCCGCGAGCAAAATGCTGGCGTTTAAATTACTGTATTAACGGTAATTATGCGCAATATTACCGTAATATCGGTAATAGTGCGCAGGCCGCATTACTTTTTACAGTAACGCGGCCAATTGAATACCCCCCTCCCAAGTTGTAGCTTTCATCACCACTGCACATCCATGAACCGTCAAGACTGCACGTCCATGCGCAGTTCCCCTGAACTTACAGTGCACATCCAGTATTGCACCGTATCTCTCTACGGCCTCAGTGAGATTTGAATGCTAAATCATGGCGATAGATGATAATAAGCAGCAATATCGGTCCATCCGTCTCTCTCCTACTCTGTGCTGCTTCAAACGTGCACTGAAAACTCACCTCTTTCGCAAAGCCTACCAACCATCTACTTAACCACCTCACCTCCTCCACTCGCTCTCCCTTCTCTCTTCTGGCTCCCCTTGTGCCTGGTTCTGTCTACCCTCCTTTAGGATGTAAGCTCACATGAGCAGGGCCCTCTTCCCTCCTGTCTCCTCACCTGTTCTTCTGCTCCATGCTTATTGCAGCAGCCTGCCTGGAGTTTCTGAAGTATTGGTATTTTTGTTTATTGTTCTGTACTGTTTCACCCTGTATAGTCTACTGTTTGTACTGTGTACGGCGCTGCGGAAATCTTGTGGCGCCTAACAAATAAATGATAATAATAATAAAGGGACAGCCCTATCGCCGTGGATTAGTAAGTATGCCAGATAATGGGGCTCAGGATGCCCTGTGGTATATGACAGTGACTAATGTCTGCCATGAAAAAGAAATTACCCAGAAGCATTCTCTCCTAAATTGTGTGGTTATTTGCATGTTGTCCTTAGAGATTAGAGTAAAACTCTCCCTAACTGTCTTCATTACACATAACCATGCTGCAATCCATAATCATCTCCCAGCTCTGTGAGTTCCTGGACACTGATACATAATTGGAAAGCCGGGCTTTATGTAACATCCCTCAGTACAGCTCCCTGTGTCTCTCACACAGCACAGCTCGTAATGCTGTTTTACCAGGATAATGAAAGCGCAGCTCAGTAGTACATTTCCATCACAGCAGGGAGGGGGAGATGTTGGGACTGAGGTTGAAATTGTGGTGAAGGTAAAATGGGTATTAAAGTTTGTTTGTAAATCAAATCTGATGTGTTCACTCCAGCGGGCAAGGGAACATTGTCTGCAATAGCTCATAGTGACTGTAATGTGAGTTCTCTACCTCTGCATGTGTATCCCCTTCTCTAACACAAAAGTCTTGTTAGTAAAAAGTGATTTAGGACAGCTGTCCAGGCAGAACATCCGCAAACATTCATATATATCCATATAAAACTGAAGAGAGAGAGAAAACCATTTTACTGGCTTAAAATACATCTCTCAATGTTCCTCTGTTTTACTGAATCTTCTAGATGCCGACGTTCCGTGCATTGAATGATTGATGGGCAAAACCAATTTCTCTTGGTGTCTCTGCAATTGAATACAGATTAATGCAACCTTCTGAGTCTTAGCATTAAGTGCCTGATCTGTTAATCTGAGATATATATATATATATATATATATGTTACATTTGGAAAGTGAAGTTTTAGTGAGTCTTAATTTCTTCAGATTCCCCCTGTGAGGCCCTCATCTCAGGAGCTGCAAAAACAAGGTTATCCCGTCATCTCCCGGCTCCCAGCATGGCTCTACTTTCTCACCCTACACAGCGCCCCGTTCACCGACCGCTCGTCAGTAATTGATGGCAGAAGGAGCACAGGGTTGCGCAAGTCTCCTGCCATCACTGACTGACAGCGTAAGAGGAGATGGTACAGTAGAGGGCAGGGACAGGCTGGTAACTTTGGCCTGGGGGAACAAAAGCAATTGTCCTGTGCTCTTCTATCAGCATGCTGCAATATAAAAATGGGAATGACAGAAACTGCAAGTGTGATTTATCTAATGTGGGTGTGGCTTTATATAGCCAATACACTCTGAACATGTATGTAAAAAAAATATCTAGCAAATACAACACAATTCCATCTGACTAGTATTCAATGTAGAGACTATACTAATGACTGCTATACAATATAGAGCACGTCTTAGTGTCCACTTTACAATATAGAGCACTTCTTAGTGACTGCCATACAATAGATATAGTGTCTGGTTATAACAGACTCTATACAATACAGAGAGCACGCTAGTGATCTTTATGCTATACAGAGTTCATTCTAATTGTCTATAAGCTATACAGAGAGCTTCAGGGGCGCACGGAGGATTGTCGGGGGGGGGGGTTTCTCCCCGCCGACCCAAAAAAAAAACAACGAGAGAGAGCTGCTGTGCATGCGCAGCAGCTCCGTTTCGCCAGCGCTGTCCTATACAGCAGCGCCGGCGCTGTCTAAGAAGCGTCTGTGGCGGTGCTGTATACAATACAATACAATACAGCACCGCCGCGGACGCTTCTTTGACAGCGCCGCGGCTGCTGTATAGGACAGTGGCCACTTAGTTAGCGCAGGGGGGGGGGGTTTCTAGAGACTCACAAACCCCACCTGCGTGCGCCACTGAGCTTTCTAGTGATCTCTTTTAAATACAGGGAGCATTGTAATGATCTCTGTACAATACAGAGAGCATTCTAGTGATCTCTTTACAATACAGAGAGCATTCTAGTGGTCTCTTTTCAATACAGAGATAATTCTAGTTATCTATATTTCAGTACATAAGGCATTCTAGTGATCTCTATAGAACACGGGGCATTCTAGTGATATCTGTAGAATACATAGGGCATTCTAGTGATCTCTATATAACACACTGCATTCTAGTGATATCTGTAGAATACATAGGGCATTCTAGTGATCTGTACAGAAAACATAGGGCATTCTAGTGATCTCTATATAACACATAGGGGATTCTAGTGATCTCTATAGAACACACAGGGCATTCTCGTGATCTCTATAGAACACATAAAATGTACTAGTGATCTCTATAGAATACATAGGGCATTCTAGTGATCTCTATAGAATACATAGGCCATTCTAGTGATCTCTTTAGAACACAAGGGGCATTTTAGTGATCTCTATATAACACCTAGGGCATTCTAGTGATCTTTATAGAACACATAGTGCATTCTAGTGATCTGTACAGAATACATAGGGCATTCTAGTGATCTCTATATAACACATAGGGGATTCTAGTGATCTCTATAGAACACATAGGGGATTCTAGTAATCTCTATAGAACACATAGGGGATTCTAGTGATCTGTACAGAATACATAGGGCATTCTAGTGATCTCTATATAACACATAGGGGATTCTAGTGATCTCTATAGAACACATAGGGGATTCTAGTAATCTCTATAGAACACATAGGGGATTCTAGTGATCTGTACAGAATACATAGGGCATTCTAGTGATCTCTATAAAACACATAGTGGATTCTAGTGATCTCTATAGCACACATGGGTGATTCTAGTGATCTCTGTAGAATACATAGGGCATTCTAGTGATCTCTGTGGAATACATAGGTCATTCTAATGATCTCTATAGAATATATAGGGCATTCTAGTGATCTCTGTGGAATACATAGGTCATTCTAGTGGTCTCTATAGAATACATAGGGCATTCTAGTGATCTCTATGCAATACATAGGACATTTTCATAACCACCGCACAAAACATAATACATACTAGTGAGTGCTATTCAATGCCATCAAACCGCTTTGGCGGCTACTATAATATGCTGACCCCCAAAGCTCTTGTGGCTTTACAATGCAGACCCCTACAGATCTTTGGTGGCCTATGCCTAGTAACAAAAACATATAAGGTGCAGGGTTAGACTATGTAAATGTGTCACAGACCTCAGTAAATATTAGATGTGGAGGCAAGTGAAATAGGATGAAATCAATGAATTATGATGTAAAAGTCTAAAATGAATAGAACAATAAAAGGACTGTGTATCTAAATTACAAACGCAATGGCTCAACATTGGTCAGTTGATAAATGCTTTCTGGGCATGTATCACTAAGCGGCCCATTTATCAATTTGCTGCAATTAGACTGATTTTATATTGCTGCAACCTATCAATAAAATATTGCCAGGATAGCTGAGCGATGCTGCGCTACCTCGGCAATACCTGCCTGGAGCAGTAAGAGTTAACTCCGCTACCTCTGGCCTGTCACTAGCGGAGGTCACTGCCGGTGATAGCAGCACAGCCATATCAAATGTTTTAGCCAGCCATAGGACTTTGCCCTTTGAGGGTGCTATTTAGTGGGGTTAGTATATTGGAGTAGGTCCCCTGGGCTCACTCGCCATATTTAGCGCATGTATTCTACAATTGTCTTCCACTGTTCTAGTTACAAGTTACACAATCATTTCCTACTCCATACTGAGGAAGGATTGCTCTGTAGACCCCTTTATACAGAGTTTGAATCAAAGTGGGGAGTTATCAATTGAAGTTCTACAAATTGAGAGCTGAATTAACTGTTATCCTTTAGTACATTTCTTTCCAAGAGTTTGGTCCTCGGTTTTAATTTTATTTTTTCTTATTACCATGAAGATTACAATGTGAAAACTTGTCCCTAATTAACCCACAACTGTATTTTTTTACACTTTTTCCATGGTAACCTGAACTTATATGAACCGTTTCATCTCACTCAGTATCTAACTTGCTACATTACTGTGTAGAATTCAATTAAAGCAATAAGCAATAAAATATGTAAGCGCTTGTTAAACACGGACACGTTTGACACGCGTGTCACTGATGTTTAAAGCAACGCCAGTGGTTAACCTGCCTGACACAGTTAATAAAACTTTTGCAAAGTCCTCTAAACTTTACAGATCCAGTACGGTTACTGTGCTGATTAATATATGTCATGTAACTGCAGTGTTTACACTATCAGTACACCCGCCATGCTCTACGTCCCACCTCTGCAGCAGGTTCTCATCTGAGGCATGAGGCGTCAAGGTGTCAGAGACAACTTCACAATATGGATGTGCCCACAGGATGCAGAGAGGTGGAAACTGCAAAAGTGGAAATGTGCCGTCAACCTCCAACCATTTTGGACGCTAATACGCGTCCTGTTAAAAGTGTAGGAAGAGAACCATCCGCCAGAACTGAACTACTGCATCAGAGATTATTTACATTACTTAGATTATCATACTTTGCCAAATAGCTCATATTCTCCACATTTTTCTCTTTTTTTCTTTTCTTTTTGTTTATTGGCTTATATTTGCTTGCAGTAGTGTCGTGGGTATATTATCTGGTAATGATGTCACTGATCCCTCCCCCATCCTCCAGTGGCAGAGGAAGGCAATATTCGCTGATCTGCTGTTTTGTGATATTTGAGTATTCTCTCCTTCTGATTGGTGAGTATTCTCTTCCTCAGATTTATGAATATTCTCTTCCTCTGGTGAGTATTCTCTTCCTCTGATTGATGAGTATTCTCTTCCTCTGATTGATGAGTATTCTCTTCCTCTGCTTGGTGAGTATTCTCTTCCTCTGATTTATGAATATTCTCTTCCTCTGATTGGTGAGTATTCTCTTCCTCTGATTGGTGAGTATTCTCTTCCTCTGATTTATGAATATTCTCTTCCTCTGATTGGTGAGTATTCTCTTCCTCTGATTGGTGATTATTCTCTACCTCTGATTTATGAATATTCTCTTCCTCTGATTGGTGAGTTTTCTCTTCCTCTGCTTGGTGAGTATTCTCTTCTTCTGATTTATAAATATTCTCTACCTCTGATTTATGAATATTCTCTTCCTCTGGTTGGTGAGTATTCTCTTACTCTGAGTGGTGAGTATTCTCTTCCTCTGAGTGGTAAGTATTCTCTTCCTCTGATTGATAAATATTCTCTTCCTCTGGTTGGTGAGTATTCTCTTACTCTGAGTGGTGAGTATTCTCTTCCTCTCAGTGGTAAGTATTCTCTTCCTCTGATTGATAAATATTCTCTTCCTCTGGTTGGTGAGTATTCTCTTACTCTGAGTGGTGAGTATTCTCTTACTCTGAGTGGTGAGTATTCTCTTCCTCTGAGTGGTGAGTATTCTCTTCTTCTGATTGATGAATATTCTCTTCCTCTGAGTGGTGAGTATTCATTTCCTCTGAGTGGTGAGTATTCTCTTCCTCTGATTGATGAATATTCTCTTCCTCTGATTGATGAGTATTCTCTTCCTCTGATTGGTGAGTATTCTCTTCCTCCGAATGATGAATATTCTCTTCCTCTGAGTGGTGAGTATTCTCTTCCTCTGATTGATTAGTATTCTCTTCCTCTGAGTGGTGAGTATTCTCTTCCTCTGAGTGGTGTGGTGAGTATTATTTTCCTCTGAGTGGTGAGTATTCTCTTCCTCTGATTGATGAGTATTCTCTTCCTCTGATTGGTGAGTATTCTCTTCCTCTGATTGATGAGTATTCTCTTCCTCTGATTGATGAGTATTCTCTTCCTCTGATTGATGAGTATTCTCTTACTCTGAGTGGTGAATATTCTCTTCCTCTGATTGTTGAATATTCTCTTCCTCTGATTAATGAGTATTCTCTTCCTCTGATTGATGAGTATTCTCTTACTCTGAGTGGTGAGTATTCTCTTCCTCTGATTGATGAGTATTCTCTTCCTCTGATTGATGAATATTCTCTTCCTCTGATTGTTGAATATTCTCTTCCTCTGATTGGTGAGTATTCTCTTCCTCTGATTGATGAGTATTCTCTTCCTCTGATTGATGAGTATTCTCTTACTCTGAGTGGTGAGTATTCTCTTACTCTGAGTGGTGAGTATTCTCTTCCTCTGATAGATGAATATTCTCTCCCTCTGATTGTTGAATATTCTCTTCCTCTGATTGGTGAGTATTCTCGTCCTTTGATTGGTGAATATTTTCTTTCTCATTGCTGCTGAGGATGAATGAAGCAAATCTGCAGTGAAGGAGTTAAATACTACTTTCCAATAAATATTAATTTATAGTGAACAAGAATAGTAGAATGGCATTCAATATAAATAATAATGGGAATTGTACAGTACAATTAGGAAGAAGGGAAACAATGTACAGTATACAGCTTTAAACATCTAACCTGGGTTTAAGGGCAGTTGACACTTGTTCCCCAAAGTTCATCTAAGTTCATTAGAAGTCTTGTCGAGACCTACTCCAAGAGATTACTATGATTCAGATCATTACCCTCAATTTACCAAATAAGGCAGCATGGTCCAAGTTCATTATAATATGTGTCCTCCCCTGTGAGTCCTAAATATAAACTGTAACTGCACACTATGGGTCTGATTCTTTACGGAGTGTAAATGGCGATATGTTACAATTACTCTGCACATGCCCAAAACTGAACCATCCACCAGAGAACGCAGCAACATCCAATTCATCTTTGAGCGCAAGAACCCTTACTACAGCCTACGATTTCAGTGGTGGAACGGGGAGGGGTTTGTGCGTATGCACAAAGTCAGTGTACAGTACTGGTGTGCCAAGCTGGAGTGCTCGGGGCAGGGTCCCTTTGGGCATCTTGCAGGTACCTGATCTTCAGTCTTAACACTTGCACCAGCTACAGGTCTGGTGTAAGTACCGAGTCAGGGGCGCACAGAGGATTGTCGGGGGGGGGGTTCTCCCCGCGGACCCAAAAAAACACAAAAAACCATGAGAGAGAGCTGCTGAGGACGCTTCTTTGACAGCGCCGCGGCTGTTGTATAGGACAGTGGCCACATAGTTAGAGCAGTGGGGAGGTTTCTAGAGACTCAGAAACCCCCCCTGCGTGCGCCTCTGTGAGTGATAGTAATGAAGGCTGTGTATACAGCTAGAACATGTGTTTGCAATCAGGAGTAACTGTAAAAGTGTATTTTATGTACAGAAGACATTAATAACATCCTGATAAATGTATTTTATGGGTACATTTTTTATTTTTATAAAACTTTAACTTTTTAATGACTATATTATATACAGCTGATGTTAATATATATATATATATATATATGTTTTTTCTGTGCGTTCTTTTGGGACTTTATATTCCACATATGTATTGGATGGATCCTTCAGTGTGTTGTCTGTTAGAGCAGAGTGGACCTAGACCTGTATTCCTTGTTGAGTATGAACGCGCGTATGTCCGATTTATGTGCATTTGTTAATGAATCAGGCCCTATATGAACAATAAGTACTATGAAATCCTTAACCACCAGGGATACTTGGACTATGGCAGATTGCATGGGCAGTCTCATTACCATCTGAACGCTGTGTTAGGATTTTGTGATCACACATACATCCTACATTCTTCTTTAGACCTCTAACTTGTAGTTGTATTGTATAAAAGATTAATGTGCTACACAGCGACTGGTCAGAGGTATTTACCATTATGTACTCACTGACCCAAACCTCATAACTGCCTGCAGGTCTCTAGCCATGAAAAGGACAACTTTAATCCAAGAAGTAACCTAACCTATGTCACTGCAGTGCTTGTATAGTTCTGTAATATAGCTTGTTCCCATGACAACACCTCCCCCCTTCCCCAGTAAATGAAAATCTTCAGTGTTGGAGCAATAGTGTGATTCATTTCAAAGGCGAACGAAAAGAGGATTTTTAGGGTGCAAGGAAGCGTCATTTGAAGGCTTGTGGCATGTATTGAATTTTTGACCATTGAACCAACATATTCATGTTCATTCACAGTAAACTAAGACATCTCAATGGAGTTATCCATTTAAATGAACTCCTGCACTAAAACCCCTTCCCAACGATAGCACGTTGGTGGTGATCCCTCCCTTTGGAAAACAGTTCCATTGGTCACAGATTGACAGCACCTCTGCCAATCACCTTTAGCATGGCTCTGTTTTATTTTCTCCAAAAAAGGGGAAGTCTGATGCAGCATCCATGACTGATAATGAATGTGACCATCCTGTGTACTAACGTGAGCATGCTCACTGTGCTCCTGGCAAACTTTCTGTGCTGGCTACTAGTCCACTGAGCCAACTTGCACTTTAAGTAACTGGCCAGACTTTTCTCAATCTCTTTAACCGGCCAGCTGCAAAATCCTAGGTAGTAAAATTGAAACCAGACAGGGCATTTGAACCACCACCACCTCTCTAACCACCCATAGACGATCAGTTTACTAACCAACTGACCTAAGTTAAGCTTTGAGAAAGTGGGGAGCTTTTTCTCAATTTCTTTAACCAGCCAGCTGCAAAATCCAAGGTTCTAAAACAGAAGACAGATTCAGGATTTAAACAAGGGCCTTTGCTATACGTAAAGGTAGAGCACGTGGCTACTAGCCCACTGAGGCAACTTTTGCTTTAAGCAAGTGGAGAGAATGTTCTCAATGTTTTCATTCAGCCTGCTGCAAAGTCATATATATTAAAAGGAAGGGAATGCTTTAAAAGTCTGAAGGCTTGTTGGAATAAATGTTCATTTCCTTCTTGTCAGCAGCAAGAATACAGAACACAAAAAAAAAGCTTCAAAACAGCAATATAACTTAAATACAGCTTCTCAACAGCAAGGTGAGGAACAGAAATACAGCCATATCTTCAGCAGTGTTTCGCCTTCATACACGTCCTGGGCCTGTTTTGGCTACTACGGCTGTTGTCATGTTCAAGCTTGCGGTTACATCCACGTTTACTGAAGCTTTTTAAGGTGGCGTTATAATAGTCACATTTAAGCCCTGAGCAGAGCCTCTCTTTCCATGAAATTACCTTGTCTGTCATTTCACTGAATTGAATTTGGCACGTCGGAGGGATTAAGCTAATTGAATATAATGTAGCTCTTCAAACTGCATTCCATCCATTCATTTAATTGCAAACCATTGTAAACGACGAGCTAATCTATAGATGTGCAATAAGAAGGCAATCGGATTTTTGGGAATAGAAGAGGGATTAATATGGAATGGAATACATTTTCTGACACTCACAAAAATCTTCAAAATAGATTTGGGCATTGATCATTGTAGCATAGTCTCCAAAGATAGATATTACCAGCTAATGATAAGCGTCTTCTAGAAGATTTAATACATGATGTGAGAGGCTATAACAAGGAGCCGTAACTTTACCTGCTTTAGCTGAATCATATAACCTAATATGTTTAAATAATTTAAATGTGATATTTTACTTTCTCAGTGTTATCGTAATGTTCATTCTGTTAGCCGGAATCGGCTAAGGTCTGAAAACTATTCTCACATTTTCAGTCTTCAAATATTTTGTGATATTGTACATTGTTCTAGCCTTAATCAGCCCAGCCAGGTAGGGTGTGGGGGATTAGCTCCCCAAAAATTTTTTAGTTAGTGGCTAAGTATTCTAAATTATTATATGATGAATCGACTCCTATGGCACTCACCTGGAACGACTGTCTTTCCGTCTGCTCTGTCCACCTGCAGAATTACATTGTTTTATATAAGGAGCATCTACTTCAGGCACCCCATATCTATAAAATAATGCATGAAAATGATTTAGCCAAACAGAGCTCAGGGTTAAATGATTGAAACGTTTACAATATGTAAATAACAGCTTGTTAGTATAGCAACTAGAATTTGGAAAAAGCTTTTTTTTTTTATCACATTCAGATTACTTTACTTTATTGACTTGTATCAATCCCTCTGCAACATTTGCTGTACTCTGGCAGGGTTCTCTATATTTTGTGGCATTTAATTGGGCTGCTCTTGGGATAGACTTGTACCCAGGGCAGGGAGTAGAGAAGAACTGTCTCCTATCCCAGACCACAGGAAATAATCAGCTCTACTTGATGATATAAACACCTGCCACAGAAGCACAGAGGAAAAGGGGGAAAAAATCAGCAACAGTGGATTTAGTAAAAGTTGCATGACGTCATGAAAAAGGTCAGCATTCAAGTCATCTGAAGGTGGTTACCTTTTTTAAGTTTGCTTTCTGTTAATTAGTGGTAAAAGTTAAACCATCATCGAGATCTGTTATATAAAAATCTATATTTTGTGGAATCTGCCCCAGTGGGAGCTACAAGCCCATAATAGGAATCCCTTCTTAATCCGGTGAATATAGGTCAGCTATCTGCCCAGATGACATAGTTTTGTGGGAATGGTGTTGCGCACTTTGTGTTCCAGCATTAATCTTCCGGAGCAGAGATGGAGTCGCTGTTCTTGCTACAGTCAGGTCACCTTAATGCTGCTACAATTCAGCCCCTGCCAGGGACCTGGACTATTTGGCAAGACCTGCGCATAAATACTCCGCAGCATCAATAAAGCTGTAATTGATTTCAGGACGGCAATAACATGATCTATATTCTGGTGTACACTATGTGCAGAAATATACATATTTATTACTTCATTTCAACTGGAAACACTGCTTTCGATGTGTTTATTAGCTGCAGGATTTCCCCAAGGTATCATCTGTTATGCTGCTATTTTCCTGCTCCTTCCTTTTCTTTTTGTAATCAATGAAAGTGAAACGTGGCTTCCTGGACTGGCCGGGAAGTCGGCACTGTGATTGGCTGCTCCATCCAGCCGATTCAGTGGAATAATGCATGAATACCAGAGCATTAAATCTATAACCAAATATAATAAATATGTTGTTTTTTCCCACACGGTTCTTAAACATCCCTGGATGTGAAATAAATGGAAAACACCACGTAAAACAATGAAAAAAACTCTTCGGAAATGAAAATAAACTGAAGCAGTACGCAGAAATATGGGACGTTTATGATCCTGGGATTTGTACAGTGCAAGTATCCAATTTTTGGGTTACGGCAACCGTAGTAAAAGTGCTATGAACCTTATTACATGCAATAGTTCACAGCAGTCTGAACAGATAATGTTGCCCATTAATTTCAGTACACTTGTAAATGTTTTTTTTCACCAAAGAGGTTGATGAACTCTTAAAAGGCTGCACTCAACCACATTCACTGAAGCAGAAACTGCATTTTATAGTCTCTGCGTTGGGGGCGAGTGTGACCTTTGCACTCCAGCTGTTCATCGTGGGAAATACAATGCAGCACCAACGTCCGCTCTGGGACCTGCTGTACCATCCTGCTGTGGGGAGGGGCCCTGCAGCTGCTGTGCCCAGGAAGAGGGCGAAGAAAGAAGAAACTGCCACAGTGCACTGCCATCTTGAGTCCAGTTCACCGGCGGAGGAGAAGGAAGAATACGTCGTGGGATGTCCAGCGGCGGAGACGCCAGCGAAAGTGTCATGGAGCCCTGGTAAGGGCTGAGAGCTGCCCTGTCACGCGAAGACGACGCGGCAAGAGATGGAGCCGGCGAGGAAATCGTCGTGGGAAGCCCTTGTAAGGGCTAAGAGTGCCCCTGCCAAGAAGACAGCGGGTACACAAGCGCCGAAGTGGAGAAATGGCACCGTCGGCTGGAGGGTCTGGAAGACCCAAAGACAGCGCCGCAAGTGGAGTTTCCTGCGTGGAACAGGTGAGTATACAAAGCCTTAGTTAGTTCGGGCACAAGGCCCGGGGGCAATTCAGGCATCAGGCCTGTTGCGCAGATAGGGGATTGCGCAGATAGGACTAGGTAGGGTTCTTTTTGGGCACAAGGCCTCATAGTTAGAGTAGTGGAGCACATTACTCCATAGTTAGAGACAGGGGGGGCACAAGGCCCCATAGGTAGAGAGGGTGGGGCACAAGGCCCCAGTGATAGCATTTGGGCACAAGGCCCTTGATTGGTAGCAGGGCACAGGGCCCTTGAGTGGTAGCAAGGCGCAAGTCCCTTGGTGCAAGCGGGGCACTAGTCCCTTGATTCAGACAGGGCATGAGGCCCTTGGTTCAGGCAGGACACTAGGCCCTTATGCATGTCTGGGCTTTAGCCCCAGTGAGGAAGGGCAGCATCCCTGGGGTTTATCTGGGCGCAAGTCCCTTGAGAGCGTAGCAGGGCGCAAGGCCTTTGTGAGCGTAGCAGGGCACAGGTCCCTTAGGAGCGTAGCAGGACGCAAGGCCTTTGGGAGAGTAGCAGGCGCAGGCCTCTAAGTGAGGTGAGCGCTAGGCTCCTGACAGAATAGCAGGGCGGCAGCCCTGTAGTTGTAACAAGGACATTGGGTCCTTGTGGTTAGAGGTACAGTAGGTCCTGGTGGTTATCAGGGCAGTAGGCTCTTATAGTTGGTAGTGGACGTTAGGCCCTGATCTAGCAGGGCGCTAGGTTCCTGGGTAGTGTAGGGGACACTTGGTCTCTTGATACTTAAGTGGTTAAGTTACTGAGAGTGGCTTGCAGAGCCCCTCTGCCAGTCCGAAAGGGCACCTAAAGTCCTGAGCCCCAGGACAAGGCGGGCTTAACAGCCAGGGCTCGGGCTGCGGGTGGAGGCCTATGGAGCGACAGAGTTCCAGTGGACCCGGACGGCCAAGGACTTGTGAGTGGGAGGATTCCGTGCCAGGAGAAGAAAGGTACGGTGCGTCCCGTAGTGGTCCCTCGGTTTGGTGAGTACCTGGGGTGTTGGGGAAGAGATTGTTCTGTATGGCTTGGTCTCCCTTGTTTTACAGGCATTGGTCGTCAGACAAGGTCTTCGGAAGACCCCTGTGAGTGAGAACCCCTGAAGCCGCATGGATAGAGGAAGTCAACGTCATAGACCCGCTTCCGTGAGTATAGCCTGGCGAGGGCTGTTCCCGTGGTGCACTCACCTTGTGGAGCTGCCCCTCCCTTATTTTCCCTTTTCCCTTACAGTAAAACGACTGCCCGACACACGAGAACAGGGGCCCTTTTTCCCTGCTGCGTTTTGGGCGCTCGGACTCCCCCCACCTCCCCACCGGACCTCACATCGCAATATGATGAAACATATAATGATGATTTCCCCAAGTCTCTCTGCAAAATAAATACTTTACTAGGTAGATTCTTATTAAAGATAATATCTGCTATTTGTCAATCCCTCTGAGCGAACTCTAGTAATCATTACTTTTAGACCAATGGAAAATCTAACTAAACCCTCTGCAGGTTTCTTCTCTGGTGTGTACAGTGTATTTTTGTAATTTAAAATAAAAAGCTTTACACAGATTTGGCGAGCATCATATTGCAGGAGTCTTGTCTGTGAAAAGATTTGAGGATGGGTTTGCAGAATACTCATGAGATGATAATACAGAAATAATAATCTCTATTTTCATGTTCCTGTGAAGCTGAGAACTGAAAGGATAACAGTAAACAGCCTGTATGCGAGAGCAATAGTAAGCCATGGTCCTCACAATATAATAACGTTGGACATGAAACATATGATAGCAAAATTAAGGGAATGCAAGTCTATAATTATGAAACTTAATTTAATTCCACATTTTCCAAGACTGAATCACGTGCTCACCCTAGGATAATTATCTGATCATTATTACAATCTAAAGGAAAGGTTCAAATGAAAGTCCCTTTTATTGTGTCAGTGTCCTCGGTTTATACATCTTCAGACATTTATTTGAGTAATACCTCTGGGGGATACACAGTGATATGCAGTTTTGTTTCAGATTGTTACCCTTTGTCAAGTTCCCTCCCACCACACAATTCACACGGACCAATAATGCTTACACTGTGTATACAATATATAACCACAGTCACTTAGACTCACTGCTACACTGTTACAGCTGGAAACACGGTTAGAATATAGTATCTGTTTACACACTGCTATGTGGCACCCCTAAGCCTCCAAGTCTGTATCCTCTGAATTGCCCCAGTAGGTTTGAACAGCAGCATTCAGCAAAAAGGTGTCACGAATATTGTAACATGGCCACACTCATCAACTGTTAACTTGAAGCTTTGGGGTCTTGGCTCCATAGTATAAAAACATAGATACAGATTTATTCATATAAGTAGCATACATAAATAAAAAAGCAAGTAAAACGACAGATCCAGCCTGAAGATAAGGGGACAGATGGACCCTTACTGTCCTGTGGCTTGCTGAAGGCGATATTAACAGATGAAATAACGAGTGATATCCCAGGTATCACTCGCTAGCGATCCCCGCTCTAACAGCCAGTAGCAGGTACTGATAGGGAACTCCCCGCTCGTGGTATCTGGCGTCTGACGTCAAGCACAATCCCCCATCACCCAACGCGTTTCGGCTCGTCTAGAGCCTTAGGATTGTTTCTTGAAGAGACGATTTATATAGAGCACATTCACCAGGTTTTCACCAACATTAAGCTTCACTGTCTGTAGGTGACCCCAGACCACTGTGATTCCTGATGTGTCATCACAATCGCTCTGGACTGGAGAAATCTGGTGTTTGAGAGATGTTCTATTCATATGCGTCCAGATTCGAAGTCCATCTTCCATTCAACAACACATTACAACATTTATAACATTTATGTTCCCAGTCTCACACTCACCTTTCATTCATTCCATTCAAACTCCATCATTTCTACTAGTCAGAGCCTTTGTAGGCCATGAGGTTACTCACTTCCCTGCATGTCCACCTAGGAGCAATGGCAGCATGTCTGATCAGTCTGGGGACAAGGCATGAAGAGACCCTTCCTCCTAGTGTAAATGTGTAAAACCCTCTTGTGGGCGGAGACTACCGTTCACAGGAACCAGGCTACAGTCTTTCATATGTTAATTACTGACCCATTGCTCCAAACCTCATGCTTTCCAGTGGGGGGAAGGAAGAGCTTTGTGTAAAGCCAGTGTGCTAATTCACTGTGGCTAAATTCTGATATATGTTATAAAGTGAAACATAAATAATAGATTATTTATGTACTCTTCATCACTACATTTTTAGAATATTGCTTACTTACATTGCATTGATGCATTTGATATTATGGGGATTTAATGTGAATTGCCCCAATTGCAGATTTTTTGGTTTTCCCTGAGAAATATCGGTAATCAGCTTTGATTAAAATAATTTTCTTCTATTTGGCCTCCTGCTCTGCTGGATCACAGGATGGTGGGTCCTACACCATGGAATGAAGGGGGTATATCTCAAGATCATACTGAATTAAAGGCAGTCTTTAATCAGAGAGCACTCAGCCTTTAATCAGAAGGGCTTGTGGAAGCTTCAAGACCCAACGCTTACCTCCCAATATTTATGACTTCGGCAGCACTCTTTCAATTTTGCAGACCCCAAAACGGGTGGGGCTTTCTGTGTAATGGGCGAGTTTTGCTAGAATGTGGATGAGATTGTGCAGATCAGAGGTTTAGGCGGAAACGTGTCCAGCATTTGCCAGTGCGAGCACTCAGGCAGCCTCTGAGTTATTCTGATTTTGGGGTCTATTAAACAAAATGCAGCATGTTTTCTCATTTAGCAAAAGGTTAATAATGGAGACATTCTAGATTTCTCCGGCATTAACCTAATTACCGGCACTTACTGCTGTTTCCATAGACCTCTCTGGGGACAGCACAACATTAGTTAATTTACTAAGCTGCGAAAAGAATCGCGGTCTGAGGATGGTGTTACCGGTGTTTTGGTTTTTTTTCTTGCATGCACCTAGTACTTTTTCCATTCGCTGGCAGCGTTGGGCAAGGAGTAAAAGGTCTCCTTTGAGGTGGGAGGTCATAGTAAATTGCTAAACAAATGACCCACTAGGGGTTAATTGGCGCACACTAGAGAACCTCCCGGGATGGATATGTCTGTAACCCTGAAGGGACAATATATCAGGTAGTATGGGTGCTCCTAAGCTGCTGCACACCTGTGGTGGTTTGCTGTCAACCACCCGTGATGGTAATAAACCCAAACAGACAAAAAGATAGTAAAGGTGGCGCTGCAAAAGGTAGTCCTTTGATAACACTGGTATTCTAGTTGATGTTTTTTATATATCTATCTTCTACCTCTTCGATTTTTTTGGATATAATAACTAGTCCTCCAGTGGCATTCTTGATTGACTATTCCATTTTGGGTATTTGTAGGTATATCGCTATATGTAAAGTCACATAAGTGAATCGGATCCGGATGTTTGTCTGCCTCTTCACCTGATCGGTTACTATTTGTGTCCGTCTAGGGCAGGGGTGTCCAACCTTTTAGCTTCCCTGGGCCACATTGGAAGACGACGAGTTGGTTTGGGCCGCACATAAGATACACTAACACTAACGATAGCTGATCATCCAAAAAACCATAGAAAACATAGTTAACATATATATATGAGAAAAAAAGTGATTGATATAGATATATATATATATATATATATATATATATATATATATATATCACTTTTTTTTTAAATCCCCCTATACTTACCTTTCAATCGCCCTGTTCAAAAAATCCTCTCTAGTTATTATACTATAATCACTTTTTGTATTGTTTCAATGGAATATCAATAAAGTGCATTTAAGCCAGGCATTGTATATCAGGGTGCCCTGACCAGGCCTGTGGTACCTGACATATACATCACTGTGACCCCAAATTGTGACCTGTTTTGCTAATTACACCACTATGTTAGTTAAGGGATAACAACTTATAATGGGCCAAGAAAATAATATATAATGCCCCATTAGTATTACAAGTAGAAGTATGTAGCAGGGAGATAAGGTCCATGATGCTCCAGGACAAGATGACTTTTATTCACTGGTCAGTGTCCCTTGAAATAATAAAAAAAATCCTCTGTCCTCTTCTCTTCTTTTCTCCAATTCTGTGCTGCTGATTGTTCTTCTCACGCGGGTGACTCCTCTGTGCTGCACTCCGCAATGGATGTTGGGCGTGATGACATCACGCCCGACATTCACTGCGAGCACCGCACGGGGGAGTAGACAAGGGAGGGAGCCGGAGTACCAGCTGACGTGAGACTGCAAGGTAAGTATTTTCTTTTTTTTTTTTGCAGAATTTTTTTTTTCCATTAACAGTGCTGCAACCTTTCCACAACCAAAACTCCTTCTGGGCCACATTTACAGGCGTGCTGGGCCGCATGCGGGCCGCGGGTTGGACAACCCTGGTCTAGGGCAATCATCTATACTCACCCTTTTAATATTGAGCCTGGGGCGCTCGGATCTCCTCTGCCGGTGCATACACCTAACTAGGAAATTATCCGGCAAAGACTCGTTTACAATCAGCGCATGACTCATGCCAGAGTCGGGAACTAGAGACCGTGCCATCGGCATTATACCCTCACTCTGAAGCCCAGGAAGGAGTTGGCCCGGTACCCTGAAAGAGGAGCACTAAGAACTCGGGCCGTGTGAGATATACCCTGATGGTTCTTTGCGATTCAGGTGACTGGTTGATTTCTTATTGCTGCTTATTGATATCTATGCAAAGAGGAGTCTACATTCGTGGACATTATTATTTATCTATCTCTAATACAGCAAGTCGTGATTCTATTTGGACCAGTTTATTAAGTGATGGCCACACTTTTTTTCTGATCGCACATTGAAATGTATAATTGACCTGTTTCTACAGTTGTTTGCTATTTACCATTTGTGTTTGTATTCGTGCGCTAGAGAGATCTCTCTTTATGTTTTATATTTTATTACTATGTAGCGCTTTGTGATTCATGTCATATTTTGGTGCTGAATTTATATAAATCTATTTACATTTTAAACTGCCCAGTGCTCTCTTTATCTCTCAGGAGAATACCAGTGTTATCAAAGGACTAACTTTGTGACCCTTTTGCAGCGCCACCTTTACTATCTTTTTGTCCATAGTAAATTGCTGCAGGACATTAATATTCATTTTGATGGCTGCCACACTGGGGTCATAAACCCTTGGTTTTAAATCATAGGCTGTGTGCCACAACCAAAACCTGCTATTACAAATGTGTCCCTCCCTTGTCTGTTATTCATCCCATATCATTGCTAGGTATCTCCAGCATTACCCGCGGTCGCGTTATAAGAAATGATTAGGGGTAGAAATGTTTCTTTTTTTTTTTAGAAATGTAGTTTTAGAATTTAGGATTGTAGATTTAGCACAGTTGGGGAGGGGGCTTCTGCCCCCACAAACGTTTCATTCTTATGTCCTCCTCACTCTGCAGAGGTTGTGTTACCATCAGATTAATCCCCTCTAGAAACCACTGCACCAGCAGGCAGCGACTCCGCAGCTCGAATATTTCAGTAAAAGATAAACAACTATGGACGATTCTGAGGCGAATAGTAAATTATCACAACCCCCCTCGGACTCTAGGGATTAAAATAAAATTACTTTCTCATCCAAGGATTTAACTCCTTTTTTTTTTCCCTACAATTTCAGCAAAAGTCAACAAAAGCATTTTTCCAGCCTCCCGCTCGGTTATTTATTTATCGGCTGGGAAATGGAAGTTGGTAAACTAGATGCTGTTTCCATGGCGACCCGTACTTCACGCGGCAGATGCTGGAATCAACTTCTGGGCTTATTCCTCATAGCGAGATGCTGGTTAGAGGATTATACATGAACACCCCATACCTTCATATGGACAAACCCCCCTGGGGTTCCAGGCCAGATTAACTTTCAGCATTTTCCATCGAAAACAACAAAACAGCAGGGAGTTTATTTACATACAGAAATGTTCAAGTACAGACAAGTGAGCTCCGGGCGTCAGTGAAGAACGTAAGGAAATGTAGGAGCTAGAATAATTTAAAATACTTTTATGTTTCACTTTTATTAATCTTGTCTACATGAAGGACTTTACCAATGTCTGTGAAGATTAAGGGGATTGCTTATTAGAGGGTAAAAAGCTGTATGTCCGATCTGATAGGGCTTGTTCTATATATCAAGGAGTCACCGCCATAGATAGCATGCCTTATGCATAATTACCACTCTCCCCGGATTTCGGGGAGTGCTCACGGACTCCCGACAATGAAATTCCACATGTCACTTTTGTTCCTTCCAGTCCATCATCCCAGAACCCGCTTCATTTTATGTCTTCTTAAGCGAATGAGGGTTTTGATGACATGATTTGCTGTGAAACGCGTTATACCGTCCCGTGGTGAATCGCATGTTCTTACCCACCGCACTTTCACTTCCTCTATGGGATCTGCCAAAAGGTGAGATCCAAAAACTGATACTGGAGTACCTCTTCATCATTCCATATGCAGGAAAACGCACCTACAGCCACAATCTGGACAATCCCTGCTTATCTCAGTGGGATTAAGCGCATTGTTCTTTGATTGACACGCACATAAACATTTTTAAAATGTCATAGTGATGTGTGAAGATATTGTGTATTTAATTGTCTATATTAGGGAATTTAGAGTATAAGCTCCAATGGGGCAGGGACTGATGTGAATGAGTTCTCTGTGCAGCGCTGCAGAATTAGCGGCGCTATATAAATAAATGATGATGATGATGATGATGAATTGACACAAAATTAAGTTGTGCTAATTTAAGGCCAAGGTTTTTTTTTTTTTACAAACTAGTACCAACTGTTAATGTGTGTGTGATCTGGTGACCTCCGTAAGAGAAATTGGCTCAGTACAGTATTATTAGTTGCGCTTTATCCTGTATTGGTGATCAGATGTTTGTGGCAAGCTCTTAGATCATGTTTGTACAGTACTGTGACAGCAGGAATCAGCAGCTAATCTGCTCCAGCCTAAAGTCCTCTGAACCTGTATTGCTAAGACGATAAGTATATTTTATCTGCAGCTTAACAAGGCAAGGTGTGAAGAGGTGCGAGGCTGCTGTTCTCACTTATCTGAGCTGCAAATCAGTTCTTTTCTCCCTCATCACATCATCTAACAGTAGGAATTGCTAAAATTATCATGTTATATAAATTAAAATCTATATAGGGGCGTAGACTGTGGTCTCTTCTTTCTTATCGTCAATTAAACTTGTGCAGGAGAATTGTACAGTGACCATGATTCATCATGTTTAAAGTAACCATCTTCTATACCATCATATTTGCCAAATTTGCCACTCTCCCTCCTGCAAAACCCCAAAAAGGGTGGGGGTAAAGTAGCAAGTTTTGGAGGACTACCCAGACATTCCGAGAGAGATGGCAAGTATAACTGGATATGATATTTGTCCTGATTTGTTTTTCTTTTCAAATGTTGGGAGGTCTTTTCTCATGAAAATTGCTTCAGACCACAAAATTGATGCCTCCGCTGTGTTTCCCAGTTGTGGCCACATTGCAAAATTTTCTTTTTAGGTATTTGGATTCTATAACACAAGTGTGACCTTAAATTAACATTTGGTGGTTCAATAGTCAGTAGTAGAATATGTATCTATATGCACAAAGGTGCATATCTCCCAACTTTTTATGTTCGAGTATCGAGACAAACAGCGTGGCCACTATATGCTTGGCATGGAACAGCATTTGCTGGGTACTGTCCTATACAGTATATGATGGTGTTATATAATATGCTGGGCACTATGCTACACAGCATAAGATGGTGTTATATAGTATGCTGGACACTATACTATACAGTATATGATGATGTTATATAGTATGCTGGACACTATGCTACACAGTGTATGATGGTGTTATATAATATGCTGGACACTATGCTACACATTGTATGATGGTGTTATATAGTATGCTGGACACTATGCCATACAGTGTATGATGGTGTTATATAGTATGCTGGTCACTATTGTTAGATCTATATATACCTGGAGTCTCAAAGTAGATTCAGTTCACCCTGTGATGTCAAGTATATCTGGAAGCGCTTCAATCAGCTGGAGAGAATAGACACATACCAAAGTTCTGTATGCTAGAAATATTCTGTTTATTATCTCAAAGTTACAGGTTTTTATATCACTCTGAATATATGTGAATCCTACGTCATAAGCCAATAGCAGTGCACGGAATATGCTGTGGGTTGTCTATTTCATGTAATTTTGTGGTGTTTAGCTTTCTCCACCTTCACAGGCCAGATGTGCCAGTTATTCTTATCTATGTCTTGTTAGCTACACCTCAAGGCCGTGGGCTTACATCTTGCAAAACTGCATTTCAGCAGAAAATGAATAATAATTTTAAGCAGCTAAAATATCTATGTGAGTTACAAAAATGGCTGAACAAAGGCTTCATGAGGCCTTAACAAATAACATTTAACACTATGCTATACAGTGTATGATGGTATTATATAGTGTGCTGGACACTATGCTACAGAGTGTATGATGATGTTATATAGTATGCTGGACACTATGCTACAGAGTGTATGATGATGTTATATAGTATGCTGGACACTATGCTATACAGTGTATGATGATGTTATATAGTATGCTGGACACTATGCTACAGAGTGTATGATGGTGTTATATAGTATGCTGGACACTATGCTATACAGTGTATGATGATGTTATATAGTATGCTGGACACTATGCTACAGAGTGTATGATGATGTTATATAGTATGCT
Organism: Mixophyes fleayi; assembly: GCF_038048845.1. NCBI lineage: Eukaryota > Metazoa > Chordata > Amphibia > Anura > Limnodynastidae > Mixophyes > Mixophyes fleayi. The sequence goes on along the minus strand of NC_134410.1, from coordinate 129,567,840 downwards.
GGACACTATGCCATACAGTGTATGATGATGTTATATAGTATGCTGGACACTATGTTATACAGTGTATGATGATGTTATATAATATGCTGGACACTATGCTACAGAGTGTATGATGATGTTATATAGTATGCTGGACACTATGCCATACAGTGTATGATGATGTTATATAGTATGCTGGACACTATGCTACAGAGTGTATGATGATGTTATATAGTATGCTGGACACTATGTTATACAGTGTATGATGATGTTATATAGTATGCTGGACACTATGCTATACAGTGTATGATGGTGTTATATAGTATGCTGGACACTATGCTACAGAGTGTATGATGATGTTATATAGTATGCTGGACACTATGCTACAGAGTGTATGATGTTATATAGTATGCTGGACACTATGTTATACAGTGTATGATGATGTTATATAGTATGCTGGACACTATGTTATACAGTGTATGATGATGTTATATAGTATGCTGGACACTATGTTATACAGTGTATGATGGTGTTATATAGTATGCTGGACACTATGCTACAGAGTGTATGATGATGTTATATAGTATGCTGGACACTATGTTATACAGTGTATGATGATGTTATATAGTGTCACTCACCGGACCGTGAGTGCCTCTACTTTGGTGCGAGGTCCTCCATCTTTTCTACCTACACCTGTGTGGAATCGTGGCCGCTCGCTATTCTGCCATCTGCGCATGCGCAGGTCTCGCTAGTAGCTTCACCTGTCCATGGAGGTGATTGACAGATCAATCACCTCACCCTATTTGAGGCACCTGCAACCCTAGGTAGGGGCCTGATCTTGAAGTCTCATTCCCAGTGAACTTCTATAGGTGTGTGCAGATCCCAAACTGCTTCCAGCTTTACTCGTTGTACAGTTTCCAAACTGTGTACAGATTGTTCTTACTACAGCTTCCACGCTGCTCCCTTGTTCAACTCAGCGGCGGTTCCCATACCGCTACAACACTATCATCCCGCTGATCGTGTCACAGCTTCCACGCTGCTCCCTTGTTCAACTCAGCGGCGGTTCCCATACCGCTACAACACTATCATCCCGCTGATCATGTCACAGCTTCCACGCTGCTCCTGGCTCCACTCAGCAGCGGTCCTCTGACCGTTCCAACGCTGACACCCTGCTGATCGTGTTACAGCTTCCACGCTGCTTCCCTGCTAAACTCAGCGGCGGTTCCCATACCGCTACAACGCTTCACCTCCCAGCTGATTCCGGATCTACACAACTGGGTATGCGTTACTAACTATTGACTATTATCTATTCTACTCACATACCAGTTGCATCCACTGTTGTTTATTGCGCAGGGTACAGGTACCCATATAGACTGTGTTTCCGCATTGCTTCAGTTAGGACAAGCTTTCACTCAAGCTCGATATCTCCTCACGCTACTACTTGGCGTCATTGTGCATAATCTGCTGTGATCAGCTTCTCCCCACTGCAAGGCACCAACTATATATACAGACTATTCATTGTGCCTTCCAAGACATTGCTCTACTCGCGCTGTTCCCATACAGCCACAGTTTGCCTTTCAACTTCACTCTCTTGCACCTGGACAAGTCCTCACTCCTTCACACAGCAGTGGTACAACTTGCTGCACGCAGACCACTGACTTTCCTGCTACATACCTGCACCTGGACAAGTCCTCCTATCACAGCGGTGGTACAACTTGCTACTCGCAGACCACTGACTTTCCTATTACCTACCTACACCAGGACCCGTTTCCTCACCATAGCGGTGGTACAACTTGCTGCACGCAGACCACCGACTACCCTGCTACCTACCTGCACCAGTCCTATTCTTCCCATCAGAGCAGTGGTACAACTTGCTGTACGCAGACCACTGACTCCTCCTCTACCTATCATCACCGATCCACGTCCACTCCTCGTGTCTACATTATCTCCAGTTTCCAGTTTACAACTCCAAGTCGTTGATTGCCTCAGACTATCTCTACTCTCCTGCTGTTGTGTCGCTCCAATCATTCACCTGCCTGCTTTGAGGTGCGTGCCATATCCCCGCCTCTCCAGCAGAGTACCATCTGGTGAAACTCGGGTAGCAACTCCTAGTGCCCGTGACATATAGTATGCTGGACACTATGTTATACAGTGTATGATGATGTTATATAGTATGCTGGACACTATTCTATACAGTGTATGATGATGTTATATAGTATGCTGGACACTATGTTATACAGTGTATGATGATGTTATATAGTATGCTGGACACTATTCTATACAGTGTATGATGGTGTTATATAATATGCTGGACACTATGCTACAGAGTGTATGATTATGTTATATAGTATGCTGGACACTATGCTACAGAGTGTATGATGATGTTATATAGTATGCTGGACACTATGCTACAGAGTGTATGATGATGTTATATAGTATGCTGGACACTGTTATACAGTGTATGATGATGTTACATAGTATGCTGGACACTATTCTATACAGTGTATGATGGTGTTATATAATATGCTGGACACTATGCTACAGAGTGTATGATGATGTTATATAGTATGCTGGACACTATGCTACAGAGTGTATGATGATGTTATATAGTATGCTGGACACTATGCTACACAGTGTATGATGATGTTATATAGTATGCTGGACAATATGCCATACAGTGTATGATGATGTTATATAGTATGCTGGACACTATGCTACAGAGTGTATGATGATGTTATATAGTATGCTGGACACTATGTTATACAGTGTATGATGATGTTATATAGTATGCTGGACACTATGCTACACAGTGTATGATGATGTTATATAGTATGCTGGACATTTCGGTCTGCTATGAACAGTATTTTTTGGCATGCCATTCACATTAATAATCCACTTCATACTGTACTATGCACAGCGCACAAAGGGGTATATTTATCAAAGAGCGACATAATCAAGTGTCGTTGCAGATAAAATAGCTTGGTTTTGCATCACTAAAACTTTTAATTGGATTACCCGCTGGTGAAAGTCTCCCCCATGAGTTAAATAAACTAACACTTAGCTGATAAGTGACTTTAAAATAAGAAAAAAAAATAGTGGATAGGTAAGTTTTTTTCACCGCAATGAGGCGACTAATACTGTGTGTTGCACCCATAATGCTAAGCATTTACTGCAGAACTTTGTGAATTGCAGCCGGGTCGCGCCTTTGTAGCGTATTAATTAACTAGAGAACTTGTCATAGCCCTAAACCATCTTTTTCATCTCTGTTCTAAATAAAATCCCTCAGAACGACTTTCCAAGCACTGCATTCGTTTTCATCATTGTTCACTTTGGAATTAATTTAGAAATAAGAAGACTTGAAGCGCTGATGTAAAAAGATAGATACTATATTTAATAACACTGCAATACATCTAAATCGAAATAAAACAATTAACACGATTTATGAATCAAACCACAAATATAAATGATATAAGAAAGATTTGTCATTAAATTATTTTAAATAAAACATCTTACCAATGAAGAATGAAAGTGGATCCTAGTCATTGTTTGTTTGTTTTTGAATTGAAGAAGTTGAAACACTTACAAAAGATGTTCACAAGAAGAAAACGTGTGTAATAAAGTCATCTATGAATTACAAAGCAACAGGAAAAGAAATTCAACATGGAAATGTTAAGTGGATATAGCATTTTCTAGTACAGTGCGTATTGTGAAATATTATCGATATAAATTGTGCCTAAAATATGTATGTAATAAATTATTCCAAACATTAAAGATTACAAGTCACATACAAAATCAATAAAGCAGTTCCTTTGAGATTGTGAGTTATTTCTTGAGACCCAGGGAGACCAGAAAGGGGAAAAGACAATCCATATACAGATATTTGGAGTAACTTACACCCATAATGTAACCAACTTTGCATCAGGCCCTATGTTTTTTTCCTGACATATGAGGCAATATCTTGGCAGCATAGTCATGTATATATATATATATTTTTATTTCATTTGTATTGTATAGGTAAACCCAGGCAAGCGTAGGCGGAAAAAATCTATTTTCATAATTCTTTTCCAAGTTACTTTCATTTAAATAATGATACCCCAAATATTCATCCTAGAATTTGATAAGCTTATTCTCCCTACTACAGAAATAGCAAATATGTGTCCTTTATACAAAGTCTGACATTGGTATAGGGTCCAGGGGAACACGTATGCATTTTAGTTTAAACTTTTTCTTTCACCCTGGCCCTGTCTGCAAAATTTAACCCCGGGTCACAAATTCTTAAGGTGTAAGTGTGATTAGGGTTAGGGTTAGTAGGATAAATATTGGGGACTCGCGCTATTTGGAATCACCAACATTCTGTGTGATACTTACATATCGTTGTACGAGTCCGTGACACTGTTTTCACCCACAGACATGTTGATTCTTTAACTATACAATAAGCGGATGAACAGTAACACGTGTGTCCAGTTCTAACAGTTAAAGTTGTCGTCATCAGACAGAATAAGTATTGTTATATCGGATTCCCCTTGCTGGCGGTCTTCTGTGTATGGCGAAGCGGAAAAATGGCTGGGTGAAATCTGCCTTTTACTAAATCTGCCCACAAGTGAACTGGATTGTCCATCATCAGAGTAATGACATTGAATACTGCGAATCGGGGCCAACATATTTTTCTCTGTCCACTTAAATAAATCACATTAAATGCTTTCCATAAATAATAATAAAGGGAATGGACTGCCTAATATTCAAAATCTAATTCAGTTCTAATTAATCTCCATATGTGGCATTGGAAGCACTGAAACAACAGATCAATTCTCCAGTAATTACAATATAGAGACTCCCTTCTCATTATACTCATTCAGCTGTCTGTAGGAGATCACCAGTGACTGCATGAGAGATTGCCCAGTCCTCTTCTGCTGGCCAAATGGTGCCACACGTAGGAGACATAAACCTAAGCAGTTTGTGTTGTTTATAGGGAAAATTTTCAGAGCAATTTTGCGGCGTATTCATCTTGTTCTGTGCGGTTTTTCAGTGATATTAGGCCTTAAATTCCATATATCATTTTTGTTCCTTCCTGGCTCCCTTATTATACCACAACTTGGATCAGAATGCACTGACACCGCTGTTACCCCAGCTCCAAGAAACAAGGAAATTATAGATACAAGGCAGAACGCCATCTGTGCAAAGCAGAAATTTGCACTGCTATAAAAGCTATCAAGTATTTGTGTGCGATATGAAAAAAGTCAGTATTTAACTTATGTGCAAAACATAATACTAATTTGAACCCCTTGCATTGTAACATGGTTTTGTCCAGGAGACTTAAATAAGAAGTTTCTTAAGTTAAGATCCTTAATGAATCAGGCCCTTGGTTCATTGTTCATTTTGCACTAGATCCTTCAAAACTCATCGTTTATTGGTTTATACAAATAGCAGCATATTTGCATCTTAGAAATTATTCACCCTCATTATGGCCCATTTACAAACATGTAAAGGACAGAGTAAATGCTGTTTAGTGACAGCACAAACATACTTTTGTGTAAATGCAACTACTTTTATGGATAAGCTAATGGAGTGCCAATATTTCTGTCTTCCGATGTGAGGGTGAGTAGGTGGTGCTCCTTGCTGAATGTGGAACAAGATTATGTAAAAGAGATAATGGAGTATAATGGGGATCGTTATAATTTACCGTTATAATCGTTATAATTTAGGGATCGTTACCTGATTTACAGGAGGGCCTTTTCTCACCACAAAAGGACTTGCTTCTTCCACTTCCTCTGAAGATTGGTCCTTATACTGATATAGGAGGCATTTTGCATCTTTCAGAAGTGCTGTCTATGGGCACATTGACCAATGTAAAGAAATATTCAAAGGCATAAAAAGTAACGAAGCCTCTCTCATGATTAATTTAAAACCGAAACTAAGCAGTATGTTAGGAGAAACATGTTAAAGGTGAAATGAATGAAGGGGAGCACGGTGGCTTAGTGGGTAGCACTTCTTCCTCCCAGTGGGCCTTACCTGTGAGTTTGAATGTTCTCCCGGCGTTTGTGTCGGTTTCCTCTGGGTGCTCCGGTTTCCTCTTACACTACAAAAACATACTATTAGGTTAATTGGCTGCTATCAAAAATTGACCCTAGTCTCTCCCTCTCTGTCTGTCTGTCTGTGTGAGTGTGTGTGTGTGTGTGTGTGTGTGTGTCTATATTAGGGAATTTAGACTGTAAGCTTCAATGGGGCAGGGACTGATGTAAATGAGTTCTCAGTACAACTATGCGGAATTACTGGCGCTATATAAATAAATGATGATGATGATGATGAAGGGGTCAGAGGTTGAACGATTTTACTGTTTCCACCGTACAGATTTTCAGTTGGATCTACAAACCTGCAACACTAGATACACCTCCCTTCTATTGGGGCAGTTTCAAGGTTCGAAAAGTGGGAGCCCACCTTGAAATTGCTTTGTGTAAAATAGGCGCACTTATGCAGGAGGCGGCACAGTCCACATTTTTTGCAGTTTGTAAATTGGTCATATTGTCTTCTTATTTTCTTCTGAATTTTACCTTCGGGGAATGTTAACCTCCTCTATACGTTGACCTCTGTTTTCCCTATTCGTTTTAGTTTAAAAAAACGAAACAGACTAAGCCATTTTATATATATTGTTTTCGGATGATCCCTACGAAAAGGGGGCAAATTGCTGTTGTACAGTGATGAGCAAAGCACACAGTGACACCTGCAGGCTATTATAAAGTGTTGCAGTTTAATGTAATTTCTAACATTTCAGCCTACTTGCAGATTGTAAATATTAAAGGGGCACTCCTGGTTAGCCGTGAGAGCGCTGCTTATTTGCCATTCTAAAATGGCGTCTGAAAGGGGATGTGGTCACACTGAGCAAAAGGAAGCCACAAGGCCACATTCTCTACGTAGTGACACACAGTCCTCGGGGGTTAATCCATGCAGCTGTTTTTACAGGGGTCTTCAGTGAGTACAGCATTGGGTAGAGTGATTTTGGGTAGCACTATTAGACTTGGCTGATGTCAGAAATTTTGTATGTGCACTGCAAACACGAGTTCCTCAACCTAGTAACCTAGAATCAAATTAGACTTATCTGTCCGTTCTCGCAGGGAGCTGCCTGTAGGAGTTTGGCTTGGTGGTGTTAAACAGGAGCTGGTGTCTGTAGATGGTGGATAGAGTATTGGATCATGGTCCTTAGAAGGTGGATGAGTTGGTTGAGTGGAAGCATACCGAGTGTGAAGAACTGGGCTGGGGGTGAGACACAGTACTGTGACTGACTGCTTTATGATTAAAAAGTTGGTGCAGCAAAAGGGAAAGAGGTAGGTGAGTTATGTGAAGGAGAGGGGAGAGTTAAGAGGGGAAATAGGGGGGATGGAAACTGGATAAAAGAGGTGTGGTATTGAGGGGCGATATGCGGGAGGATTATACGGTATTAGTGGGTGGGAAGAAATATGAGTATATTAATATTAAATAGATAGGTAACTGCATTTAAATATTTTACAGTATAGAGGTTAAAAGTTATATAAGTTAATATAATATTGATAAGTAGTATTAATGGTGGATGGGCAATTAGAGAGAGTTATAAATGGGTGTGCAGGCATTAACAATGATAGTATTAGAATACTGCTACATAGATATCAGGATAATAGTTGTTGGAAGGCGGGACAGAATGAGATGAGTTGATAATTATCGGTGATGGATGAGTGTATAGATGACAAAAGATATATAAGGTGGATGCGATATTATATAACTTGACATTTACAGGAGTTGGCACAAGTGGGAGAAAGATAGTGTTAGGGGATAGTGAAGTGGACAGTATTTAAAAGTGGGAGGGGGTAAGGTAGAGTGGGAAAAGGCATAGGTTGTATAAACAATTGTATAAGTAAAATAAAATACAAAGGTAAAAATATAATAAAATTAGAAATGGAAACACAATGAAATAAAGGTATTAGCAAGTGAATAAAGTTGTTAAATGATAAAAAATGTGGAATCAAACCGCTAGCAGTGCAGGTGTCACGCGTTTCGCCAGCAGTAGTGGCTTCCTCAGTGAGTTCTTACTAAAGAATGAACAGTGATTTTGTCACAGAAGCATGTTACGTTAGCCAGTAAGGCGAAGAGAATCAGATACGCATTAAATCATTATATATTTGATCCCAATCATTCCAAAGTTGAAGTTTTACTCTCAGAGATATATTAATCTACACCACTCTAGTTTAAGTTTATTGGGAAACTTCTAGGCCACCGTCTGTACTTACAGACTAATAGTAACGTTCTTAGATTAATGCCACAAGGTTATAGTCCCAACATAAAGCCAATACCCTCAGTATAACCATGATGGGCTTGATTCATCAAGGAACGCAAAGTGAACACAATTTGTGTTTTTCAAAATCCCAAAATTCATAAGTGAAATACCATGTGTTTTTTTCATGTAGCACACAAATATCAACTTTAAATTTCATTGTACAAATTAGCTATCAGTATTTTTGTGCTACATGAAAAAACTGACAGTATTTAACTTATGTGCAAAATGGAAAACTAATTTGCACCCCTTGCATTGTGACATGGTTTTATCCAGGAGACTACTTACTCATTTTTTTAACTTAACTTTCCTTAATGAATCAGGCCCTATATTATTAACAGGTGACAATCATTGAATACATTTTTATTTAATAAACTGTGCAGTATTGGGCAATATTTTACTAGTGTATTTCATATCAGATGAATGATATATGCACAGTCAGTATGGATGACTCTAAATCACATCTCTCTGGTCCCCGGGGATTCCGATATATATATTTCAATCTGCACTAATTTTTCAACACATTAGTTTTCAATGAGGATATTATAATTAATGAATTGATTACACGGCAGTGGATAGCCACAGTTGAAATCCGATACATCACTGTTGACATGTGTGTTTTCTACATGCTCCGTACACTTTGTTAGAAAGAACAGGATGTAACTTTGCACATTTGGAATCTATAAGTGGTGGTTACAGGAAATTGGTTGTCAGAACGGAGAGCAATTGAATATAAGTTCTATTTTATTATATTCATCACTTTTATTCACTATATGTTATGTGAGAGATAGCGATTATTTCTTTACTGTTTTTACCACATGGTGACTTTTATCAATTTGTGTATAGTTGATTTAAGTTATTTTGGGCTGCAATTGATAGTGGAGCGATGCTTAGAGCCCATATATTTAATTGTTCTAGAGCGGAGATCAGACAACTGAGAAGAAGATATAGACAGTCGAGGTAGCGCAATAGTAGCAGGCTTTTGGGCTGTTACATATGTGTTATGGATCATCGCACAATATTGCTCAACGCTCATTTCCAGAAGTATCAAATCCAACATCGTTAGTTTTCTCCGGGAGTATAATTGTTGCAGCTCCGTGAGGAGAACAGGTAAATAGGGAGAATTTCTTTTTAAAGGGAGTTATTTCAAAGCAGCATTTGCATTGTTTAATAGCGTTATTATGCAGTCTTTCATCATCATCATCACCATTTATTTATATAGCGCCACTGATTCCGCAGCGCTGTACAGAGAACTCATTCAAATTAGTCCCTGCCCCATTGGAGCTCACAGTCTAAATTCCTTAACATACCCACAGAGAGAGACTAAGGTCAATTTTAATAGCAGCCAATTAACCTACTAGTATATTTTTGGAGGTTGGGAGGAAACATAAAAAAAACAGTAAGTATTTAACTTATGTGTAAAACAGAATACTAATTTGCACCCCTAACATGGTTTTGTCCAGGAGACTTAAATAAGAAGTTTCTTAAGTTAAGATCCTTAATGAATCAGGGCCTAGGTGATGAACTGATAGGCTGCATTCTCAGTGATGTCACTGGTTTCTAATGACTGGATAGGCTGCATCCTCAGTGATGTCCCTGGTTCTTAGTGATCCGATAAGCTGCATTTTCTGGGACTTTTGACTTATTCCAGATAAATGGCTGCTAATACTGTGTGTAGTAAATACTATTTATGTATAATTGGCTACTCTCCAGGAATGTTCAGGTGACTCTCGACAGGCGTCCATCCTCCTGGATCCCACTAAGGCAGTCTGGATTACCTGATTTGATGCAAATCACATTATAATGGTCTCACCCCCCCCCCCCCCCCACACACACACACACAATGCATGGCAACGCAAGATTAGTTGATGGGTATCAAGGGGGGGGGAGCGTGATGACGTGGAACGTGCCATCACACCTCCTGGACTTGTCCATTGAACCTATCCTCCAGGATCTCCTGGGGGTAGGTCTAAGAAGTCAGCATGATATGATTTTAGGTAGCAAAACATCTCTGTTATGAGATGTTTTGGCTTACTCAGCTCTCTCCTGATGTTTTCCAGTGAATTATTATATTTCAGTGGCATGAAAGCTTTTATTATTGCTGTAAAAGTGCATTTAAAAGCACAGTGTTCTGTTATAAATCAGCAACGGCCTGTGGTAAAGATGAAATCTTAATTTCCACAGCTCTGGTACATAAGAGTCTTCCTTGTACTTCAGAAGTGGGGCAGCCGTACTGACGCAGACTGCCAAGTGCTTTACTAAACGTGTCTGCCAAGTGCCCAGCTGGAAAGCTTTTATCTATGAAATAATAATGCTTTGAGTGTGTTACAATAATGTGTTCTGCTATTCAGCGAGGGAGAAGAAAATGAGGAAAAATAGCTTTTAGTGTTATGTAAGAAATATCACATCTTCAAGACCGTCTTCTCATCTTAGAATGGCGTTCAGTCAAAAGCATTTGCTACACATAACTTTCTGGTGAGATAATGACCGGGGTCAGACACTACAGTAAATTTATTATAACAATGTGTCCAAGCTGAAAAGATGGTATTTAATTCAGCACAGGAGAATGAGGGGCTGTTCTGCCAGTATTACAGATCTGTCACGTTATTTTCTATATCTCACTATGTTTTAAATCCGTGTGAGTATATACCGCTTTTTCATACTGTCCAGGAGACAGAAATAGAGAGTGTTATACACCAATCCTGTGCATGACTGTTTGTGTAAGAAGCCATCTTCATCAGTTGTAAGAAACATTGGCACCCAGTAACTGGACTAGCCTTCATAAGAGTCGTATTACTTTTACAGTTAAACATTTGTAGGTTTTCTTCTATGTCCGGACAGTTCTGGCGGTCTGGTCATTGCGGAGATGGACAAGATTGTTAGTGAAGGCATATTCCAACGTTTCTGTCCGCACCATCAGGGCATGGGGCGTGACCACGGCAAATTGGGGACATGGTCCCGTCACCATGGGCGAGGTCGCGTCACGTCAAAGGGTTGTCTGCCCATTACATACCTCTTGTCCACCAACATTAGCACCCACAGGACAAGCATGTCCCTGGGCAAGACAGCGGAAGAGAGCCCAAAAATCAGAACTGTCCAGCTGAAATTAGGACAGTTGGAAGATATTGTGAAGGTATTTGTCCCAAAGGGGGTATTCATCCATACTAAGTATTTAGTGGTATAATCCCCTATACCTCCTTGTCTAAGGACTAATGGGCCTGTTTATTTAGACCTGGAGATAGGGCTGGTTTTCTATTGTTGCTTCATTTATCAATAAAATATATTGTCGGACAGCGGTGCAATACTTGGCTGCCTTGGCGATACTGGCTGGGTGTGATAAGGGTTAACAACCTACCGCTGGGTGAGAGACAGGACATGCGTGACCCGGCTAGATGATATACACCATAGGGCTTTTTTTTATTCATTAAGTCTAAACCTCCAAATTGTTGATTGCTAAAAATGAAAAACCAACCAGAACCCTCCCTCTACATTCTGTCTGGCATATCGCATGCATGGAAAAATATTTTTCCTCCATAACAAACAACGTAATTATGATGCTATTTGGTCCACATGGTTCTTTATAGAGAAATCATACAAGATCTCCTCCCCGACTCTTTGAGATGACCGTTCTGACCTCTGACCTGTTAGAACACCCGCTGACTACCTGATTACAGGTTATGATTCATTCCGCAAAAGACCGCGGCATCTCTCTGTTTCTACACATTACAAAAAACATTGTGTTTCACTACTGCCAGCTATGGATAGTGGCCCCCAGCATCCAGGGACTGCCGCTCCTGTCTGCTCCTCCCTGCCGGACTTCTCTGCTGTTCCTGAAACAACCTTCTCCTTCCACCAACTCCAGATCTTGACCATCATTTCTATAAGGAAATTCTTACAGTCTAAATGGTTTTGGAAACTTATTCTTTGCTGCTAGTCAGTCATTCATCCATTTAATGCTTCTAACACAGGAAGGTTAACCTATCACACTGTAAAATCAAACACAACTTGTGTTAACGAGGTAGATTCATAAGCTCCAGTTCCCGGACATCTCGTTTCACAAAAGGCTCCGTTCCCTTTTTCTTGGCAAACAGATGATATAATCCAGCAAAGTTTTCATCCTTTTAGCAATTTCTCTCTCAACCGCTGTAATTTAATGGCAATTATTCATTTTATTTTAATCCAGCTGAATATAAGCTCTAAGGGATGGGGGAAGGGGTTTGCCCTTTCGGTGCAACTCAATGCTGCTTTGTCAATAGCATTGCATCTTGTATACAGTGAAGAGATGAGCTGTGTCCTTTTCAAGGGCAATCCACATATACAAAATAATGTATTTGACAAATGTTGCAGGAGAGAATGTACAAGCCAGACATACACCAGTGCAGTAAAGTTATCTGAAGGTGGAAAACCTCTTAAACATACGATTTGTTCAGATTTTTAGCATATCATAAAGTATCAGCTATGGTGTATAGATAAAATGTTTCCTTCATTGTGTGAATTAGCTTTAAATAACTTCTTTACCCAAAATTAAAAATGGCATCTTGTATGCAATTGAATTTAAAAGAAATGAAAATCGTACTTACTGTGGATGGGCCATTTGCTGGATCCACTGCAGCTTCCTCGTTCGAGGGGGAAATTCTGTGATGTCACTGCAATGATGTCATACAGACACCTCCCAGCAGAGGGCAGTGCAGAATAGACCTGTTTCATAATGGCCTCTACATTTCTTTATGACAATAATTTTATCACACAATGACTTACCATGGCTGTAACACTGCCACCGTCTCTAATGTCCGTGTCCTAAACGCATTGTGATGAACAAACTCAATACACACCCACCTCATACTGAATGTCAGCCGACCTCCTAGATACACGCAGACACTTTTACTGTTACATCTTCAGACAACGAAATTGCTTTGCTGTATCTAGAGATTTACTTAAATTTAGTGTCCACTGACACCCCTAGGAACTATTCATTTCTTCCCCGGATAATGAGCCAAGGTCTATGGGCCAGGGGAGGAGAAGGGAAAAAAATAATTGAAAACTAATCCGATTCAAAGAGAATTATTACCGTAATGATTTATGACTTCATTAATGACTGTGATTGAACTAATGATTTTTCTGGTAGTTACGAAGAATTAAGACAGCTAGCTGAGAGCAAGGATGGTTCATCAGTCTCCATTTAAATACTTAATGATCTCTTGCCGGAAATCAATAGATTGGATGAGAGGACCTCTATGAGATTGTTCATTAGAGCAGCAGCAAAGCATTTAACAGATATTTTACGCTGTGTATTGTATCACCTGGTTGCACATTCCATCGCTTCTGGTGAATATTTCAGCCATATTTCTCTTACTGTGATTCATTTAGGCACGTAAATTGCACTTAAATTGGGCATAAGCATATCTGTATTCAACTACAAGCAAATCTGAATAAACGTCACTTATTAAATACGGGTCTAGGTCTGCTCTGACAGAGACACAATACACTACAGGATACGTCCCATACATATGTGGGATACAAAGTTACAGCATAACACACAGAAAAAAATAAAAGTTTTCAGTGATTGTCACCTGTTAATATTATAGTCAGTAATGAAAAAAAAAACAATTAAACCCCCCACCACCCCCATGAAATACATATATCATGATGCTATTAATGTCTAATGTACATAAAATACATTTTTACAGTTGCTCCTGATTGAAGACACATGTCCTAGCTGTATACACAGCCGTCATCACTAGTAATCAGCACCTACACCTGACCTGTAGCTGGTGCAAGTGATACAACAGAAAAACACGTACCTTAGAGATGCCAGAAGCCTGAATTGGACGCTGCTGTGTGCGCTCCAGCTTGGCACGTCCTTACTGTACATTGTCTATGTGCATACACCCAGTACCCTCCCTGTTCCACCCCTGAAATCCTAGGCTGTAGTAATGGTCCTTTGCTTCGTAGATTAATTGGATGTTCCTGCGTTCACTGGCGTATAGTCCGTTTCTGGGCATGCACAGAATGATTTTGCGCAAAAATACGGCACGTATCGGCATTTTCGTTCCTTAATGAATCAGGCCCTTTATGTGTAGCTTGCTAGACTTTATTATGTAAATAACTTTATATCAATTTGTACTCCTCTCCTATACACTGTTTAGCCGTTTTCTAAGCTGAACCAATATTTATGACAATTCAGCCTATCAAATCACTAGGAGCCAGTGACATCACTGGGACACAAAATGGCTGAAGCAATATTCATAAGTAGGCAGCCTATGAATTCAGCGACCAATATCACCAAGACTGCAGCCTACCAATTTACTAAGGAGTCAGTCATTCAGCCAACCGTTATCATTGTTTTTTCTATTCCCTTGAGGTTTAAATACAGCACTTGTGTTAGCAGTCACGGCGGCCGCGGGCACCGTTGCGACTCTCACCTAGTTCCTGTAGGCGTCCCGGTCGTCGCTATGGCAACCGGGACGTTACTTCCTGGTCGGACGCTAATTACAGGGGCGCTGCATCCCGGCAGCTGGGAACAGCCGGGCGCATGTGCAGAAGCGCCCACAAGCCTGTGGGCTGATTAATGTGGCAGGATTGAGCCTGCCCATGTGATTTCAGAGCTAGGCTCTGATTGGCCACTACTGGTATTTAAGGCAGTGAGGTCTGCAGCCTCACTGCCGGTTATAGCGTTCTGTCCTCAGTCCTGTTGCCTGCTTGTGCTATCCGTTTGGTTCTTGCTACCTTGGATTTGACTACCCATCTTTTGACCCCTGCTTGTTCTTGGACCTGTGACCCTTCTCTTCTGACCTCGACCTTTTGCCTGGATTTCGGATTTTGCTTCTCTGCCTGTGTGTCCGACCCTTCGCTTGTCTCTGGATTTTGCGTCTGTGCTTTTGACCCTTTGACCTAGGATTCTTCTTAACTACAGCCCGCCAATCACTCCACTCCTGGGTACTCCTTTAAGCCAGTATACGTTACTTGACCCTCGGTCGGCCCGCAGCCCAGTCTGTCCCCACCACTAGGGGCTCCAGCGAACACCGGGCCTTCAGAGTAGTCCCCGAGTTTCACTGTACTGGCTTGGGAGTTCCTAACATTATAACCGGCCTAGGAAGATTGGTATCATACGGCCATGGACAGCGAGGAGTCGAATCTGTCCCCAGCCCAGATTCTGGCCAACCAGATACAGGCGGTTTCTCAAGTGGTGCAGAATTTATCCCAGCGCCTGGCAGTCCAGGAAGGGGCTTCTAGAGACCTGCAGCTCCAGCAAGTTCCCGCTGGTGACACACCAGAGCCTAAAATGAATTTGCCTGACCGATTCTCTGGAAGCAGGCCAGCCTTCTGTAATTTCAAAGAGAGCTGCAAGTTGTACTTCCGTTTGAAACCATGTTCCTCTGGTTCTGAACAACAAAGGGTAGGGATCATCATCTCTTTACTCCAGGGTGATCCTCAGTCTTGGGCTTTCTCCTTGCCTTCAACAAGCCCAGCCTTGCAGTCAGTGGATGCCTTTTTTCAAGCTCTGGGGTTATTGTACGATGACCCGGACAGGGTAGCCTCAGCTGAGGCTCATCTCCGAATGCTAAGGCAAGGACGTCGCTCAGCGGAAGAGTATTGTGCGGAATTTCGGCGATGGTCCACTGAGGTCTTACCGAGCAGATTAAGGATTCCTTAGTCCAGTATCCGATATCCGACACGCTGGAGAACTTGATGCAACTTGTTATAAAAATTGATCGTCGGATCAGAGAGAGGAAGGCTGAACAGGAGTCCTCTGCTCCGATGGACGTTTTCACTAGCTCCGATAACACTTTGCCCGATTCCTCTGAACCCATGCAATTGGGCGCTTACCGCTTGCCTCCGGAGGAACGCTCCAGAAGACGCTCACTAGGCCTGTGTATGTATTGTGGTCAACCAGGTCACTTAGTTCACTCATGTCCCAACAAGCCGGGAAACTCCAAAGCCTTAGTGCAGGTGAAGAGGTGCGCTTGGGTCTTCAGATTACCTCTTCAGAAAATTCCCGCCATTCCAGCCCGCCAATCACTCCACTCCTGGGTACTCCTTTAAGCCAGTATACGTTACGCGACCCTCGGTCAGCCCGCAGCCCAGTCTGTCCCCACCACTAGGGGCTCCAGTGAACACCGGGCCTTCAGAGTAGTCCCCGAGTTTCACTGTACTGGCTTGGGAGTTCCTAACAACTTGTATGCTTTTCTAATGGTGAAATTCTAACAGATCTTTAACAAATTTATTTGCAGAGAAGCTAACCTTTGACAAGCCCTCCCGTTTACTTTGCTCTGTCTCATGTATCACAGCATCTATGTCTTAAGACAACTTTCAAGCTGAAAAGGATGGGTCTGACATATATAATACGATATATATATGAATAACAATGGTTAGCAAATCATTTTATTCATTTAATTTCTGGGTAAATGGGAGTCACTTTTTTATGTGGAATAGTCTTGATTTGTCATTATCAAAAGGAAAATGACCTAATGGTTTGTGAGGGAAAAATATGGACTCAATAGATAGGGGCTTCGTCCTGATTTTTAATCCTGGTATGTTCGTAGGTTTGTGTTTAGTTCCAGAAAAGAATCACAATTTAGGGTGTACAAACTGTGAGTTCTCTGTTACATTATTATTAGAATGTGAGCTTCTCATAGCATTGTCATATGAATGCAATACGGTTATATTTTGGGTTGTTTTGTATGAGCCAGCCTGGAGCACATTTCTTTGTGGACGGTCTCTTGTTGGAAAGAGATTGTCTTTTCGCCCTCTCATTGCATTCAGTATGAGGTGCAGTGAAATCTCCTTGTGCACAGACGGACACAGCAGATGCTGCAAGACTGGAAGATGTGTACAAAACCGGGCTTCAGCCGCCCAAAACTTTCTCCTATCCATGTGTTGTCATTTCATTAGAGGGAAGAAGATGTTTCTGGGAGGGCGCGTCTTCTGCTTGGGATGGATTAGAGAGTGCGTGGGTAGCAGAAAGTCTAGACACAACCTTCCTAAAACTCAGCCCAGCTGCTGCATAACAACACACCCAAGTTCTTGGCACCTGTTCCCTGTGTATTCTGCCTGTGAGCTCAGACACTGGCTATCTTTATTATCTATCTCCTCTGAAGATTTCTCCGAAAACACAATCCCATCATGAAGAAGGAGCAGAGTTGCTGGGATACTAGGAGGATGCACCATCGCTGTATTACTTAGTCTTGTGCATACTTACTCATTTCCGTTTGTCCTCCTCCGATATCTCCTGGATGGGAGGTCATGTGGCAAATGCCGGAGGGTGCGTGGTTGGAGTTTTTGGCTTTGTCCAGTGGTTTCGGGGCTTATCGGCGCAAATCGCGTCATTAAGACCTGTCTCCATTCAGGATCCAGTAGGGTGTCTGCTCGTCTGGGAAGACTCGCCGAATTACAGGAGCCCATGATGTGGTAGTATAGGTCCATCCTCCTGCTGCAGCTACAGAAGTCTGCATCCCTTGCAGCTGACACCTTAATGTATTGTGAGTTCAGCTCTTGGTTTTTGTATAGATAGTTTGGAAACATTTACATTATTAATTTCAAGCCGTGTTTGAAGCATTTTATATGCAGAAATATGTCTCTTTCCCGATCGCAGCAGTGCTGGGGTGTGGTATCCTGCAGGTTATTTAAGAATCTTCCAAGGCAAAAGGCATCTAGGTAGAAAGCTCCAAACTGTTCTTGCAAATGGTTATTGTGCTTTTCGCTGCTTTATATACTTTGTTTGATGCTTAACTACTCTACTGAGCCATGCAATAACCCAACGTAACACAGCATAATGGTATTATAGCAACATCCTGAATATGGATTGCACAGCCGGTTCCAGGAATTGCAGAGTTTGTGATATTACACTAGTAGAAATTGCAAAGCAACTTGTTTTTGTTGTCTTCAAAACTATTAACTTTCGAATTGCCAGAAGCAGAACAGTGCTATATATAAACAGTTCTTTAGGAGATCAGGTAAATATGTTTAATAGAAACTTCCTAAACGGGGTCATAGAGGATCATAAAGCATCAGATGCACTTGCGCCTGACCACATGTGTGAAAAGTGTATTTACGTTCACATGTTAAGTCAGACGCATCTGGAGATGCATCGAGCTATACATCACAAGCATATGTGCCAGGTTTACAGCAGGCTTAACAAGTGTTTATATTTAAAGATTTTTTTTTAATGAATTTAAGTGATAAGAGAGTTTATCTTGGTGATAAAAAATTATCACCACATTTTAATAAATAGGCCCCTAAGATATTGGTGTTGGGTAACGTCCAGCATCACAGCAATCTATAAAGTATTTTCTCTGCAATTTAACATATCTACCTTTCTTGGCGAATCTAATTTAACTGACAATTAGGTTATTAGTCCCGATCTCACCCTCATCCACAACCAGCAATACAAAATTTATCAAACGATATAGAGAGAGAGAGAGTGAATTATTAATGTTCATGATTTCACCACACTGGTTAATTATATTACACTTTACTAGGGACCGCTCCCAACGCTGCTGCGATGATCTCACGAGGGGGAGGAGCATTTCCCGGACTGGGCGGGATCAAGAAGGGCTTTCTGTTCTGTATACAATCCTCTCTGGCTGGGCATAAACTATACAGTAAAGCATTACGATACCACCCTGAGTTGGCGTTGTCTTTTTATTCCAAGCGGAGAAAAGATGCATTTTGCCACGTGACTTGTCGGGTCATTTAGCGTTAAGTGCCGGAAACTGGGTCAACATCGGAGAGAGCTATGATTTCTAAGGCATTAACACTTTATTAAATGGTTTGAAGTGGTGAAGGAACCTTTGGTCTGACTTTAGGCTCCTCATCACGTACCCCTTAGTGCCATATAGTGATATATTTGAAATTTTTTATGTTATTCCGATCTTATACTTCTAAGATAATTTATTTGATCATTTATAAATACTGTAGAGAATTGTATATGTATTATATTGTTGAGATTACTGCCAAATGATCAATTCCTAACTATTTCCCTTGTTTCTCCTATATATCAATATCAGTGTCCAGATTATTTGGGGGTCTTGTATTGGTTGGGGTCTTGACTCTCTCTTAGCGACATCCCCTCTTTGAAGCCGAGACACATTGGACCGTGGACCAAACTCAGTCAAACAGAACTTGGGACCACGTCATATCATATGTGTGCGTGTGTTTACGGGGAGTGTAGGTGCGTTTATCTGGGCACCTAGCTCTGGGGACCCTCTGGAATGTGCCACCAATATCTAGCTAAGACCTCTTAGGCTCAGGATATAGTGGGTGTAAATACAGGGGAAAAGTATGCACTAATTCCAGCTGCAAGCACCGATGGGCTGCACAGTATAATCTCCTGATGACAAATGAATTGACTCCAAACTCTTTGTGATTAAATAAAAGATCACCGTTATTACATGTTTTTTCTCCAGCACAATCCCTGGTTCCATTAATCACAGTTGTGGTGTTATGTAATCAATTCCCAGAGCTGACACTCTCACTGATTGGAACTGTCACTGTCACTGTCTCTCGCTCTCTCCATCTGCACTCACATCACTTCAGGGTATCTCTCTCTCAATTCTCCCCTGTGCCCTACCACACTCTGTAATCTCTTCTAGACAGACCTAGCTTCAGGATGTCTCTCCCATTGAGCATCCACACTCAGGATACTCCAGGCTCCCATCAACTCTTGACCTGTGAACATAAATCACAGCTGTGTCTCATGACTCCTTGCACCATAGCTGGGTTCTTAAGCCGCTCTATTGGAGCGTCGTCTAACTCTGACCCTCAACTCCCCACTACGGCGCTATCTCTTGTCCCGACTTTAGTCAGAGGGGAACCGATTGAGAGGAGGCTCGAGGATCCTCTCACTGATATCAGACTTGCCCTCCTTCACATGAAGAGTAGTGATTAATAAGAGGAGTTCACAAATGCTAATTTAGGGCATACTCATTCACAATGCCCCATCTGTGAATAATATCACTGGATATTGTCCTTTAGGGCACGGTTTCTCAATCCCAGACCTCAATTACTGCCATCAGGTCATATTTTGAGATAATTCTTTAGATATATTCTCCTGTATAAGATTAATCTAGAATGTAAATATTGAAGTTCAGAATTCAACCTGCATCTACATTTCCCCTAATGTTTTTTAAAAACTGAATGTCGACTCTCTGTATAATTCAAGAACTGGATAAAAAACCTCTAGCAGCAACTTTTCCACAAGTCCAACCAGGGTTCAACCGCCAGAAAATGCTAACGCAGTCAAGGCTCTCCTGAGAATGGTGGCTCCCGCCAGGTGGGAATACGATTACCACTCGCCAATCCTTTATAATATTGCCAAGGTGTCCTTTTAGCCTATAACCCTAATATTCCCTGGGTATATAAAGTAAAAGAGATGTTATAGAAACAATTGCAAACTCTAAAACTCCCGTATGCCGTGCTGTGTCTCACGAAGCTGAGAGTCGTGGGCAGGATAGAGCACTTGTTAATTTGTTGCACTGCAGAAGACTTCCAATAGGTATGACTCTAACACGCCCCTCCGTGAGTGATAACATATTTTTATAATACTTTAAAATATACTTAGAATGACAACTTCTCAGTGATCACATCTCTGTCCGGTTTCAGTCTTTTTTAAAATATAATAATGAAACCAAGCCAGGTTGCAAAATCCTAAAGGGACCAGCTGGCGAATTCAATGTCATTGCTTTTCTATCACTTTGCTCTATCTGAAATGTCCTTTACAAGGTTGGACTTCATGGGATGTTAATTCACAATATTGGGGCACATTTATCAATATTAACATAAAGTGAAAAATAGTTTTCAATCCTTATCGCAATGATAAGGATTGAACTATTTCTCACATTTATGTACAGCCTTGCACAGAAACAGCAGTTCCGAAAAACTGCTGTTTCTGTGATGTAAAAAATCATACTTACCCCCCTCTTCGGAAGCGCTGTCTCCGGGTCTTCTCTTCATTCTTCAATTGCGCATGTCCAGTTCCAAGAACTGGACATGCGCACAAAGATCCCCTCTCTGTCTCTGCAACTATCGTTGCAAAGAGAGAGCTGTGATTGACAGGGAGGGATCACATGATCCCTCCACACATGCGCTGTTCAGCTCTGCTCTTCGGAGCAGAGCTGACAGCACTGAGATTTCTCATATATGATAATGTACACCAGCTGCAGCTGGTACATTATCAAGACAAGTTCCCGAAAAAAACTATTTTTCGGAACTTGTTAGATTGCAAAAGGGAGCAGTCACCATACTATTGAATGGCGACTGCTCCCCAAAACGAAGCAGAATGCAAAGCAGCAGATATCTACGATATCTGCTGCGATGCATCTTTAATAAATATGCGGGGGACACATCGGGGCATGAATTGTATGTTAAGTGCATGTTAGTGCACCATCACACTTTGTTAAATATACCCCATAGTTCCATAGTTATATGTCTGAGCTCTTACTGACACTGATAGAATCTGCATGTCTCTCCTGATTGTATTGATTTGTTTGGGCAATGGCTGATGAACGCTTACAGTGCGTGTGGATCGGATTGTTAGGGGGTTGGGAGAAGCTTAAAAGAATGTTGGTGACTAATTTTACAAAAAATATACCTGTAATATTGGTGTTCTTTGTTCACAAGGAAGCCAAACTAGTGTGTACATGGTTAGACTTGATGAGAACCTACTTATATGCATATTAATTAGAATACTTCAGTGCAGATAATGCAAAAATGTAAGCTGTAAGTGAATATTTTTAGTTTGAAAAGAAATTGCAAAACTATAAATGATAAATGAATCCTCTTCTCCGCCAAGATGGATTATGTTGGTAAATGATGTGATGAAGTTGGAAAATATATTCATGAACATAGAAGTAATACATTTAAATAAAATAACATTTGGAAACTTTGGATTGCTAAACATAGACCTAAATGCCCTTGAATTCACTAGTGCAGTGATGGGCACCCTGATACACTTCAGGGGCCTCACGGGCGGCCCTATAACCTTCAAACGGTCCCTTCATCTCAGTAATGAGGTAAAACAATAAGGGGACACCTATATGTAATAACATATCAGCAGCATTATACACACACGTGTTTCGCTGCATTATCTGATACAAATAAAATCACCAAAACTAGGATGGTAAAATATTGTATTACGTGGATGCAGATAGATATGTGATTGGTAATGAATTTCTTATGTTTGGATTTCTGGGTCGTCGGTTTAGCAGGTTAAAAAAAATTCCAGCAGAAAACTGCTCTCAGATGTGAAGACGGCGTCGCTGAGCTCTCTAGGAGGGGGAGAGACGTAGTCGTTAATAAATGAACGGATATGTTTAAATAATTAATGCCCATGTTTGATCTTACATGGAAAAGCCTGGAATTCACATCCATGTTTCTTTTCTTAGAATTTTCAAATCATTACATTTACATGATCGTGTGATGTTTACAGTTGAGGTCGGGATTTCTTCTGTAAAATGCAAGCTGTATTTTCTTTCTTATTTAGGTCAAGTTGTTTTAAGTGTTAGATACATTATCCACAAATGATAATTCTCCCTTTAATTAGTAGTATTATGTCAAAACAAACTCTGGGATGTAAGCCTTGATAATAAGGCTTCATCAACTCTACACATCAAATAAATATTCTTTTAGTCATTGAGAATATAAAAAGGCAACTGTGTATGTACAATCAGTGGCCACTTTATTAGGTATAACCCTGTATACCTCCTGTATACTTGCTCGTTAATGCAACTATCTAGTCAGCCAATCATGTAGCAGCAACTCAATGTATAAAAGCAGGCAGACATGGCCAAGAGGTTCAGTTGTTGTTCAGACCAAACCCCACAATGGGGAAGACATGTGATCATCATGACTTTGACTATGGTGATTCTTGGTGCCAGATAGGGTGATTTAAATATCTCAGACATGATCTCCTGGGATTTTCACACACAATAGTCTCTAGAGATCACAGACAATGGTGCGCAAAGCCAAAAAGATCCAGTGACTGGCAGTTTGTGGGAGAAAACACCTTATTAATTAGAGAGGTCAGAGGAGAATGGCCAGACTGGGTCAAGGTGAAATGTGTTACAGCATTGGTACACAGAAGAGCATCTCTAAACACACAACATATCAAACCTTGAAGTGGATGGGCTACAGCAGCAGAACACCACACCCTGTTCCACTCCTGGCAGTTAAGAACAGGAAACTGAGGTTACGGCTTGCCCAGGCTCACCAAAACTGGACAGATGAAGATTAGAAAAACATCTCCTGATCTAATGAATCTTGATCTCTGCTGTAGCTTATAAATGGTAGAGTCAGAATTTGGAGTAAACAACATGGATCCACGGATCTATTCTGCCTTGTTCATGGTGTAGGCTGGTAGTGGTGGTATAATGATGCAGGAAAGGTTTTCTTGGCACACATTAAGACCTTAATAGAAATTGAGCATCAGTAGATTTGAAAGTCCCATTTCAAACGTTTTACCAAACTTGCTGACTTCAGCAATGACAACTTGCACTAGAGTTGGTCTACTTGCTCTTTTAAGTCATCCAAGCTAGAGGTCTGTCATATTCTGCCTGTCCATTTTAAGGCTTTCGATAAACATTATGGATTTTGAATTTGCTTATGAGCCTCTGCTTGGTCAAGCATTGATGACTTTCTTTTAAAACATGGGAAAGGTAAAATGCTATTTTTTTAAAGGTCATAAAAGGGTGACAGATTGTCTGAAAAGTCTAGTCTAAAGTCTTGTCTAAATAGCAAATTATTAAGGTCAATGTAGAAATAAGAACTCCCAAGGAAGGACCTCTTCTATACCGTTGTCGCAGGAGTAGAAGTCTCACTGGTACGACTGATGGTGAACATCTCCTTTACATGGTAAAAGTGAATCAAACTAGGATTTAAGAAAATAATTTGATATTTACAATGTATACCATTTTTTAGGTTGCATATTTGTTGCCTTTCAGCCCAATTTTCAAAAATCTGACAGTTTTGGTATATTAAAACTACCATATGAAAACTTGTTACAAGACACAGTTAATAATGCATCTAACATTCTATTATATTACACAATAGTTAAAAACAAAATATCACATCCATCGGAGATACCATAAGCAGACGGCAGTGAGGATTTCATCAGGCACAGTGGTATTGTCTCTTTAAACAATGGCACAGCTTGTGCCATGTAAATCTCGCATCTTGGAAGCAGTATCTGGCTCAGGAACAAACCTGGCAAAAGATGTAAGTAATGGCAGCTGTAGGTGTGACACCTCTCCGGTGTCCCCAAATGTCTGCTATTCATCCGGACCCAGCTCTGGCTTCTCCTCTATTATTCACAGACCATTAGTTCCTCACGTAGAGTGTGCCTCACAGAGACACACAGCACTTGGTGTGATCCTCAAGCACTGTCACTGAAGATCTTTTATTTGGCAACTGTAACTATTGGATAATCCACCTTTCTGCTGTCAACCCTGGCTCCTGACGCCAGTAACATTTTAATTAGTAGAACTCGGGCATCACTTAATTGATGTCTAATTACACAAACCTGGTTTTATGCAGAATTTGTCTGCACTTGAATGTGACAAACAACTAAAACAATTTTTTTTATTTAGCAGAGGTAAAATTTTTGTAAAACATTGTTACAGAGGTATAACTAAAGACAAGTGTGTCAGAGCCAACGTCTCGTATCGTGTTCTGAGACAAATTATCAATGGTCTGATGGAGATTCAAACTTTAGTTCATTTTCCTACAGGTTTTTCATGATAGTTCGTAGTGTTTGGACCCCACGATACATACGTATAATGAATAGGCCGGAGGTGGATAAATGTTGGTATCCCCACTTGAAGTACAGTTTTCATACTTTCAGTTCAGTATTGTCCAAGCTTTTCACTCTGTGAGTCAGATACATCCTCACTGGTGAAGCACGGTAAGGGCCAGGTCGCTTAATCTTATAAATGTCTGAACTCATTAAACCCAAATGCTGATGATTTTCTAGCCTTTTACAGTTGCATTCTGTTAGCCCACATGCCAGTCTAGACTTTCCAGTTAGTAACTTCTGTGCATTCATGAAGGCAGCAGTTTTTAGGCAGAGGTTATTGTAGAGCTGTGAGGGGCAACGTGAAAGAGGCGCATGCGGCCCTCCAGCCTTCAAAAGGGCTGCGCAGAGGAAGGAGGGGGGGGGGGGCACTGTGCACTCCTCCAGGTATGTCATGTGACCTCCTTGCACTGTGCACTCCCTCATCCGGGTATACCATGTGACCTCCCTGCATTGTGCACTCCCTCCTCCTCCAGGTATACCATGTGACCTCCCTGCACTGTGCACTCTCTCCCCTCCAGGTATGTCACGTGACCTCCCTGCACTGTGCACTCCCTCCACCTCCAGGTATACCATGTGACCTCCCTGCACTGTGCACTCCTTCCTCCTCGGGGTATACCATGTGACCTCCCTGCACTGTGCACTCCCTCCTCCTCCGGGAATACCATGTGACCTCCCTGCACTGTGCACTCCCTCCTCCTCCGGAAATACCACGTGACCTCCCTGCACTGTGCACTCCCTCCTCCTCCAGGTATACCATGTGACCTCCCTGCACTGTGCACTCCCTCTTCCTCCAGGTATACCATGTGACCTCCCTGCACTGTGCACTCCCTCCTCCTCCAGGTATGTCATGTGACCTCCCTGCACTGTGCACTCCCTCCTCCTCCGAAAATACCACGTGACCTCCCTGCACTGTACACTCCCTCCTCCTCCAGGTATACCATGTGACCTCCCTGCACTGTGCACTCCCTCCTCCTCCAGGTATACCATGTGACCTCCCTGCACTGTGCACTCCCTCCTCCTCCGGGTATACCATGTGACCTCCCTGCACTGTGCACTCCCTCCTCCTCCAGGTATGTCATGTGACCTCCCTGCACTGTGCACTCCCTCCTCCTCCAGGTATGTCATGTGACCTCCCTGCACTGTGCACTCCCTCCTCCTCCGAAAATGCCACGTGACCTCCCTGCACTGTGCACTCCCTCCTCCTCCAGGTATACCATGTGACCTCCCTGCACTGTGCACTCCCTCCTCCTCCAGGTATACCATGTGACCTCCCTGCACTGTGCACTCCCTCCTCCTCCAGGTATACCATGTGACCTCCCTGCACTGTGCACTCCCTCCTCCTCCAGGTATACCATGTGACCTCCCTGCACTGTGCACTCCCTCCTCCTCCGGGTATACCATGTGACCTCCCTGCACTGTGCACTCCCTCCTCCTCCGGGAATGCCGCGTGACCTCCCTGCACTGTGCACTCCCTCCTCCTCCAGGTATACCATGTGACCTCCCTGCACTGTGCACTCCCTCCTCCTCCGGGTATACCATGTGACCTCCCTGCACTGTGCACTCCCTCCTCCTCCGGGTATACCATGTGACCTCCCTGCACTGTGCACTCCCTCCTCCTCCAGGTATGTCATGTGACCTCCCTGCACTGTGCACTCCCTCCTCCTCCAGGTATACCATGTGACCTCCCTGCACTGTGCACTCCCTCCTCCCTGGGTATACCATGTGACCTCTCCACCAAGACAGTCACAAGAAACTTGCTTTTATTTTGTGGCTTAAGAATATTTGAATTGCACCTGGAGATCAGTACAAGTCATTTTACCATGAACTGATTATTTTTTGTCAACAGATGTTTGTGTTGCCTATAAATTAACATGCACTGGCTGGAGCCCACCACAGGCTTCCAGTCTGATTAAATACAGTACTTTATTACTTTTCCATTTTAACTATGCCCAATCATGACCACAATAAAGAGCTGAAATCTCATTCTGTTAAGAAGAAAAAGACAAGAATTACGACGTGCTACAAAAGGTGTCCTTACTCATTCATAGATTTAGCTGTAAACTCATCTTTACTAGGGAATGCGGAAAGAGTGTAAGAGAAGGTGAGCAGTCTGACTATTGAAAAGCTATTAAAATAAATGTTAGTAATGGAAACACAACATTTGTTATTAGTAAATATCTCTTGGTCCCCTGATCAGGCTTGGTTAAAATAGTGACACTCATTCCACAGAAGATCAATCGCTTGGAAGATTAATTCTGGCACTAAAACACGTATCCTTCCTGACATCTCTGCTGCATGAGACAGTTTGATCAAAAGCCCGTTGGGGTGTTTGGAAGACATCAAGGGACATGCTTACAGCGATCAATTGCAAATTAACAGTGTGTTAGGTCTGACACTTACAACAAAGGGAGCTAGAGAGCTCGGGGAACGGATAAAGCAGATGCTAACTTGCTAAATGTCATCACATAGGACTCTAAAAGAAAGACGGAACTTTAAATACTTTCTCATACTACTAGGAATGCACAAAATTCAGGACTCGCTTCGGGTTTCGGATGAACCCTAAAGCTTATTATTAATCCATCCTTATATTATTCTTGATATATCTGTGGTTTATTGTGCAGGGCCCAGCACTTCATGATAAGAGCCCACTACATAAATATCTGGGCAGAGTAATGTTAACTCGTTGAGTGCACATAAAGGTAACTAGGTTCCTTGTACCCCATCAGCTTTTGGCTACCGGAGGAGAAGGCCAGCTGGGTAATGATGTATAGGTTATAATCTGTGCAATTAGATTAGCCAGTGTGTTAGTCATCGTATTATAATTTTCTACCTGCGGCTACAGAATAAACCAATAGCAATGTAAATTGTGGGATGTAATGGAATAAAGTGTCAGAGGAAATGCTAAGATTTAGTAAACCTCCGGCAGGATCTGGGACTTCAGACAGTGTGTGGATATTTACTTCACTTCTATCGTCCTTATAAAGAGGCCTAAAGGGAGATGTCCACCCTCTGTAGTTTATCTTTAATTTACTTCTCCAGTATCTTGAGAAAAGCCTGCCACGGCACCCAACCTTATCTGTGCTGCAGAATTATCTCTTCCCGGTAAGCTTTCCCATGATGCATTGGTAGCACCGATCTTCAGAACTGTATTTGTAGTTTGGCTTTGTCACATTGTGACAAGCCATCTAAAGAGTCATAAAGACTAAAATACAAAGTGGTCAAGTATGAAAACACTTGTAACATGCACGACTACCATTGGTGCAGAAGGTGCGGGGCCCATGGAGATAATGCTGCATGGGGAAATAGTGAGCTGTGGGCCCCAGTTTCCTCCTCCCCGCGTCCTTGCACCGGGACCCGCAACTCGCATAGATCCACCTCTGATGTGAATGCTCCTAAATTGTTACTGGGGGTTGAGGTGATTGACAGTGTTATCTCTATCTTGCTACAGGCTGTTGTACTCTGTTATCAGTCATCTTAGTCTCCAAAATTTAATTTTAGTTTCTTTTTATATGGTCACTGACAGGGGGACTGATTAATTTAGGAGAGCATAGCAAAAAAGGAGTACATTTGATCCTAGACAAAACCATGTTACAATGCAAAGGGTGCAAATTAGTTTATTATGTTGCACATAAGTTAAATACTGGCTGCTTTTTCATGTAGCACGCGTATACTTAATAGCTTTATTTTTACACTGAAATTTAAAGTTGATTTACCCCAACAATATATCTGTCCCCACAGCTTAAATTTACTTCCCCCTCCAATGCAACATGGTTTTGCCAAGGAGCAAATTTGCCCCTTTTCTTTGCTTTCCTTTCCTTAATGAATCAGGCCCATAGTGTTTTGATGAGCATGACAGTGTGTCATGGCCTTCCCAGTCAGCAGATCTAAACCACAATTTATGGCGTATTCTTGAACGACACCTGAGACAGCAATTCCAGACAGCGATACACTGCGTGCCTTGGCCTGTACAGGCTGAACTGGCCACACGTGGTAGCCCAACACACTCTTCAGTGGCTGTATGTTGGTGTATCCAGTTTCTATCCTCTACCTTTCTGTGTATTTTCTAGTTTACTTTGTTACTTTTCAGAAAAGTATAATATGAAATCTTGAGATGAATCTTAAAGCCAGTTCTAAATCCTCCTCACTCTGGGCAGCTTATGTACTTTAAAGTGCCTCCGGTTGTAAGCAGCCTTTTGGATGAAGGTGCAGTGGATTCTGCTTTGTGTCTAAGGGTAGAAAGAAACAGTCGACAGCACAACGTTAAAAATCTATATTCATAACAAACTTTTCTATTTATTATTAAAAATCTAATAATCAGCACCGTGTAATGCAGAAGGACATTTTCAGTACAAAGAAACTCGTTCTGTAATTATACAGCACACGTCTCATTAACTTATTGATTTGGGGTGAGTGCCAGCTGACAGCTCTTTAACGATGGGTGATACTGGTCTCACAGATTCATACCTGTAGCTTAGCTGCGTCCTATATATGTCTGTAGCCATCGGCTCACTGGCCACCAAGGGCAAGTCATGCAGTGCATCAGCTGTCAAGTTAAGTTGTGTTCGCTCATGGCGTATATTACAGTAATAGATATGCAAGGCAGTCTGTATGTTCGCTCCTGTCATACACGCATGTGTGATGCTCAGCTTCCCGGCTATACTGGCTGGCAGCGGTAATAATAGGCTTACCATTTCACCAACCAGGGTACCATAGTCAATTTGAGTGTGGTTGCGATAGATCAGGGACAGGCTTATTTGAACAAAGCTTTGATATTTTAAAATGTTAAAAGGTTTGTCTTTCATTCACACGTTCCATGATCAGATTTACCGTGTCCTGCATGCTTGGGCTTTATTGACAAAACAGTACAGATAAAAAAAAACAATTAATATCAATCTGGTAATGTAGTCATTACTGAAAAAACATTTACAAGTAAGAAAAGTGTTTTCTTTCCCCCATAAAATAATTTATTAGAATGTTATTAATGTCTGCTGTACATAAAATGCATCTGCTTCTGATTACATACACATGTTCTAGCTGTATACACAGCCGTCATCACTAGTAATCGGCACTTACACCAGACCTGTAGCTGGTGCAAGTGTGATGACCCAAATCACGTACCTGAGAGATGCCCATAGCTTGAATCGGACATCGCTTTGTGTGCTCCACCTTGGCACCCTCTAATTGTATATTGACTATGTGCATACGTATGCTCAGTCCCCTCTCCATTCCTCCACTGAAATCGTAGGCTGTAGTAAGGGTACTTTGTGTTCGAAGGTAAATTGACGTTTCTGCGTTCTGTCGCGAATGGTCCAGTTCTGGCCATGGGCAGAGTAATTGCGCGCACTATATGCAACATATCGACATTTATATTCCTTAATGAATCAGGCCCACTGTGTGTCACTATTCATGACATCATAAACAATGTGTGTTCTCATACTGTGTTTCCAGTATATAGTAGACTTCTCTTCTTAAAACGATGTCACCTGATTGTGTTTTGAGGAGCAGATCAGGCACGTGGTCACTTTTTGCTGCATTTTGCTGACTCTACATTGTTGCAAGTTGTTTAGTGATCATCAAAAAACAGCCAAAATCTTATTAGCATCAGAGAGTGAGGTCTACTTGTCTACGACAGCTGTATGGAGTCTCTCTTTAATCACTTACCCTTCGATTCCTTCCGCCTCTTCCTGCTTTATTAGGGCTGATTGTAAAAGGTGAAACGAGACCAAGCTCAGGTAATTTTCCAGGCTGTAGCTTCCCAAACTCATTTACTTGTCACTGCTGAGTTTCCTCCTGTTGCTGCTAAGCTCTGGTCCGTGGGTTCTGAGTATAATCAATCAAGTAAAGTAGGTCTGTCTGTATCTGATGACTACAAGGCTCACCACTTGCCAGGACAAGTTCTATTAAATTGTTTTCTACACTTGTTTTTCCTCTAATGAAATGGACATTGGTTTTATACCACCAAAAAAAAAGAGCTTACAGTTCCAAAACAATTTTGAACTTTCTGCATATTCTCAATCCTTTAATCTGTGTAGTATTTTATGTCTCTGTGTCATATAGTTTGTTTTGTTTATGTATTTCTTTATTCAGTCCTGGAATACATTGTTAATGAGGCAAAACTGTTGTACGTTTTTCAAAAAGAGTTGGGTACCGTAGGATTGGGCAATACCTGTTGTGCTTTTATGGGGAAGATAGGCCTGTTATTCCATTATAATAAATATATACATCTATACACCGTAGCAAAATATAGATATAAAGTAAATCCAGGATTATTTAATTGTTGTGAGCAAAATTTTGGGCAATTTTCATTCGGAAAAATCTGCCACAAAATGACCGAAACGTGGAGTCCTCCGACAAAGGCGTATCGCTGCTTTAACCATTTGGTGGTGGTCAGTCTAAAGTGCGGGCAGGGTCAGGGGAGGGCTGTCAGATTTTATCCTGGGGGACAAGACTGGACTCAGCAGCCTAGAAAAAATACAGATGGCCCAGTGACCCAGCCCAAGGTAGCCCAGTATGGGACTGGCCTGGGGGGCAGATGTCCCCTTGCCCCTCCAACCCAGCCTGCCCCTGGGCAGGGTATCCCCCCCCCCCATAATTTGGACAATGATGAATTTAGACAGAAGAGGGAAGGAACTAAAACGATTTCCCATTAGAACTATAAGGCATCACATTGTTTTTATATTTAACTATTAATCTTAGTCCATAATACTGGTACCACTCGGGTGTCAAAGTTACCACTCCAGGGTCTTAATCTTGTACCCCAGCCTGCTTAGCCCAGGGTAATTCAGCGCAGGATTGGTAGCCTCTGGTGAGGGGGAGGGGCATCTATTCTAGTGCTGACTAGTCTGGAGGAGGTTTTCACTAAGACAGGGGCACCTAATTCTTGTTATTTCCCTGTTTTAGTGGAAACTAGCTAGCTGTAGGTTAGTGGTAGATTTAGGGAAGGGAGGGGTCGATAAGGGGTTACACTGCCAATGTATTTATTGCCAGAGCTATACCCATGAAATCAGTGAAAAATATTGGTTTTTTTTGTGATTTCTACAAGTTACTAAATCAGAATTCATTCTATGTGTCCTATACGTGACCTTAAGAAACCGATGATTGTAGTAATTTCACAAAATCTGATTTTTTGGGAGTCTGTTTGGAGAACTGGTGATTTACAGGTCAGTTTGTCTTGGATAAATTTGGTGATTAGGAAAGCGACCTGTACATGACATAATAATATCAATTTAAATCACTATTTACCTTCAGATCACAGATCTGAAGGTAAATCCAGGGCCGTCTCTTCCATTGGGCATGATGGGCAGGTGCCCGGGGGCCCTGCAGGCAAGGGGGGCCCGTCCAAATCTTAAAAAAAAAATAAAAAAAAAAATGTTTTTATTTATTTTTTTTTTTAAATACTTACCTTGCGGTCACATCAGCGGTGATCCGGCTCCCTCCCTGGTCCCCTCTTCCGTGCTGTGCTCGCAGTGATGTCACACCCAGCATTCACTGCAACCACAGCACGGAAGAGGGCAGAAGAGACTCAGCGGCGCGGAAAAAAGAAGAGGATCGGACTTAAGGTAAGTTAAGGGGGCCCTTATATATATATATATATATGTAAAAAAAAAATGATTATATATATATAATCACGTTTTTTTTACATACATATATATTTTTTTTACACACACACTATTTATATATATATATATTAATTTTTTTTATTTGTAGGGGCCCGGTACACTGCATTGCCCGGGGCCCATAAAGTTGTTAAGGTGGCCCTGGGTAAATCGTTTAGGTGTGTACACATGAATTGGCTGCTCATCGGGACTTTCAGTGAAATCGTTACAGATATTGCATCTGAAGTAAGAGCACATAGGTGTGTACCCAGCTTTAGTGTGATTACAGGCGCTAGAATTCTACGTTACGGCTCTGCTCCCAAGAGATTGCCAGGACTAAAGGGCTGTTCAGATGCAGCTGTGAGAGGGGGGTCTACTGTTGCTCTAACAACTCAGAGTGAACCTGGCCATACATTCAGCAATCAGGTCAGGCAATTTGGGAGTTTCTGCAAGAGATGACTCTAGACGAGCATTGGTCTATCCAGAAATAGCAGTTGGTGATTGCATTTACATATGTGTGGCCCGTCGTGGGGTATTGCATTGGTTGGTTCAGTCACAATAACAAGGATTATTTAAGAAATCTCATACACTGTTATAGAGTTATAGTAGCAGTACCAACATCTTTATTCCGCAGTTATAGATTAATAAAGGATTTATTTTGTCATGTGTTTCTATATGTATATACAGTACCCAAACGGACGTATGTATTTTAGAATTCATCACGACACGAGGAATTTACCTGGAACCTTCAGGCTGAGATGTAAATATATCAAGCTGAGAGTTTCCAGGGGGTTTGAAAAGTGAAAATGTTGCCTGTAGCAACCAGACAGATTCTATTTATCATTTATTTAGTACATTCTACAAAATGATAGCTAGAATCTGATTGGTTGCGGTAGATAATATCTCCCACTTTTCAATCCGGCTGGAACCACAGCTTGATAAATTTCCCCCAGAGTGTTTGTGACACAATTGTATCCAAAATTGTATCCAATGCAGGAAGCACAGCATAACTGTGATGTCCGGGAACATCCCGATGATAGGAAGACTTAGCTAGAAAGTAGAGAAGGTAGCCAGACAGATAAATCAGTCTGTTTAGTAGATGTTGTAGAAAGGCAATAGATTAAAGTCATTTGAAGGTGGGCAACCCATTTACAAAAAACAAATATGTAAAAGCATTACAAACACATTGATGCATTTTTTTTACTTTTGCAATCTTGTGTAATTATTTTTTGGTATAGTACCTTGATGTAGATAGTGATTATAGAAACTCATTATAGCCTTTTCAATAATCTCTCAGCTGCCGTTAGGTACATTTATCTGACATGGAACAGAATGGGATACAATCGCCAGTATACTGTACCTACGACCTTTGCAAAAAACAGAACTGAAAATATTGAGTTTTTGTTTGTTTTTCCTCCTCATCATCCCTGTTATTTTCTGGCTGTTAAAGACGACTACTGATTGTTATTGAATTTCTAACTTCATCAGTAATGAGGAATCAATGGAAGACAGAAAAGGAACACGCTCGGTGCTGTTGGTAAAACATTTTGTCTGGTCAACTGAAAAATACACAATTAACGTGTTCAGGGCTGGAAGTGTTCCCGACGGATCGATTTTCCTTAATGTTTGTGCCCCCAGCCCTAGCTGCACAGAACAGCGGTTAGAGGAGCGTAATATACTTTAGTGTTATATACAGAAAATGAAATTCATGGTTTGTAATATTGATTTATGCGGCCTCATTCCTGGGTACTCCAGCTGTGGAACGTTCCCGGATATATAATTAGACTTGTGGGTTCATTAAGTGTGTGCAGAGGGCAGAGGTGGGGTCTGGACTCCAGAGATGGATGTACACGTTCAACAGCAACTCTGTAAAGCTGTGTACACACCTATGTTATCTTACTGCAGATGCGATTTCTGTAGCGATTTCACCAATGACTGAAAGTCCCGATGAGCAGCAGATTCATGTGTACACACCTACACGATTTACCTTCAGATCTGTGATCTTCATCTCTCATAACCATCTGCTGAAATGATCGTGAGTCTATACACTCTACAGATATCTGCCTACACTGCTGGTCGTGAGTGCGTGCACACTGCCACATTTGTCCGACTTTGTTCCATCGTTGATTGCGATTTTTAGGACGTTTATAAACCCAAATCAACAAATGAGAGGTGTTTTGATAGATAAAACATGATCGTGGGAGCATACTCAGTCCTGCAATATCTGATCAAACGGTTGTGAAGCATGTGATCTACACAATAATTAGAAATGTGTGTACCCAGCTTTAAACCCATGTGTAGGCACGAGGCAACTCAGGTACAGGAGTGAGGCGAGCAAAGGATGGGGGAAAAGGGGCTTTGTACAGCGGAGGGTAACACATTGTGGAAGGAGCAAAGGTATCCCATTCCTCTGCAGAAGTTATCCCCTTCCTTACACCCAGCCACACCGTGACTTTACAAAAATGCAGGTTCGTCGCTGGTTGTGTTACAAGTATCAGGGAAAATAAAGAGCGTCAGTTTTGGATAGAGGAAAAGAGAGTGGAGTTGCTGTGTGCAGTCATCCTCGCCACAGTCCTCACGCTGCTCAATCCTTCTGCTTCTTACATCCTAAACCTCCTGGCTCCCTTCACTCAGCTTCCACCCGCCAACTGCAAATCCAGCCATTGGCACGCGCTTTTATCCTTCTCTTACCAGTGTCTTTTTTTATTTTATTGGAATCCATAACCACCTTTTAAGACTCTATCCTGTGTTTATTACTCAATTTCATATCCATTGCTTTTAAATACCCACTTTAATTAAAACATGTGTTGGTTTTTAGATGCACAGCGCTTCCGAGCGTAGACTCCCGGGATTGGGGGACATAGAATTTTTATTATGTTCTGTGGTTCAGCTGTAAATATGATGCACGGGTGTGCAGCTAGTCCTAAAGACTGAATGTAAAATGAAATATTGTAGGAAGTCTTTGATGGGGGTGGGGAGGGCTGTATAATGACATCTTTACACTTGTATATAGTTGCAGAGTGGGAAATCGTGTTATGTTGTAAATTACAGTTCTGTATGGGTTTATTTTCCACAGGCTGTACAAATCACCACAGCCACATTGGGCAATATAAGATGAGGACTCGGTGGTCTTTAACTAGAAAGGAGGGATTTACGGCAGGAAAAACTCACTTATTTATTCAGCCCTTTCACCAAGTACTCCCAAAACATAATTTTCAGAATCGTTCTAGTAAGAGCTCACATATACTAGGTAAACCGCTAGCTGTAGTGATTTCTCGGGTAAGCGCATCCTCTGTGCTCCCTGACACTGTCAGTGTAAGTAAACAGTAAAGGCTGGAGGACATGCTAACCATAAAAATCTATGATCTATATAATAACACCCTTCCTAACTGTGTAACACACTCATTTTACCTGGTGCATTTGATTCGCAAAGCAATGGTGGTGTAATATGATTGTGTGGGTCAGTAATTACGTCACGTCCTCACCCAGGGAATGTGAAGTTTGCCCCGGTGGAAGTAATGTCTTGGAGAGGCTGTGTCTGAGCAGAAATATGTACAGTTAAATGAACAGGCATTAAAACTACACGTGGTATCTGTGTGCCCTTGATGCATTGAGCATGGCATCTATCCCACAGCCTTCAACTCTTTAGACGCATTCTGAAATCCAATTTATTAGAGGTGACCTTATCCCATACTTACCAACTTTTGAAAATTGGCTTCCGGGAGCCTGCCGGGGGAGGTGGATGTGACGGGGGGCGGGGCTCCGAAATCGCGACATTTTGGCCCCGTGACGTAATGACGCGTCATTTGACAGCAGGGAGCGGGGCCAAACGCCGCGATTCCTGGTGAATCGCGGCATTTTGGACCTAATTCTGCCCGCTTCACTAGGAAGTGGGCAGATCCGGGAGATTGCCACACTCTCCCAGGAGTCCGTGAGACTCTCGCAAAATGCGGGAGACTTCCAGACATTCCGGAAGAGTTGGCAAGTATGCCTTATCCCCGATAACACTATTCACACTAATGCACCCTCACAACTGTTCTAATACCCACTCTGAGCCACACTCACTCCTGTTGATTCAGCTGTGCCCTCTTCCACTTAGAATGTAAGCCTTCTAATGAGAAGGGTCCTCCTTACCCTTTGTTTTCATGTCTGTCTGTATATATTTTGTCTACCTTATAGAACAATATCTAAGATTTATATTCAGAATAATAGCTAAGTGGAAACCTGTCCATTCCTGGGCTTAGCACCCAGCAACAAAAGGTTTAGTAAATTTGCTAAATATCCTCCGTACTAAATATCCTGTTTACAAAAACCGGTGACTTTAACTTGTAGTTTTTGTTAGGAAGATTTCAGTTCCCATATTTGAATTGCCCATAATGTTAATAGCATAATGATTTGTAAGATTTGATACTGTTTTGTGGCTTTTAATGAAAGTGCTAGTCACTAAATTTGCAAATTCTATTTTTACCACCTTAGACATTAGCACGATTTGTGGCTCACCGAAAAAAGGGGTCTGCTTATTAAAGTCACGCGGTGTCAATAAATATGTAGCCTAGCGCTTCCGGTGAATGGTGGAAGTGGTAAGCACCAGGGCCGGATTTACCGCTAGGCAACCTACTTAATAAATATGGGCATCACAGTGGCCTAGTGGTTAGCACTTCTGCCTCACAACGCTGTGGTCATGAGTTCAATTCCCGACCATGGCCTTATCTGTGAGGAGTTTGTATGTTCTCCCCGTGTTTGCATGGGTTTCCTCTGGGTCCTCCGGTTTCCTCCCACACTCCAAAAACATACTGGTAGGTTAATTAGCTGCTATCAAAATTGACCCTAGTCTCTCCCTATCTGTCTGTCTGTGTGTGTCTATATTAGGGAATTTAGACTGTAAGCTCCAATGGGGCAGGGACTGATGTGAATGAGTTCTCTGTAGAGCGCTGCAAAATTAGTGGCGCTATATAAATAGATGATGATGATGATGATGACCCCACATCATGTTTCCCAGGGATCGCTCTGTACACCTTGTTAAATTGTCTTGTTAGTGTCATTTACAAACATGCAAAACTGCAAATTCATAGGTAGCCGCATCCATACGCTTAGCCTGCGCTCAGCACGTACCACCCCCAGTCCTCCCAGTTCCTCCTGTCTCTGCAGCTGCCGCTTTCTTGGTTACTTTTGAACATTTGTAAATGATCTTTAATGTGCATCTCATGTGAGACTTTGCAGTGTCCAGTATTATGACAGAAATATCTGCTTTTCCTTTCCTCCGTCCCTTTATTACATAAAGCATCACGGTACATCAGCAAGAAGCGTTGTAACGCATGGATTGAAATGTCCTCTACATCAGCATTTGTCTTGCTTAGCAGCATTGATTGCAGGCATCAGCTGTGATTTCTCACCTGGAGACAGTGTGTCAAAGGGGGACAACAGGAGGACAGAGGATTGTCTTGAAAAATGAATCCGTAGGGAAGAGCTCATCCTTCTCATCTCTCTGAGTGCTCTGTAACCGTTCTCTTACAGCCAGTGGAAGTTATATGACGGAAACGCTGAAAC
Organism: Mixophyes fleayi; assembly: GCF_038048845.1. Lineage (NCBI taxonomy): Eukaryota > Metazoa > Chordata > Amphibia > Anura > Limnodynastidae > Mixophyes > Mixophyes fleayi. The sequence continues at coordinate 129,529,634 of NC_134410.1, read as the reverse complement.
TAATAGCCAAATATCTCCTGAGTTCTGTGTAACAAATACACTGTCTCTTCTCATTTATCCACACGTGTTTTCAATCAGGATGCGTCAATCATTTTGTCTTTGTGTTTTGCCTGTTTAGTTGGATTGTTATAACACCGGGGTTGTAGTAAACCAGGATGGAGGGACCAGGGCACAGGGGGATACAGCAATATCCGCACTGATGACTGATGTGTTGACTTATGTTGTCCAAAAGGACATAAAGAGAGAAAATAGTTGTCCACAGGTTCATCTGTGCAGTATCTTTAGACAAACAGAACTGCAGATAGAGAATTTATTACAGTAATACAAATGTGGTTTATTGAGCAGCCTTTACGTAAGTGTTATAAAATAGGGACTGTTGCATGCATACAGGATATGAGGTCTGCAATGAATTATAAATTCATTGTGTATAAACTGCAGAATAAACGTTAAATTCTCATGGAAAATAATTTGCACACTCTGTAATGAGCGTTACGATTAATTATAAATGCATTGTGTATAGACTGCAGAATAAACGTTAGATTTTCATGGAAAATAATTTGCACACTCTGTAATGAGCTTTAGAGCAACTTTAGGTCTATGATTTTTTATGATGATGTATTATATATTACTATGTATAATAATAATACCTTTTTATATCCTCTTAATGACCTGCAATTGAGTGGAAACAATGTATTCCCTCTAAACTGCAATATCAGCTCAGTAACATTGTATCACACTGATTATACTGGTAATATGCAAAGCTGTGGTGCCCAGTTATGTTGTCCATTCTTAGGGTACTGCAGCCCTAACTCGCTGTCAGAAACTTGTACCCTGTCTATGGAAGTGCTGGGACTATCTGTAGCTCCCAGGGATCAGACAGCCCCTGCTGTATAAAGAATAAAAATCTACCCACCAAACAGCCCTCTTTGCTGTGGGGTTTACCCACAGCCTTGATATCTAGTAGATATAGCACCAGGGTAATCATGTTTTGCCCAGTCACTATCACTCTTCTGCTCATCACCAGGCACCAGCGGGAACAGGTAGACATATTTAGCCTGATACCACATCGGCCATTTAGGGCTGGGAAGCCCCAAACTGCATTTGGTGTGCCAGGTTCAGGCCCCCAAGCACTAGGATGCGTTGAACTAATGTAGCAGCTATATATTTTTAGGAAAACATATGGCCTTAACCTGATCTTGCTGTTAAGAGCAAATAAAAACAGTATTTAATATTCATTTATATCCTATATAAAAAGTTATCTTTTATTGATCTGAGTGGCAATCATGCCTTCTGTCACTCCTCTGCAGCAGGAAGGAGAGGCTTCTCTAACAGAGCAGACAGAGAGTGACTGATAGGTTTGCAGCAATGCACTGAGTGATGGACTCATACAGAGAGACAAAGCCAGTGATGTCACAGCTGCACAAATGCCATCGTATCAAATCCCTACGGGAAACTGATGTAAAGAGGGGCGTCAGCTGTCTGTAATAAAGTGGAGGTAACACTTTACAGAGCTGAGACAAATGCCAGGGAAACACTGAACAATGTATTTTACATGGTTTATATATGAACATTTCGATTTGTTTTGACATTAAAATCAGGGATGACTAGTGTCCTGTTGCCTGATCTGCGCTTACCACATTAGACATAAAGATGTAAGCTACAAGCCCAGCTCACTGGATGCTGACGTTCCACCTGAATAGGGACAGTTATAATCCAAGCGCCAGAACGAACTATTAATTTACATAAAATCTATCCCATATATATTTCAGTGTTCAATTAATAATGTATTACCGTCTTTAACGTAAGTATTATATTAACTACTAATCATGCTTTAAAGTTATCGGTTTCTTCAGTACTTGGTGCTATACAATAGTAAAGAAAGGATCATGGGTTCTCACCCTAGATGGCACAGTAACCAATGTTTTGGGCCTCAACCCACAGATTAAAAACCCCTAGATAACAGAATGCAAAGGTCCATATAGTTTCAGTTTTAGAACACAAACCCCCCCATCCTTACATTCTACAACTACAATAAATATAGGGTTCAAAATTTTGGTACATGAGATTCATAATAAGAGAGGCCTGGAGAAGAGTGATGCAGTTTCATGAGATTTAGTGTTATGGTGGTAAGATGGCTGACAGAGGTTTGGAGAAGAGTGATGTGGTTCCATGAGATTTAGTGTTTTGGTGGTAAGATGGATGACAGAGGCTTTGAGAAGAGTGATGTGGTTTTATGAGATTTAGTGTTTTGGTGGTAAGATGGGTGACAGAGGTTTGGAGAAGAGTGATGTGGTTCCATGAGATTTAGTGTTTTGGTGGTAGGATGGGTGACAGAGGCTTGGAGAAGAGTGATGTGGTTTTATGAGATTTAGTGTTTTGGTGGTAGGATGGGTGACAGAGGCTTGGAGAAGAGTGATGTGGTTCCATGAGATTAAGTGTTTTGGTGGTAAGATGGGTGACAGAGGCTTGGAGAAGAGTGATGTGGTTTCATGAGATACAGTGTTTTGGTGGTAGGATGGGTGACAGAGGGCTTGGAGAAGAGTGATGTGGTTTTATGAGATTTAGTGTTTTGGTGGTAGGATGGGTGACAGAGGCTTGGAGAAGAGTGATGTGGTACCATGAGATTTAGTGTTTTGGTGGTAGAAAGGGTGACAGAGGCTTGGAGAAGAGTGATGTGGTTCCATGAGATTTAGTGTTTTGGTGGTAAGATGGGTGACAGAGGCTTGGAGATGAGTGATGTGGTTTCATGAGATACAGTGTTTTGGTGGTAAGATGGGTGACAGAGGCTTGGAGAAGAGTGATGTGGTTCCATGAGATTTAGTGTTTTGGTGGTAAGATGGATGACAGAGGCTTTGAGAAGAGTGATGTGGTTTTATGAGATTTAGTGTTTTGGTGGTAAGATGGCTGACAGAGGTTTGGAGAAGAGTGATGTGGTTCCATGAGGTTTAGTGTTTTGGTGGTAGGATGGGTGACAGAGGTTTGGAGAAGAGTGATGTGGTTCCATGAGATTTAGTGTTTTGGTGGTAGGATGGGTGACAGAGGCTTGGAGAAGAGTGATGTGGTTTTATGAGATTTAGTGTTTTGGTGGTAGGATGGGTGACAGAGGCTTGGAGAAGAGTGATGTGGTTCCATGAGATTAAGTGTTTTGGTGGTAAGATGGGTGACAGAGGCTTGGAGAAGAGTGATGTGGTTTCATGAGATACGGTGTTTTGGTGGTAGGATGGGTGACAGAGGCTTGGAGAAGAGTGATGTGGTTTTATGAGATTTAGTGTTTTGGTGGTAGGATGGGTGACAGAGGCTTGGAGAAGAGTGATGTGGTTCCATGAGATTTAGTGTTTTGGTGGTAGGAAGGGTGACAGAGGCTTGGAGAAGAGTGATGTGGTTCCATGAGATTTAGTGTTTTGGGTTTAAGATGGGTGACAGAGGCTTGGAGATGAGTGATGTGGTTTCATGAGATACAGTGTTTTGGTGGTAAGATGGGTGACAGAGGCTTGGAGAAGAGTGATGTGGTTCCATGAGATTTAGTGTTTTGGTGGTAGGATGGGTGACAGAGGCTTGGAGAAGAGTGATGTGGTTCCATGAGATTTAGTGTTTTGGTGGTAAGATGGGTGACAGAGGCTTGGAGAAGAGTGATGTGGTTTCATGAGATACAGTGTTTTGGTGGTAGGATGGATGACAGAGGCTTGGAGAAGAGTGATGTGGTTTTATGAGATTTAGTGTTTTGGTGGTAGGATGGGTGACAGAGGCTTGGAAAAGAGTGATGTGGTTCCATGAGATTTAGTGTTTTGGTGGTAAGATGGGTGACAGAGGCTTGGAGAAGAGTGAAGTGGTTTCATGAAATACAGTGTTTTGGTGGTAAGATGGGTGACAGAGGCTTGAAGAAGAGTGATGTGTTTCATGAGATGTAGTGTTTTGGTGGTAAGATGGCTGACAGAGGTTTGGAGAAGAGTGATGTGGTTCCATGAGATTTAGTGTTTTGGTGGTAGGATGGGTGACAGAGGCTTGGAGAAGAGTGATGTGGTGCCATGATATTTAGTGTTTTGGTGGTAGGATGGGTGACAGAAGCTTCGAGAAGAGTGATGTGGTTTTATGAGATTTAGTGTTTTGGTGGTAGGATGGGTGACATAGGCTGGGAGAAGAGTGATGTGGTTTCATGAGATTTAGTGTTTTGGTGGTAAGATGGATGACAGAGGCTTTGAGAAGAGTGATGTGGTTTTATGAGATTTAGTGTTTTGGTGGTAGGATGGGTGACAGAGGCTTGGAGAAGAGTGATGTGGTTCCATGAGATTTAGTGTTTTGGTGGTAGGATGGGTGACAGAGGCTTGGAGAAGAGTGATGTGGTTTCATGAGATTCAGTGTTTTGGTGGTAGGATGGGTGACAGAGGCTTGGAGAAGAGTGATGTGGTTTCATGAGATTCAGTGTTTTGGTGGTAGGAAGGGTGACAGAGGCTTTGAGAAGAGTGATGTGGTTTCATGAGATTTAGTGTTTTGGTGGTAGGAAGGGTGACAGAGGTTTGGAGAAGAGTGATGTGGTTTCATGAGATTTAGTGTTTTGGTGGTAGGATGGGTGACAGAGACTTGGAGAAGAGTGATGTGGTTTCATGAGATTCAGTGTTTTGGTGGTAGGATGGGTGACAGAGGCTTGGAGAGGAGTGATGTGGTTTCATGAGATTCAGTGTTTTGGTGGTAGGATGGGTGACAGAGGCTTGGAGAAGATTGATGTGGTTTCATGACAATTAGTGTTATGGTGGTAGGAAGGGTAATAGGCTTGGAGAAGAGTGCTGTGGTTCCATGAGATGTAGTGTTTTGGTGGTAGGATGGGTGACAGATGCTTGGAGAAGATTTATGTGATTCCATGAGATGTAGTTTTTCCGTAGTAGAATAGGTGACAGAGGCTTTGGTAAAGGAGATGGGAGAGTTTGAGTAGAAAGTATGGATGACAGCTGTGTATAGAATAGAGCAGTGATAGCTGTAGGAGTGAAGAGGGAAAGAGCATCTAATTGTCCTTCTCCTACACTCAACACTAACCTGTCAAACCTCTTTTAGAGAACAAACTCCATGTCCCTTTTATTATAACTTATTTGTTTCACCATCCAGATAGATCTACTCTAGTTTGGCAATCTTTCCATATTCAGATTTATAGCAGCATTTTACTTTATCTGCAGATCCTATAAATATATCTACAGATATATTGCACATTTCTTAATATTGATTAGCCCTAAAAACCTTGGCAGGTGAGCTCTGAATCTGCAGCCAGCAATGTCTCAGATTGCAGTTTCCACAAACCCTTTCTACTTATTAGGTTTTTTTGTTCGATCGTATTAAATCGTACGGTTCAGGATATAGCCTACTAAACAATTCATATTGTCCACAGCTTTCCCCCCTTTACAGTAAACAGTAAGAAGCTATGTTTATAAGGGCTCAACCTTACCAGAAAAGGAACAATATCAGAGTACAACGGAAACGTTTTGGGAAGTCACAGAATTCCTTTATTGCAATGGCAGTTTTATTATTACACATCATTTAGATGATGATCGTGCAACTGAACTCGTACAGCCTCATTTTGAATATTTGTGGCATAGATATTTGCACCATGCGTCCATATCTATATTTCTGCATATCTTAGACTTGCGTCTCCTTATGTTCGGAGAGGTGTAACAGGGACGGGCAACTATAAATTGTATATATTAAGGTGATGTTCACGTAAATGTCTGACACTACCCGGAGATGCGACATAATTAGACTTGGACACCTTTTAGGAGGTGTATTTCTTTGTGGCCTGGTGCAAAGACAGTGGAATAACACTGTTAAGACAATTTACTGTCTTATATACTATATATGACAGTATATTATGTTATACATTGTACAAGTAGGGTAATAGGGTGACAGTTACAGCTAACACTGTCACGCCACAACTCTACGGCATTGGACTTATGTAAGTACACTTGTTGCGCAACGCAATCTTTATGTGTAAGTTCAGAGCGTAAAATGAGACCGATAGTATGTGTGTGATACTTGCGTATAACCAGAGCCAGTCAGTCATCAGTCCTCGCTGACACAGAGGTGACTTTAGTGAACTGTATTATCAGTTATAAGCTTTTAGCAGACCCATTGCCTGTCCTCTATTCACAATTACTTTTCCCTTAACGGGGTAATTTGTGCATTTCTGGACAGACACATTTTAGCTTTTTTTTTGCTGTGTGCTGGTTAAACTAGTAGCTTTTTATTGGTTAGTGTATCAGAGTGAATTTCATATAGTTTTTTTTTGTGACTGATATGGTAATATTTTGAAATAAATGGTCATTAAATTTTTGCAGTGTTATTTAATCTACATTAAACAAAAATAGTGAAACAAATATACTTTTCTATGATTACACAGATGAAAATATGAAGTTTATTCATAGATCACGAGGGGTCTAAACACAAATAGCCAATCAGAGCCAAGCTACTTTGATTGACTATTCATGGACAGGGAAAGTTTTAGTCATTCACATTGTGGCCCCACTAGTTGACCCACTAGGGGGTTCCCCGCCTACCTGATTATTCGTGGACTACAGGACTGAAGAAGATACTTATAGATTTCTGAGTACTATCATGTTGGAAACAAGGCTTTGGGTGAGTATTCCTGATAAAGATACGCTGTGTCCTTGGTTTTATTTACCATTAACTAGGTTTGTAAAGCTATAAGTTCTAGTGGTCCATGGCTGTCAAGGCATGCTGACGCTTGTAGTTCTATAAGCTTAATTAATGTCTATCTACCTTTCTCACATTGTCCGATTCCAAATTCCACTCCATGCTCACCAGCCTGGAACTAGAGCATATTTTGGCAGGGGGGCATCATGCCGTAGGTCTCCCTGATTTAGTGTCACCAGACAAGCTCGGCATAGTCCGGTGCTTGTGGCCACTTTTTTAGAGGGGACCCCATGGTCTGTGTCTCCTTTCATTAGTGATACCCAGCCTATAAGCACTGGTGCTGGTTACTGTTTTGAGGGGGGGGGGCACATATTTTTTTAAATTATGTCTCTATTTTTACCTAGTAAAGCCACTATCTTTACACCACAACTTTGGGAAATGCAAGTTTTACACCTTTTAAAAAGGTGAATCTCGAGATGCAGCCGATTCAAAAGCAGCATCTTCTGGGGAATGTGTTGCCCTCATGTGTGAATACCCTTACACTTCCACGCCCCTCATCTGCACCTCCAAATGGGACGGCGAGAGCAAATGGAGTTCTACTTAACATGACGCTTTCTTTCTGCACATACACAGCAAAACAAAGGGCATTTTTTGCTGCTGGGAGTTGATCTTTTATCCTCCCCTAAATCAGCCCAATTACAGTAGGAAGAGGAAGCAAAAATGCATTGATAACAGTAGTAGTAGTAGTGTAGTAGTAGTAGTAGTAGTAGTAGTAGTAGTAGTAGTAGTAGTGGCCCTGATCACTATAGCTTACAATCTAATTGACATATAATTTCTTGCAGGTGTCATGATTTATAGCGATGTCCATTATGATCGTTAGTCGCTGACTAAAGTCTCACCACAGACGGTTATATTCCAAACACGAGGGCGTATTAGAATAAAACAATTGATGTCACTTAAATTAAGTTTTTCAAATTTAATAAATGATAATGATCAATACAGTTTCATTGTTCACATTAAATAGAGGACGTGTTAGTTGGAAACTGCAGAATTTGTTCCCAGTATTTGCAAGCTTATATCATTCCCTCCAGCAAGCGGTGCGCTATGAGAGGAATTCTAATCTTTATGCAAATACAATGAAAAGTTCCCAGTCGTTTTGTAAGGGTGAGAAAACTTTTAGTTATATTCATTTTTTTGCAAAGCTGCTGATGAGCCACCTCAGAGTGTGAGATTTCCCCTGTACTTTTATTTATGCAGACCTATGATTGCTTTTCTCAACTTTAAACGTTATGGAATCTTTGCATAATCTATCCTGGGTGAAATAAATAGCGAACGCTGCTCTATATTCCGCATCCCGTTTAGTCCTCTCAATGTCAGGAACGAAATACCTGTAATTGCCTATCTGTAAATAAGTAGTGTACAAAGATATTCATAGTCCTTCTTACAGATAGGAAATACAGCAGTTGTTGCATGATAAACAGTCATTCACCTTGAGGAGCTCTGCTATCCTATTGCTGGAGCTGGCCGGCTGTCGCTCTCCATAGTGCTGAAATGACAGCATAGGAGTTTTGTCAGTGCAGTGGTATAACAATTGGGGGCATTACCCACCTCCTCGTCCTTTCTACCTGCTTCTGCAAATGTGAACCTCACAGTGGTGAGAGGGGAGAGTTTAGCTGGAGGATTTCAGCTGTTTAGCCATAGCCCTATCAGCCTGATAGCAAGAAAGAAAATGCTTCAGGTTGTGGAACTAGCACTGAATCACAAGCAGCAGGGTGGGGATAGAGGGATTTGTGTTTTGTGGATAGATGTTCTGTGTGATTCTCCAACGCCAACATAAAGGCAAACACTTGGAATACTTCCCTTCTAATGCAACTTAAGAATCAATCAGCGGAACAATAAAATAAATGTCGTTGTAGCCAACAAATTGACAGCAGGAAGAAACTTAAAATTCCATTTTATTGCTTTATAGATTAAAAAAAGCAAAGTATCGTGGGTAACAATCAGTCGGTTAGCCATTCTCAAGACATATATATATATATATACATTAATTTTGTAGTTAGATGAGGAGTGTTGCGTTAATTAGAGAATACCTTAGACCTGGAGTTCATAGGTTTGTATTTTACGACTAGTCAGTAGTAATTGAACCATGAAAATGATCCGAACCAGCTTTGTCAAGAAACAGTTAACATTATATTTGTTGAATTCAGCCCAGTGCTGTCAGCCTAGCAATTATAACCAAGTGAAAACATAAAATATAAACCTGTACAAACGTCCCTGCGAGCATATAAATATTCTTGCTTTAAAACTTTTATCTGATCCCATGCGGAGAGAAATATGAGATGCAAAGCTGTAAAACATAGAAATTTTAGTGTGTCCTTTTATTGCCCCCCCCCCCCCTAAAGTGAGCGGGTTTTATTGACCGATAAAATAGCTCCATTGTGTGTTGTCTCAGGACCATGTAATAGATGTGGGTGAGGCTGCAGAGAGTGAGAATGCCATATATATATATATATATATATATATATATATATATATATATATATATATATCTACATGCATGGATGCTATCACAAAGCGCATCTTAGAGACCCTCCAAATCACGTCTACAGGCAGCTGGACAACAGCGGGAGTCTCCTGCAATCTATGTCTGCCAGGATGTGAGAGGACCCTAGCTGGCAACCTCCAAACATTAATAACAGTAGAAGCAGAGTCGTGTTTCCAGTTGCTGTAAGTCTATCTGTAGAGGAGAATCGCTCTGCCAGGTCCTAGGGAATTCAGCGGTCCCTCCCATCCATCTGCTGTGGGATGATGTTCCTTCAGGGGGCTTAGAGGGGTCCACCTTCAAGGTTTCACCTTTGGAACCTCAGAGAAGAACTTCCCAACCTGTCACTGAATCTCTGACCCTCAGTAAGGAAAGGAACCTTGACTGCAAAGTGCAGTAACTTAGGTAAAGGAAACTATCAGAGTCATTAAGTGTCCTCTGTTTTATATGTGTGAGCACAGCTGCTGTCATCTTCAGCCCAATTAACCTCATTTTTGTGAAAGTGGAGCATAAAATGTATGTAAAGGGACACATAGATGTCACCTGATGGCCAGTTTGCTCTGAGCTTAGTAAATACGACTCCTTACGGCTACACAAAATAATGCCTGACTTTTAAAAATAGTCTCTCTATTAAGCTTGACTTGCAATGTACTTGCACAGGTGTACTATGAAATATAAACATTTGCTCATGATTAAAGACCTGCGTTTGCTCACGTTGCAGATTCCAGCACTGTAAGAACCATCATGTTAATACCGCTGTATGCAATGATCAGTCACTTCCATGTGCGATACTCAGTAATCTCAGATATTCTGTGCCTAATAGTAAATTGTATACAATTTTAGCATATAATATTTTCGGCTATATGATGATAAACTCCAAAACATACTGATAGCTTGAACGCCTGCTAACAATATGAATGTGTTTGTGGTAGGGAATTTAGATTGCAAGCTCCAATGGTGCAGCGACGATGAATTATTATTACATATTACATTATTAATATTACATATTTTATGTATGTCCTTGTTTTCCCTACTGTACGGTGCTGTGGTGCACTGTGGCGCCTTACAAATCTACGATAATAATAATAATATTCCCTGTACAATGCTATGATTGGCGCTATATAAACTACTGTAAATAATAAACAAACAATAAGTGAGTCTAAATTAGCCAACAACAATTGTTCGCACAGTGATACATGACAAGTATAAATTATCTTCAGTTCTCTCATTGTTTGAGGCTCTTTACATGTATATCTCTAATTGTTAAGAGATATTAATCTCTATTGGGATAAAAGGTTTTCAGGAATTATTTATAGAAACGTCAACACAAGGTTGCATTGTACACCAACTTTATTTTATGATCCAATTTAAAAGCAGATATTACAACAGATTTGCAAATAAAATAAGCCGGTTTCATTATTTTTTGAACAGATTTATGTCACTCTTACTGAATGAAAGCAGAATTGTTCTCTATACCTAACCATAAAAACAACCCTGGTCTTACTGTGAGAGAAAGGCTTTGTGGCACCGCAGCGCAGGATCCCAGCCACAGGGTGGAATGCAGACGGCAGTTTAATAGACTTCCAAAGGCCTTTTTAGCAGCAATACTTAAATGATTTGATCATCAATCTTTTCTCCCACTTTTACATGCTGGTCAGAAAAAAATGAATAATTATAGGGTTCGCTAAATCTTTGTCCTTGCTTTAGAAAATACAATTTTAATTCAGCCATTTCATGCAGTATTGAATATATTGAGAAAAACCTTGACATTTCCAATCGTTTAGTTAATTAGCATTTCTGGAATGTAGGTGAAAATATCCTTCTTTCTCATATTAAATATTTAAGTACTTAATATTGGCTGGTGAGTTTTGATGCTGGAAAAATTAAAGAGCTGAAAAAATATCAATATTTTAAAAATCATTTGTGCTTTAAATTAAGTATTGATGGGAAAATTGAACAAAAGTTGATTTAACATTTTTTTTTTTTTCCCCTTGAGTGTTTTGCACATGTAAATCTGATAAAAGGTCACAGCAAGGTACTAGAAAGAAATTAACTTTAGGTTAGTAATTTTTTTAAGTTTGCGATGAAGCATAGCAGTAAAATACATTGTTCATTGCTACTGTGATATTCCCTCTCATTTATAAAGTATTATATGCAAACAGCTAAAGATCCTCTCGTATCTTTTGGATATATCCTGATGGGATCTAATACCAGTGAAAGTACTGTGACATCACTGATTTTATTTCTGTGTGTGAATCTACCAATCAACACAGTGTACTTCTGCAAGAAAGTTTACAAGCCTATCACTCACACTCTGCCTACTCAGAAAGCTGTAAGAGAGAAGAACTATCCCGATATGCTGCGAAGATGTAGAAGAGAGAATAATGGCCAGATATACTTAAGTAGGAAAACTTTAGTTATTTCATGTAGATTACACAGCTCAGTAATACACAGACTTTGATATATTTTATTCTCAAATAATCGCTTTACTTGCAGATGAAGAGCAGCAAGGCTAATGTCGAGATTATCCAATATAAGTCATCTCATTCACAGATGTGTGCAAATTTCCCTGTACCCTGACGGAACATAAAAGGGGAGAATTACTAACCTGCGTTTTCATGTGCGGAGCCATTTACTAAAAGCCAGACCGAACATCAAAGCGCATGATTTTAATCGGCCATCCTGATTTTTATGAACGTTGGAGGTAAACAGACCTCATGGCAAAATGCTGCTTTTTTTTTTAATAAAAACCAAAAAGAATGCTGTGGTTCACAAAGGCCTGATGGAACTACAAGCACCTGCTTGCACATGAACGACCGTGCATACTATCACTTGTAGTTGCTATATGGGAAATAATACCCCATGGACGGAACAGACCGCTCATGATGAGCTCCCAACACGAAATGAGTTAATCTCTAGTGGGCCTGTCTACCTGATAACCAGGCAGCCAATCAAGAGCGGTCTCTTACACCGCTCAGCCAATCACTGATAAGAGGCCGCTCCTCAGAAAAATCAGATATATATGCTTAAAGGTACTTAACTTGCTATTTAAAGATATAATAAATCTTCTATGTGGGATTCGTGCTTTAAGCTAGGTCATATATACACCAACTTCTGTCTACTTCCCAAGCAAAACTTTGGTAGGCCTGGTCAAAGCCAGGACATGTCCCAACTTCCCTTCCAGGTGGTTGTTACAGCTGGGAACTTTATTAGATCCTTCCAGTGTCATCGACATAGGATTCATAACTGTGCTCTTCCCACACTTAGGCTGTCATCACCATAAATATGACATTGCAGCGCACTTCCCGGTGGTTCTAGCAGAAGAAAACATCGACAAGATCTGCAGCAAAGTATCCCTGTAAACACTAGAAGTCACACAAAAAATAATAGTTATATATAATGGGTTGAATTAATTTTGTGAATGTAGCTAAGGTCCTCTGTTATAGTTGGAGGTTTATGTCTCAGAACGCACAAAGGGAAAAGACACGCGTAAAAACAAGCATTTTTATTATTATTATTATTATTATTATTAATTTTTATTTATAAGGCGCCACAAGGCGTCCGCAGCGCCGTACAGGGAGAAACAAATTACAATACAATGGGAGACAGCACAGTACAGTAAACAGTAAGCACAGTAACTCAGTAAGCTCAATGCACAGCTAGAGAGGGAGGGGAAGGGGGAGGGAGGATCCACAAACGACGTGGCCCAAGAAGGAGGTCCGCGGAAGATATGGAGACCCCCAGGGGGGAGGGGGGAGCGACAGTGGACTTGGGGTGGAGGACCCTCGAGGAGGAGGGCTAAGTAGCTGGAGAGCAGAGTTAGAAGTGGTGGAAACAGGACGAGAGATGGCCCTGCTCAGAGGAGCGTACAATCTAAGGGATTTTTATGCGCATATGTTGAGCTAGATGCCTTCAATTTAAAAACATTTGCACAAGGCGTACATCAGGCATTGCAAGAGTATATACTTACATCAGATGAAAGCGTAAGGATAGCGTAGAGTGACACTGCCGGTGTTAGTAGTGAATATGAAAGTCAGTTTGTATAAATTATAGGCCTGAACGCTAAATGCTGATATGTGCTCTATTTTGCTTTAACTTGCTCTGCACATGTCCAGAAATGTACTGTACACCAGAGAACGCAAATGTATGCAACTTATCTTTGAGCACAAAGGACCCCTTCTACAGCCTATGATTTCAGGGGCGGATCAGGGGAAGGGACCGGGCGTATGCACGTAGTCAATGTACAGTAAGGGCGTGCCAAGCTCAAACGCATGCAGCAGATTATTCCATTTATGTATTGGACGTATCCTGCAGTGCATTGTCTGCTAGAGTAGAGCGGACCTAGACCCGTATTTTATCACCAGACGTATCTTCAGATCCGCTCCTTGTTGCATACGGACGTGCGTATTACAGACTTACGTGCGTTTTTAAAAAAACTCACAATGCGTTCATTTTGTGTGCCTTAATGAGTCAGGCCCTGTAGATATAATGATATAATAATGTAATGAAGTGTCATATACACAAAACAGTGTGTCTTCACATTGCTATTAATAAATGTAAGTCATCCTTTTAAAATGTAATTAAATAAAAACACAATTGCAAATAAACTGATATTAAATACAAACATCAGTTGTTTTCCCCTCTAAAAACCCATTTGGAATCTTCTTTCCAAATTGAAATGTCAATTAAGTAATGCCAAGAGACAGCCGCTAATGAATTAGGTACCATCTGATGAGTGGTAAGTATGCAATTATCCAATCAGTAGTGGCTATATAGTGTTACAGATCGTCATCACCATTGTATATCTTTGGATGATATTGTATATAACCGTATACCTTTGCATATAATTTTATACCACTGTGTTAGCAGTCGCGGCGGCCGCGGGCACCGCCGCGACTCTCACCTGGTTCCTGTAGGCGTCCCGGTCGTTGCTATGGCGACCGGGACGTCACTTCCTGCCTTTACCCGACCGTTGCCAGGGCAACAGTCGGACACTAACTACAGGGGCGCTGCGTCCCGGCAGCCGGGCGCATGCGCAGAAGCGCCCACAAGCCTGTGGGCTGATTAATGTGGTAGGGTTGAGCCTGCCCATGTGATTTCAGAGCTAGGCTCTGATTGGCTGCTACTGGTATTTAAGGCAGTGAGGTCTGCAGCCTCACTGCCGTTTATAGTGTTCTGTCCTCAGTTCTGCTGCCTGCTTGTTCTATCTGTTGGTTATTTCTACCTTGGATTGACTACCCGTGTTTTGACCTTTGCTTGTTCCTGGACCTTTAAACCCTCGCTTCTGACCCTGACCTTTTGCCTGGACTCCGGATTTTGCTTCTTTGCCTGTGTGTCTGACCCTTCGCTTGTCCCTGGATTTTGTACCTATGCTAGTGACCTTTGACCTTGGATTCCTTCTTCACTACAGCCCGCCAATCTATTCCACTCCTGGGTGCTCCTTTAAGTCAGTATACGTTACTCGACCCTCGGTCGGCCCGCAGCCAAGTCTGTCCCCACCACTAGGGGCTCCAGCGAACACCGGGCCTTCAGAGTAGTTCCGAGTTTCTCTGTACTGGCTTGGGAGTTCCTAACACACTGTATACCATTTTATACCATTGTTGACCATTGTATATCATTGTATAGCATTGTTTACCATTGTATATCATTGTATAGCATTGTATACCATTGTATATCATTGTTTACCATTGTATATCATTGTTTACCATTGTATATCATTTTATACCATTGTATATCATTGCACCTGCAAGAGATACAATTACTAAAAGACGTATCGACAGGTGCGTTTACATCTGATTTTGTCACAATTACACCCCTTACTGTACTTGACCTAAGCTAACCTCTGTTCCACCTCTCCAGGTATAAAGAGACTCAAGTTAACGATACATAAAAAAAACCTCATGATCAGTACAGAATTGCATACCTTATGGAAATGGGTGTGATTCAATTTAACAATAGTGACCACACCAACAGTAACTACACCTACATTTAAAATCCGAAGACTGACCCCCTCACATGACAGAAACAGAGACTTACCATTACACAGAGACAGTAAATTCCTGACCCGATCTGTCCCTGGCAGTTGAAAATGACGTAATTTGAAAACGCGACCGGGACATTTTAAGTTTTAAAGCGGCAATACACGGACCCGGCGTTTGACGGTAAGGTTAACCCTAATCCCTAACCCTAAGTCTTAAACCCTAACCTACCACTTACATGAGATTATAGTAAGTCAAGTCCGTGCATTGGCACTTTAACAGCAGTCGCATTTTGAAGTGACATCATTTTCATGAGATCGGGTTGGGAATTTACTGTCTCTATGTATTGGTAAGTCGCTGTTTCTATCATGTTGGGGTCTCAGTCTTTGGTTTTTAAATGTAGGTGTAGTCACTTTCGGTCTAGTCACTATCGGGAAAGTGACTACCACCGAAGGAAATATATCAGATGTACATTCAACTCTATACTCTATAATGTCCATAAATTAAGATATTTGCTCAAATACAGTACCAAAAGAAAGCTCTATCTTTCATCACTAAATCATGTAAAAATTGCTTGGTGAGTGCAATAAAATAAAAGTGATTCTCAATAAAACCAACGCAACTGGACAATGCGAGAAATGTTAGATGTGCAATTTTGACATAGGGCCCCGGAAACACAAGGGTTATTTTACTAATCTTAGTTCAGACACAACCGTCTCTTGTGAGCTTGCACTGTTGGGTTTACTAACATTCTAAGGATGAAGGCACATATAAGCATAGCCCCTTTCTACGTCTACACATCATAACTTGTGGCGGAATGCGCTATGAGACACAGGCTAACTGTAATCCATTTGCTGTCTTGTGGATTAAAAAACCAGAGAAAATAAATAATTTACATTACTCTGTTTCCCCTCCTAAATACACAAAGTAAGGAAATTCTTCCTGTCTGGGGAGTTGCGAGCGGTCCGTCGATTGAAGCTGTCTTCCCGAAACATCTCATCCTCTTGATGAACATTGGAGATGCGGTTTTTTTGGTTTTTTTTTTTTTTGCTTTTTTATTCATCAATGTGTTTTTTTTCAGACTGAAATCTCCTTTGGCTTCTAAATCCTACCTTTTAGATTAAAACTAATCTGAGCGAGGCAGCAGCGAGGATAAATCACATCCCGCTCTTGCTCACACAGCATTTGGAGGCTTTTTGCATCATCAGTTATAACATAAACAGATGCAATTGATAATACTCGGGAACGAAGGAAAAGGTTTTACCAATAAAATGTGTCACCGGTGAGGGGTTTAGGATCTGGGTTCCCCGGAATAGCGCATACAATGCTGTTGTTCAAATAGGCCGGCAATATGTGAATGTTATAATCTCCTTAGTGGCTTCCAGTACTGGAAATGTATTAATACACTCTATAATATTTATGGCTAATATCTCCCTTTACCGATGGCTTAAACCTGTCACGGAAGACAATACATAAAGATGTTTCAGAAAACTTGGGGGCACATTTATCAATGTTTGGAAAAGTGAGAAATAGTTATCAATCCTTATCGCATGGATAAGGATTGAACTATTTCTCAAATTTATGAACAACAGATCACAGAAACAGCAGTTCCGAAAAACTGCTGTTTTGTGATAAAAAAAATCATACTTGCCCCCCTCTTTGGAAGCGCTGTCTTCGGATCTCCTCCTCGTTCTCTTCATTCTTCAATTGCGCATGTGCCAAAGATCCCTGCTCTGTCTCTGCAACTATCGTTGCAGAGAGAGAGCAGTGAGTGACAGGGAGGGATCATGTGATCCCTCCACACATGCGCTGTCCAGCTCTGCTCTTCGGAGCAGAGCTGACAGCATTGGATTTCTTCAATTATGATAATATACGCCAGCTTAGTTACCGAAAAAAATGTTTTTTCGGAACTTGTTAGATTTGAGCTGGGAGCAGTCGCCATACTGTTGAATGGTGACTGCTCCCAAAAACGAAGAGGAGTGCAAAGCAGCAGATATCCATGATATCTGCTGCGATGCACCTTTCATAAATTTGCGGAGGACACCCAGGGAGCTTAATTTGCCGGTAAGAGCACTATCGTGCTTTCTTAAACATGCCCCATAGTCTTTCTGCTGGTGGTAATATTGTCTCAGTTTCGGGGGGTACTTTTTAGAGAGCGCCAAAAATCCTAGAGCAAATCAGTTGAATTTGTTATCTACAGCTGGTGATATTTTTCCAAAGATGAAAAGACATACCAGCCATAGGCCATCGTCATGGACAGAACCCCCTTTCCCCCGTCAATCGCTGCATTGGGCCGCAGTTATGCTAATTACATCGTCACCCCCCTCCCCCCGCAGTTGCCCCTTGGACCATGGGCATCTCTCTCCCAAAGGGTAGATATAAGAAGTAGACAAGTGTGAAAAAAGGGGGACTCTAAGGGGGAAGGGGGTTTTTTGGGGTGCAGTGGAGGTGGTCTGAGTGTAACATACTGGTAGACAAACTGCAGATAACTGCTTTTAACTCCACTTTTTAACCAGAAAGTGCTAATAATTTTTTTATAACTTAAATTAAATACTTATAACTCAAAATACATTTTTAATAACTTAAAATAAATTAAATTAAATCTCCATATTATCTCCATATTAAGGACCGTTTAGCTCCATTTTCCTGTTCCCTCCATTGCAGTGTTTGGCTTGACATGATCATATTGCAGTTATTTAAATTTGTCATTTTTTTTCTACCTTTACAATTAGCCTAAAGCTTAGCATACACCTTTATTGTTCATCACCTGAGGGTCACGGTTAATTTGTTTGATTTATATTTTAGTTTAGTTTAGTTTTGGCAGCTCTGGGACGGTCTTCTGATTTTGGAAGTACCAGAATGTAGAGTAACGTCGGCGCAGATGTTGCAAGTCAGCGGTACAACGTTCATGACTAGCGCGTCACCAGCCCTTTTATCAGTTGAGATGTTAAAGGAAAACTGTAGGCTGTAAATGCGATTAATACGGTGGTCTTTCATTGGCAGCTGGAGCACTACAGAGCACCTACCCCTGATGCCAACAATAACTCTCGTTAAGTTAGCAAATCCCAGAAGCCTGATAGCCACAGAGCTTGAATAATTACCTCTGACATCGTATTATTTGCTCTATTTTGCATAAATCTATCCGGTGCACCTGGGGCTGTTCCAAACTGACCTTGCCCGCCTTGTTCACCCCCATGGGTGCCTTCTCCTACGTCTGTCCTTCACCTACCAACACTCTGTCACTGACTTTTCCATCAGTCTTTTACCTGCCTTGCGTTTTTACTCTTAACTTGTAACTAGGGAGGAGATTTAGGTGACAGGGTCCCAGAACGAATGCTCCCTCTACAAGATAGTATAAAATGTATATTAATGCACTTCTGTGCACAACAAGCTAACTCTACTACAGCTCTGTTCATTTCTGTATGACCCGGTATAATTTACATTGTGATAATAGTTAGTTATTAGTTTTAGTTGTTTCTAAATTGTCAAAAAAATCTTTTATTAATGTGCCTTATATTTCCATGTCACAAAACTTGTAGAAACCTCATATTTCCCCAGATTTGATCATACATCTGTATTCACAGTGTTAGTTTTGTGTTTTGTTTGAGTTCTACCCGGCAAAAGAGAAAGAGAGTAACCTCATGTCACAAGATTTATGGGCTGTGTCTGAGAGGAATGACACGAGCTTCATCACATTTATGTATCACGTGCCAGCCACACGCTATCCTTTCCTGTGACCTTCACTGGTCGGGGTCAAGGAGAAGGGCAGATTGATTTTGTATTACATAGTCTGGCTGCCAAGCACAAAATAAAAAAGATGCTTTGGTTGAGCAATAGGATCCAATAGCCAAATAAAGAATTTAAATAACATCATAATTCAGACAACCGTGGAGAGATACGCTGTGTAAGGAACAGCAGCTACAATGTCAAGTCCAAGGTCATTTCAATTGGACGTGGTTCCCATGAGTCTATATTTAGTACTGACCTTTTCCCCATTACTTGTCAGTGGCGATTGCACTAGAGAATTGTAGATAGAATAAGGAGTCATTAAAAGAAGTAGAGTTATTAAAGAAAGACAAAATATATCAAATGCATGTTGCAGTTTTGGAAGTATACATGGAAATATTTGGGGAACTTGGCATAACTGCATAATTGCTGACTTTTCCTCGTTGGCTGCAGGGAGATCCCGGGGGAGATGGGCATGCGGGGGCAGGGCTTAAAGAATCGCATCATTTTGGCCCTACCCCTTAAACGATTGTCACAATTTTGGCCAATTACAGCAGGGGGCGGGGCTAAGATGACACAATATTTGCATAATTAAGCCCCCCCTAACTTATCTATTGCGGGGGCGAGAATCGGGAGGTTGCCCTGCTCTCCCGGGAGCCTGGGAGGTCTCCCAGAAATGCGGGAGTCTCCCAGACATTCCGGGAGAGGAGGGCAACTATGCCTTAAAGAAGAGCAGCTAATGAATCTCTACTGACTGAATTGTCTATTACTTTTCTGTCTCCATTACTGAAGTCACGTTGTCTTACCTGTCAGTCTTTAATTAAATCTTGATCTCCATGAAAATGGCCACCTCCATAGGCATCAATACATGGACATAGGACACAATTTCTGAACTGTGTCATCATGCCACAGATGGCGAAGCCAACCACGTCTTGTACTGGCTCAGCATCAGGGAGAATGTCAGACTCTTCAGGGAGTGAGGGAGATCACCCCTATTTCAGGGAGTCTCCCTGACATTCAGGGAGAGTTGGCAAGTATGCATAACGGAATGTTTTCTACATATACCAGGTTAGCAAAACAATGGGTCCAAACACACAGCTAATAAAGGGCATAAGAGAGATGTTTGGATCCTGGCATGGAGGAGGAGACAACACAATTGTACTCAGGAAGCTGACAATGAGAACATGAACATGAGCCCTGCATCTGACATGAATATTTTACAGATGTGCTCTATATGATTTGTGCGGTGACACTGAGAACTCTGACCCCGGATATTACAAATCTTGATGTATTCTGTTTCAGCTGTTACAATGTTATCCCTGAGAAATGTATTTCTAGTTAAATACAGAGACACATAATAATTCACAATAATAAATGTGGATCAGTGAATTTTTCAGGTATTTGAATATTTGTTCTCCCAACTGATTTATACTGTGTGCAGGTTGTAACTAACAGGCACATGTGCTGTCCGCCCGAGTGCGCATGGTGCACACATCGCCGGGCACACCCCTCACCGTCGTCTACCATAGCAGCAATACGGGCTGCCAGGGCGGTAGTTATGCCACTGTGTATGGATAAGGCTGTATGGAACACTTTATATCAGCTAGAAATTGACATTAAGCTGCATTGCAACAAAATTGTTATTGAAAACACAGCAACTGTTTGCAATATTATTTTCCTTGTAAAGGGGAACTTGAACCATCAGCATTGAATAAAGTTTAGTCAGATAACAATATCATACATTAGCCACCTACACAATGGTAGGATATATGTAGAAGGTGATGGCTCTATAAAGTCCCACATAACATATAAGAAGGGTCTTAGGGGTAGCGTTATCAAGCCATCTAAAAAGTGGAGGTGTTGCCCATAGCAACCAGTCAGATTCTATCTGTCATTTATCTACTACATTCTACGGTATGATAGCTAGAATCTGATTGGTTCCTATGGGCAAAGACCTCCACTTTTTCTTTTTAGAACATTTGATAATTCTACCCCATGGTGCTTACAGTTGCAATGTGCACATGACTTCTGTGTGAGTACTAAGTTTTGATCTGATTCATAAGCGTATCAGGAAGAAATGGGGTGTTCCTTGGGCATTGTACACTACAATAAGAGATTAAGCTAAGATGATACTTTCACTTGAGGGTGAAATCTTTACTAGAAGTAAACAATAATGCCCAGGCTTTAACCTTCCTATGTTGTCGTTGGGCTGCAGAGCTTTTCAATGGAAGAGCTTGTTTTTAACGGCCCCTTTGAGGTGACATTATTACTTCTTTCGCAGATGTATACACACGTGGTACATGAAATAAAAGCAGATCTTATGAATTCCTTATACTGCTAGCCTGGTGTTTGTCTCAGTATGGTAGGGACTTTAGATTGTAAGCTCCTCTGGGACAGAGAATGATGTGAATGTTTACATATTCTCTGTAAAGTAATATGTTGGCACTATGTTAATAATACCAGTTAATAATAATTTAATTAAAGGGATGGCTGATATCTGAAGATAGAACCAGCTTTGACTGTTTCACTTGAGATTAAAGTGAAATTTGTAACATTTTTCATTTCCCAGTCATCAGTGTAGCTTCCGCTTACACCAGGATGGAGGAAATACAGACTTTCACTGCTAGCCTTTGGTTTCTGAGTGTTGAGCATTCACCTTTTGCAGTGCTGTATGGGTGTGAATTACGGCGGTGCAGAAAAAAATTCACATTTAAATGCTTTTGCTGCAAGGGAAATGAGCGACATGACGTTGTCATTACATTTCTTGGGTTCCTTACAACATAGAGACCTCACGTCTGTCTCAAGGGGATTGCCCACACTCTGAGCCATTCTGCAGCCCAGCCAAAGACCAGCAATGACCTCTGTGTGACCTCCAACTTTGACCATGGCCATTATCAGTTTACAGCCCCAATGAAAGGGGGTAAATGTATCAAACGCTGTCAGGCAGGAGCCTTGTCTGTCACTTAGTGTCAGAGCTGGAGCGACCTGTAGTTCAGTATTAAGGTCAGAACACCAGCAGAATTTATATGAGCGGATTTGATTAGCAGATGCCGCTTTCTTGATGAAAAAATGCAGATGCAGAATACTATCCAAGAACCACAGAGGTTAAACGTGTGGGTCATTTATTTATAAACTGACAGAAAATAGAGCAGATAGATACCTGAATCAATATTTGGGCCATAAGCTCTGCATATGGCCTGAATGTAATTATTTTTTTTCAAATTAACCCCTGCAGCGTTGTCTGATTTCTGATGCCGGGAAGGTCTGTATCCACTTTGGACCATTCGTGGTATGTCTTTGTGAATATCTTAATGCAGAGAATGTATTTTAGCTCCAATGCCCATAGGTGAAGGGGGCCCGGCAATGCATTGCTCTGTTGCTGCTTGGCCTGACCCTGAAATGTTGGGGCCCTGTTTGTACTATTCACCTTCTGGAAAGCTGGGTAATGAGTGAACACTCTCATCCTCCCTTTTCACAAGTAGCCTTGTCATTAAATTATTACATTATTAGTCCTCCACATTAGGTTAATAACCCCCCACAATTCATAATGCAGTGTTGGGTTGGTTTTGAATATAGATACTGAGGATAGAAGGAATTTACAGTATATATAGTTCAGGTACATGTGTCAGATTGGTACAGATGTAATTATTGTATTTCAGTGTTAGGTGGGTTTAGGATGGAGATACTGAGGATAGAAGGAATGTGTATATAGCTCAGGTACCTGTGTCAGATTGGTACAGATGTAATTAGTGTGTTGTAGTGTTAGGTGGTTTAGGATGGAGATACTGAGGATGGAAGGAATGTGAATATAGCTCAGGTACCTGTGTCAGATTGGTACAGATGTAATTAGTGTGTTGTAGTGTTAGGTGGTTTAGGATGGAGATACTGAGGATAGAAGGAATGTGTATATAGCTCAGGTACCTGTGTCAGATTGGTACAGATGTAATTAGTGTGTTGTAGTGTTAGGTGGTTTAGGATGGAGATACTGAGGATAGAAGGAATGTGTATATAGCTCAGGTACCTGTGTCAGATTGGTACAGATGTAATTAGTGTGTTGTAGTGTTAGGTGGTTTAGGATGAAGATACTGAGGATAGAAGGAATGTGTATATAGTTCAGGTACCTGTGTCAGATTGGTACAGATGTAATTAGTGTGATGTAGTGTTAGGTGGTTTGGGATGGAGATACTGAGGATAGAAGGAATGTGTATATAGCTCAGGTACCTGTGTCAGATTGGTACAGATGTAATTAGTATGTTGTAGTGTTAGGTGGTTTAGGATGGAGATACTGAGGATAGAAGGAATGTGTATATAGTTCAGGTACCTGTGTCAGATTGGTACAGATGTAGTTAGTGTGTTGTAGTGTTAGGTGGTTTAGGATGGAGATACTGAGGATAGAAGGAATGTGTATATAGCTCAGGTACCTGTGTCAGATTGGTACAGATGTAATTAGTGTGTTGTAGTGTTAGGTGGTTTAGGATGGAGATACTGAGGATAGAAGGAATGTGTATATAGCTCAGGTACCTGTGTCAGATTGGTACAGATGTAATTAGTGTGTTGCAGTGTTAGGTGGTTTAGGATGGAGATACTGAGGATAGAAGGAATGTGTATATAGCTCAGGTACCTGTGTCAGATTGGTACAGATGTAATTAGTGTGATGTAGTGTTAGGTGGTTTGGGATGGAGATACTGAGGATAGAAGGAATGTGTATATAGCTCAGGTACCTGTGTCAGATTGGTACAGATGTAATTAGTGTGATGTAGTGTTAGGTGGTTTGGGATGGAGATACTGAGGATAGAAGGAATGTGTATATAGCTCAGGTACCTGTGTCAGATTGGTACAGATGTAGTTAGTGTGTTGTAGTGTTAAGTGGTTTAGGAGGGAGATACTGAGGATAGAAGGAATGTGTATATAGCTCAGGTACCTGTGTCAGATTGGTACAGATGTAATTAGTGTGTTGTAGTGTTAGGTGGGTTTAGGATGGAGATACTGAGGATAGAAGGAATGTGTATATAGTTCAGGTACCTGTGTCAGATTGGTACAGATGTAATTAGTATGTTGTAGTGTTAGGTGGTTTGGGATGGAGATACTGAGGATAGAAGGAATGTGTATATAGCTCAGGTACCTGTGTCAGATTGGTAAAGATGTAATTAGTGTGTTGTAGTGTTAGGTGGTTTAGGATGTAGATACTGAGGATAGAAGGAATGTGTATATAGTTCAGGTACCTGTGTCAGATTGGTACAGATGTAATTAGTGTGTTGCAGTGTTAGGTGGGTTTTGGATAGAGAGACGGAGGATGCAGCATTGCTCAGAATTGTAGATTTCCCTCTGGCTAATGCTATGCATCTGTTCCATGACCATCAAGCATCACCTTTTCTGTTCTACAAACAAATATAAAATCTGCTTTACCAAGGAAAACATGCAGTTCATCTTTTGAGACATATCCTTTGTATTAGATTGTTTAAAGCAGCTAATCAAAAGCATCAGTGTGAAATATTTCACATAATATTGCAGTGTGTGAGTTGTGGGCCATTTGTGGCACAGGGACTATATTTAAGGATGTTTTATGAATATTACTATATACTTCTGAACTTCTCAGCTAATAGATGGCTCCATAGCTGTAGGGTGAAGGCATCAATTTTACAGAGGCACAGGGCAAACGAGGCATGAGTGCCGAGCTCATATAACGGCTGCATTATGTAGGTGATATTAGCAATAATTGTCTTTTCAGCGTGACAAGTCGGTCCGTATCTCGGGTGCCCCTTGTACCATTCCAGAGGTTTAAGATGCTGCAAGCAATCCCTCTCCTGACTGCTGATTGCATTTGTGAGGTCTCTCATTTGCTTTCACTCCCTGTCCGCTGCAGCTGCTTTATTCCACACTTGTATTCCTAGCTGCAGGCAAAATATGCTTTATATGTCATCCGTGTTCATCACGCTGCGCCAAATGCAAGATCGTGTTCTATGTCTGTGAATTCATTATGATTAAAAGCTTCATGTCAGGTAAACTTTGTGGAAGTATAGCCATCACACACACACAGTGGAGGTAGATATCTCTTTTTGGGCTGAACCAATATTTAGCTAAACCACTCACTAGACGCTAGTGACATCACTCTAGATCCTGGTGCATTGTGACACATATGATATCATAAATTATATCGCTAAATCTCTCTGTATAAGTGGCTGTTTCTCCAACATGCATGGAATATACTGCCTGGTTTTGCATGTAGAATATGCATTTTCCCTGCACTGCAACACACATTTTAATTCCCCCCTTACCTGCAGTGCAACATGGTTTTACAGAGGTTCAAATTTGCTCCTTTTTTTTGCTTTGCTCCTAATTCTAAATGCAGCCTTAGGTATTTAATTCCAGTAATTCCTATCATTGTATTCTCTGCAAGCCACCCTGCTTCCTTCATAATGGACTGGCGGCAAAGCAATGCAGATTCAGCATCAAAACCTGTTTCTTCTCCCATGATCATTTCAAAATAATTGACTTTTTCATTTGTAGTGCTTTCCTTGTGAAAGAGGACTGATCTGTTCGGTCTTTTATCCAGCACATGAAAGAGGTAAGAAGTTGTAATATGGTGACGAGCGATAAAAATAGTCGCTAAACTACAGAGGGAGATTGTGGCGGCTTAGCATATGGTCCGCTTAGCGCTTCCATTAATGAGGCGCGCGAGAGGACGAGCTAACGGGGCACATATGTTGTTGTAACCTACTGTAAACTAAACAGCATAGATTTCAAAGAAATTGCAAATTCCTTTAGGTAGCTTTATTTTCCCGGCAGTGTGCGAAATAGGGATGTGTGTGAATTACTCATTGGGATTTCAGAACGCCTTTGATAAAATTATACCTGACAAGCTCCAGTTTGCTCTAAAAGCCACAGGGAACGCGTACATAGACAAAACCGCAGACAAGCAAAGACAGTTTAATCAAGTCAGATTATTTTGATTATGAAGTATAATAAGAGAGATTTCAGGGGTCGGGTGTTAATGGCACTGTTGCTGGAAGGTATGATCGAGGCGGGAGGGGGCCGATGAATTGGTGACCATAGAGCTGCGCTTTGATCAGTACATGCTTCCAGGACAAAGGGAGTGATGGGAAGAATTTATTTTTGTGAAATAGCTTGTTTTTCCAGATGCTAGATTGCATTCTCGTGCCCTGGAATAATGTTAAAGCAGCAATACCACACAGAAGACCTATGTTTGTTCTTTAAATTTGAAGTTAAGTACATTTTAAGCATGTTTATGATTGTCATTTTTCTTAGCTGTCCTCCTACAAATCATTATCTCCATTTCCAAAGCCCTCTGGTTGGCAAACACAAACGGTTGCCAGACGCAGTCAGTCTGCTACACAGACACAGACTCACAGCACTCAGCAGGTCATGTGATGGCAGAGGGGGGAGAAGGAGGAGGTCACAGTGCAGACAGAGCTCAGAGGGGCGTTACAAAGTCTCTCCTCTCACCACATCATGTGCCATGTGACTGTGTATACTGAACACTATGAATACGCCATGCTGGAACTTCCATGCAGAATGAATAAGAAGCGCTGCAGGGGAGCCTTTTGGTGTTTTAAATCAACTATAAATGATTTGGATATTAGAAGTCACCAGGGAGTAATCTGTATCCAGAATAACTTACAGTAGTTGGGCACTAGCTGTTCAATTCATCACAGAACTGGTAGTTGTGATACACGAGTGGGTGTGGTCTGTTTGCTGGGTTCTTGCGTACGTACGTACGTACAGACAGACAGATCAGACAAACTTAACCACTTCTACAGCTAGACAAACATGAAATTTATAAGGTATACAGTGTATTGGTAAATGACTCTTATTACAGGTGCATAAATAACAATTTCTTTAAAAACAACTAAGAGAATAAGAAAACAAGGTTAAACTAAGCAAAAGAGCAAAGTTGAGATATGTTGCCCCCCCACCCCCACTGGGAGACCCCCCAAAATATAAAACATAAAACTACAGAGAGTCGTGCACGGTTCAGTGTAGCTATCGAGGAACAAGGGCACCGCTTCAAAGAGCCTTCCTTTAAGTAAGAATCATTAATTATAGGAAATTCCCCACGATATAACACCATAGCTGTTTATTAACATTACAAATTCGACAGCACAAACACATCTTTCATCTCCTCTCCCATGACAGCTTCTTGCTGTGGGAGATGTCTTTTGAAGTCTGCTCAGATACGTGTTGGAGAAAACTGGTTCTTTATGATTTGCATGCAGTGTTTTTTTCTCTCCCTCTAACCTCCAGAATCTCAGGTCCATAATTCTGTGTCTCTTTTTACCTAACGTTAGGCAGAGTTTTGTATGCCAGACAAGAGCTCTCCTTCCAACCAGTAAGAGGTTTGGTTTAAATAGCTGTTAAAATTAAATCTGGCCACGCACTTCAAAAAGCCATAGACTGTGTGACTGTAATGCAGAAAAGGCTCTTCCCCGGCCGCCCTTAAAGAGCTTAAAAGACTTTCGATTTCCAGAATGAAAGTGTAACAAAAGCTTACTTGGGACATTCTGTTTTGATATATCGGTTATAAGGATACACTTGTAGCCTTTTGAAGCTGCGCTCGGCTGCGTCTCTGGGGGCTGTGGAATAAAAGCAGAATCACAGCGTCACGTGTATGTATGATTGTCTGTGATATTCGAAGTGATGATCATTGTTGCAGGATATGACCGGTCATACACAAAACACAGATGGATAGGAGACACATGGGAGGTGTTTAAATAGATTTTCAAGCAGCGTGCAAACAAACTGAATATAGGCCTTATTAATATGTGACCAGGGCTATAGTTATCACGTGGCACATATCTAGTGCTAAATAAAATGGATTTCTGTTTGGTGAACAGTTATTGACTTAGGGCTCATTCACAAACGATGCTCAGGCAGCGTCAGACCTAAGTACGGCCAAGTATGTGATTCCTACTCTGGTCTCTGTCCAATCAGACTCTATTCACTGAACACCAATGTGTAAAGACCACTAAGGCCCCTATCTATTAACATGCGACAAGAAGGATGATTTGTTTCATCACTTACTTTACATCCTCTGGGCAGCTCAATGGTACTCAGCTGTCATGGCGTTACTAGCCCAGACCGCTAAGGGTCAACTTTCCTCTTCGCCAGGCCAGTGAGGGGATTTGCGCGTATGTGACCCGGGTGGCTGGTTCACCCTTCGACAGTGGAACTGAAATCCCAGATTTGAGCTTTTGCCTACACTGATAAATAATTAAATCGTAATAAACATGTAAACAATATCAAAATGAAACATTACACGTAGCACCACGTTACTTGCTAAATAGGCACCAGTTTTGCAACCGAAATCTTTGGCATTTTGCGAAAAAAGCAATATCACTGTCAATGACATCGCTTTATACTTCCTTCACATATTACACGCTTCTTTACATCTCTTACAAGTTCCTGAAACTGTTATAAAAATAAATATTATTGTTAATGTTACTGTTCTCCCCTTTTCAGATGAAGCAACATGTATTATGAAGTAGAACCAGCTCCCCTAAATCTTTAGCTTGAAGTAATTCAGGAAGGAAAGAAACGATTGTCAGCTCTGGGGTCACGTTTCGCCTCCTGCTCATGTCCTGTACCAGCGGTTCTATCACCCTACGCACACATAATACGAGCACGCACATAAAATAGAATATTAAACTGAAACAGAGGAAAAATTAGCAGGAATGCAAAGTAAATATTGTAAGAAGCATTGCCAGTGAAATGCAGTGTGTACATTACATTACAGCAATCCTCTGAAGGTACAGAGCTCTTTGATGATGCATGTATTTCGTGTCATATATACTAATTTATCACCATGGC
The DNA here is from genome assembly GCF_038048845.1 of Mixophyes fleayi. NCBI lineage: Eukaryota > Metazoa > Chordata > Amphibia > Anura > Limnodynastidae > Mixophyes > Mixophyes fleayi. Next base: position 129,500,930 of record NC_134410.1, on the reverse strand, counting down.
GCATAATGATATTCAAATGTATGCACAATGTCCCCTCCGCTTCCCTACTCTGGGACATATTTTGACTTGTAATATATAAAATACATCTATGAATATCCAGCAGTAACAGAAATGGATAATAATTCTGCAGCTTCCTTTGTAAACCACGATACACATACATGTGTTCATTTTTAGGTAGGCCAAGGGATACCTGTTTGTTTATATTTTTATTTGCAGGAATACTTAGCTGAAAAAAAATCTGAATAAACATTCTAATTGTACATAGATCCACCCCGTATCCCCACTTCTCAACACACACATAGGGGTAAATGTATCAAAACTTCTAAAAAGGAAAAATGGAGATGCTTCCCATAGTAACCAATCAGATTCTAGCTATCATTTTGTAGAATGTACTAGATAAATGAGAGCTAGAATTTGAATGGTTGCTATGGGCAACACCTCCACTTTTCCTTTTTGGCAGGTTTGATACATTTACTGGATAGAGTTATATTATATGCCTTTCCCATCCAGCAGACAGTACTGGTAATTAAATCCAACATATAGGATAGGTAAGTAATAGGTAAGTAAAGGGGGATTACAAGTGCACACGATCTCTCCACTAGACCTTAATAAAAAATGATTTTTTTTCACCGCTCTTATTAACAATGCTCACGTACTGACACAGGCACCTTTTTACAGTTCAATGTGATTTGTAGGATTTTCCACAGCAGTACATAGATGTGATATTTACATGTTATTTGGACTAGATATAGTGGGCCTGATTCATTAAGGAAAGTAAAGCAAAAAAAAAGGAGTAGCTTTGCACCTTGACAAAATCATGTTAAATGCAAGAGGTGCAAATTAGTTTATTACTATTGTTTTTTACAGGACAAGAGAAGTAATACTGTATGTCATTCATACATGAATAGAAAATTACATCCAATGCACAGGACAAGAGTAGGGATATGGCATTCATATAGGAATGGACAACTGCATCCAATGTACAGGACAAGAGAAGTGATATGGCATCCATATAGAAATGGAGAATTACATCCAGTGTACAGGAAAAGAGAAGGGATATGGCATCCATATAGGAATGGAGAATTACTTCCATTGTACAAGACAAGGGAAGTGATATGGCATCCATATAGGAATAGAGAATTAAATCCAATGTACAGAACAAGGAAAATAGTGTTTATTATTTTTCCATACATACAGAACAACAGTGATGTTGTGTAATAGTACATACATTTAGAATACAAACACAATTACACCCAGGATATGACACAATCATCCAATTGCAAGTCTTCTGAATATTTTGACATAGTGCAGTAAGTTTATCCAGTATTGTGTTGGTATCTCAGGATAGGGTTAACATAATAATAATAATTTTATAGAGAGAGATGATAAAACATATATTATATCTACTACTCCAGGGGTCCAGATTGTTTTGCTTTTGCCCAGGGCTGCTAGGTAGTGCTTCATCACTTTTCAGAGCAGGGTTGGTGGTCTTAAGAGAGCCCCCTGATAGAGGCCACAGCCTCTTTCTGGCCTTATTGAGAGATAGGAGTAAAGATGGCTTACTATGGACAAACCATGCTGTGATAGAAGGGGTGTAAGTGCAACTTGTTTTGCATGTGTGGAATATACTGGCTGCTTTTGCATGTACCACAAATACTGGATAGCTTTATATTTACACCGATTTAGAGTTTAGCTATGTCCCCCCCCCTCCCAAACTCTAGACCTGTCCACATATTTCGGATTTGACTCCCCTGTAGCGCAAAATGACTCCTAATGTTACCGGGGGGCCTGCCGCTGCAGGTGTACCCTGTTATAGTAAGACTGGCCCAGCCCCTCTACTTGTGTAATACATTAGCCCTTTCAGTGCCAGCTATGAAATATAAGAACACATGACATGTGAGCGGATCAGATTATGAAGTGATCTGTAATTTTCCAATGGTGACACTGGGGCATTTAGTGCGCCATTTACTGATTCTTTGGAAAGTCGAACTTAACGAGATACCTGGCAGTTAATTACGGGCCGGCCAAACACAGCGTTTTAGCTGTGGATTTATTTGAAGTCCTTAATACCCTACAAGCTGAATAAAACGGAACTTGTATTCTCGCCGACCAATTAATCAATTGGCTAATTGGGCGATGCACTTTTAGGTGAGTATAAATCTGGATGCCAGGACAGTTAGGGAAATTGATGAACCATCTTTTAGAAAATCTATTAGCGAACCTGCCCTGCTATATCTGCGGAAGGTGCCAGCTGAGGAAGGAGTAATGCATTTGCTCATGGCAATAAGACTAACTAGTTCAGTGTGAGCATAGTGATGACTTCTTAACTCTAAGGACATTTTTCAAGGTATAAAAGGTTGATGTTGCTAATTTGGTATCTTGCCCTGTTCCTTGTTTCAGGATGTAAGGATTTTACAGCTTGGTTCTGTTACAATTAATTACTATTTTGTCCAGTAACTTATTGAATAAACAGTTTAGTTTATCCAGGGTCATTATGAATAAATTCTCCCTAATGTAAGTATGGAAATATATGTCCAACAGCTGCAATACTGGTATTATTGAGTGATAGCTTCCTTTCCTGTCTTGTACTGAACTACAATTGGGAAGGAATTGCCCCCACCCCCAGCACACACTGCCTCTCTTGTAGGACCCTCTGGACATGGACCTCACTGCGGCGGCTTACATCTGCGTCAGTTGCCTTCCTGCCCAAGAACTATATTGTTTATAGAGTCCTTATGACAAAGGCCAAAGAAGTTTACTACTAAATGCTCTGAGTGAAAGTGTGCTGACTGCTTCTTATGTTGCTGGTGGGCCGAGTAGTGTTAGCAATGATGTTTCAACAAAGCCAAGAGTGTGTTGGGGAGGATTCTGCTGCCTAACCTTGCACTGGGTCATCAAAATGGCCTGTTCAACACCGAATGGTTGGCAGTTCCTGGCACTAACTACTACAAAACATTGACTTGTCTGAATATGTCTCCAGTCATACCATGGATTATTGATCCGTTCTTCATTGTGGTACCTTCTATCAGCAGGTTCTGTGTGAAGGAATCGTCATAGGAGAGGTGGTGACAGTGACAGTTCTATTATTGATAAAATATCTTATAGTAAACATGAGAATTGTGCTGATCCAGAGACCATACTAAAGACTGAGCCTTTCATTATTTAATAATAATAGAAGTACATAATCAGACATCAGCTTTTATACTACACTAGACTACTAAACACTGATACACGATTGGTCATTACTGCTCTATGCATCATGTTATTAAATATCCCCTTTTATGACTCAACCATGAATTGTACCTTTTATGGAGGCAATGTACAGAACTGTACGGACAATCTCCAAGGAGGTCAGTATGTGCGATACAAAAGTGTTCCTCAGCTCTGCCTTCTCGAAACATCCGCTCAATAAATGCACAAAGATTGTGTCTTTCTCTCCATAGCCACCCACTAGACATCTTCTGTGTAATACCACTCTCCCGCAAGTACAGACGCTCATTATCTCACCACCTGCCAGAACCACTCCTCACAAACACACTAATCCCTTAATTATTATACATACAGCATTAATTACACTTCCCTCTCAATCTCTGTCAACCGAAGAGATGAAACATGAAATATTTATGCTCTCAATCCAAAAATATGGATTACAGCTAATAACTATATATGGAAAAAGCATGAAATCCGTTCTGAGAAGGGTTAAACCCATGTAGTGCATTGTGCAGGGCTGGGCTGAAGTGCAGATATATAATACAATCCTGCTATATGGTATTTTCTGAATTTTAAGCCCTCCATTAGCAATCTGTATGACTTAAAACAACTCGCAACAGGCAGCCTAAGGGTCAGATGCAGCCTTTGTAAAATAACTGTTGTCGCCCCTAAATCCCTCCCAACCTCCTCAGCAGGGGCAGGGGGACATCTGCCCTCCGGGCCGGTCCCATAGTGGGTTACCTTGGGCTGGGTCACTGGACCACATGCATATTTTTTGCCTATAAAATGTTCCATAATGAATGGTCAGGAACTATTCACCTCCTGCATTGTGCATTAATGTATTGAGTAGGATATCTGTAATGAGGAGGTGTTTTAACTATTTTAATATGTTTTTGTCTGTATAGGCGATTTAAAAATGCACAAATATGCTTTTTCTAGGTTGCCCGACAATGTTTAATCACACTGCTGGAAAAGGATTTGCGTTTTTTGCAAAAATATTTGCAAATACAGCATACAATTGGTGTAGAAGGTTATTGCAGAATGTGCAATATGCCGCTAAGGTTCTCTAGGGGGCACTGTGGTTATAACACAGATCCATTCTCTGGATACACCGGCGGGGGACTGGGATACTGATCACAACCTATTGTTAGGCATGCAGATCCTTATGTGGCTTGTTTGCAAGTCATGACATATATCTCAGTCCTGGTAATGGGATTGTTTTACATGATCTATTTGCTGCCAACACCATGAGACAGGTGTATAAATGGATGATGAAGAGGTGTCTGTAGCCGGGAAGTGTTTGAGTTGATTTCAGCAATGAACAAGATGTGTAGTTATTAAGGTAGATGAGGAGGTTGAAGTGTAATAATTATAGTAGGTTATTATGGTGTGCCTGGTCGGTACAGTAGATGAACTTAAGGAGACGTGTAATCTTTACATCAGGATTAGCGCAGGGAGGTATGTGATCATTACAGTACATTTTTATTATTATTGTTTTTTATAAAGCGACACCATAGTACATAGAGCTGTACAGGGAATATGTAGTCATTCATATCAATATCTGCTCCAGCTTACAATCTAAATTCCTGACCACTCCCTACCACTCACACACAGGGTCCATTTTGGAAGAAACCAATTGACCTACCAGTATGTTTTTGGACTGTGAGAGAAAACCTGAACACCCTGAGGAAAGCCATGCAAGAACATTCAAGCTCCACATGGAGGGAGATGCATGATCATTACGATAGATGACATTCGTGGTCTATACTATCGGATGAGCATAGAGGATTGTGTGGTCTATAATGTGAGATGAGCATAGGGAGATATGTGGTCATTACAGCCGTGTGAGTGTAGGGAAATGCGTGGCCAGTGCTGTGGGATGACTGTAGGGAGATGCATGGTCATTACAGTGGGATGAGTATTGTGAAATTCATGGTTAATGCAGTGGGATGAGTGTTGGGAGATGTGTGGTCATTACAGCGGGATGAGACATGGTCTATACTGTGGGGTGAGTGTTCAGAGATGTTTTGTCAATTCTGTGGAAAGAGGGTAGTGAAATGTGTGGCGAATGCTGTGGGACGACTAAGGAGATGCATGGTCATTACAGCGGGATGAGTGTGGTGAAATGCGTGGCTGATGCTGTAGGATGAGTGTAGAGAAATGTGTGGTCTTTACAACGGGATGAGTGTAGTGAAATGCGTGGCTAATGCTGTGGGATGCGTGTAGTGAGATGTATGGTCATTACAGGGAGAGTGTTCTGAGATGTGTGGTCAATTCTGTGGGATGCATGTAGTGAAATGCATGGCGAATGCTGTAGGATGAGTGTAAAGAGATGTGTGGTCATTACAATGGGATGCTTCCTTGTTTCTTCCGTGGCGCGACCTGTGAGGAGATAAGATGGGGAGGGGGGGGAGAGAGAGAGAACAGGCGAGACAGTATACACGATAGCGGCCCCTCCCCATCTTATCTCCTCACAGGTCGCGCCACGGAAGAAACAAGGAAGCAACTAACAAAAACCGGAACTGGAACACCCGGAACATCCGTCAAGGCAGCACCTACCTTCATAACAACAAAACAAAGCACAGACGTCCCAGGTAAGCCCTCCCAAAAGGGTCCCTACCACCCACTTCACATTACAATGGGATGAGTGAAGTAAAATGCATAGTCATTACAGTGGGATGAGTATAGTGAAATGTGTGGCCAAAGCCGTGGGATGAGTGTAGAGAGATGCATGGTCATTACAGTGAGATGAGTATAGTGAAATGCGTGGCTAATGCTGTAGGATGAGTGTGGAGAGATGTGTGGTCTTTACAACGGTATGAGTGTAGTGAAATGCGTGGCCAAAGCTATGGGATGAGTGTAGTGAAATGCGTCGCTAATGCTGCGGGATGAGTGTTGGGAGATGTGTGGTCAATGCTGTGGGATGAGGGTAGAGATAGGATGAGGCCGTCTATTATAAGGAATACACAAAATGTAAGGACGAGTGTACATTGCAGAATTTATACTAGAAGAATATCTTTTTTTATTGTATTCATAGTTTTCACTAGTTTTGATGTTTCAACTTTATGCATTAATATTTTTATTAGATTATAATAAAAGAAAAAACTTTTTTTTCTGACTGTTTATATTTATTTACCTATTGGAACATTTCTCATGAACAAATGTTTGCTGATGTCTAAAAGACCAAAAACATAACATGCAGCAGCCATCATCATCTTTGCCCAAAACGTAAAAATGATCACATGTGTATTTGTCCTTTTCGGTGTATCTTTTAGTTTTATTTGTGTGTCAGATTTCTGTCAGTAAAAGACGAGAGTCCGGTCTCGCCATTTACCTTTCCAGAAAGAGGTACAGGGATTAACTAATTAATTGTACACCTCAGCTCGCCGTGGAGTTTGTCAATGCATAGATCCGTCTTCCAGGATAATATATAGGTCATTGTATCACTTTCACCGAGACCATGAACAGCTCCTGGGAATCGGTGATCCGCTTTTAGCTCTGAGATGTTTTCATTTCATCTTCCCAGTTTAGACACGAAGGACGAGTGCATTAAAGTGTTATGTCCAGGGCCGTAACTAGGGCTGTATGATGAGAGAGATGACCGCCCAGGGTCGCAGTGATGTCCGCCAAAAATGTCTCTAAACTTTTTTCTTTTTTTTTTTCCATACTTGTTTATTTTTTTTACACTTGCAGCTTTGTCTGTGACATCCTAACCTGGGGCCTGATTCATTAAGGATCTTAAATGAAGAGGTATATTATTTCAGTCTCCTCGACAAAACCATGTTACATTGCAAGGGGTGCAAACTTGTTTTCTGTTTTGCACATAAGTTAAATACTGACAGTTTTTTTCATGTAGCACACAAATACTTGATAGCTTATTTGTACACTGAAATTTAAAGTTGATATTTGTGTGCTACGGGAAAAAACAGTCAGTATTTAACTTATGTGCAAAACAGAAAACTAGTTTGCACCCCTTGCAATGTAACATGGTTTTGTCCAGGAGACTGAAATAAGATACCTCTTCATTTAAGATCCTTAATGAATCAGGCCCCTGGCCTTTAATAAGGATTAGGTTAAATTAAGTTAAGCAAAATATTATTACATGATAAAATACAGTACCGAAAACAATGTAAACAACAGTTTTGTGCCAGTCTCTTTTGATCCTTTATACGTTTTTATACGCAAATTATTATTGTACCATGACATTAAATCTGGCCACTTGATCCGATCTGCCTAATTGTAATCAGATTTGATTGAGTAGTTTGTTAAATAGTTGAAAGGGACCTCTCGCAATGCCATCTATCAGCCCATGGTCAATAAACAACTGGATTTGTGCAGTCATATGATAGGATAGGACTCCTATCCTTAGTGTGACCAAATTGGCTCCAGCGTTAAAACTGGAGTGTACTACAACTTACACAATGCCGAATCAGTAGCCTAGTGTTGCTGGAAATTGTATTGTAAGGTATTGACTGCTATGGGAGCTGGGCCGTGCCAGGCTAATCATCGGTGCCCTCCCATCTACTGATACTCTAGAGATTATTATAGTCTGTTAAACAAAGTAAAGAGCATACCACAACTCTATTACCTATAATACACACTGTATCCTGCATTTTATCTGTACCTCACCAACCTATTCCTTGTGTAATTCAGATCCTGCCAAAATAAGTCTGCTATTCTCCCTTGCTAGGTTTTGAATTGTTGCCCCCACATGAACTCAAAAAGTTCATTCTCTGACTGCCAAGTAAACAGTCAATGAGCTGGGGATCTGTGATGTCTGTTGGGCCGCTGGGAGCCGCAGCTCACCCGGCGATCACGCCAAGAGAGCCTTGTTTCCAGAGATACGCCTTCCTCTGGGACAGATTACAGGAGGGATGGAATTATGAACGAACCTCACAACGATTCACCTAACAGCTATGAGTTGTACTTAGTAACGAAAGCCGTTCGCAGCAAGAGCTTAGCGTGCGTAAGATTGTAATGTTCCCTGTGTTTCCAATTCAATTTATTGACTGTCAGATGTTAGACAAGCTGCAGAAATTCTTCTTTTCTTCTTAAGTTGGTTAAAATCAAGACAATGTGATGATACATTGAAACTGCTGAAGAAATTGTTTTGGAAAATGGATAATAATATATATGTTATAGACACAGTGATCAGAATGACGATTTTTGTTTAGGGGTAGAACTACCAAGAAATTGAACATACGTAACTGCGGCTACTCAGACCCACAACTTTTTTGGCACTTACGTCTGAAGAGTCGTGACGGGGACAGGGAAGGGGTGTTCTAACGTAGGCAATGTAAATAAGGAACAATACAGATATATTAGGCGCTAAAAAACCATTTACATAAACAATGTTTATCTGGACTGCATCTCTCAGTCACAGGATCTGCAACCTGTGTTACAAACAAATGATGAAGAAAGAAAAAGAGCGCTGTTCACAGATAAATATACATTTAATTTAATTTAAATAGTAATAAACTAATAATTCATTAAAATTTGCTTTGTAGACTTTCAATAGTTGATTATGTCTAATAAATCGCAAAACCTAAAAATCACCATACCATAGAATTAGCAGTTTGATTACAGAAAATATTACACATGTGCAATAATCTCTCATAACAAATGAAAATGTTACGATCATCTCATCTGGAGATTATCTCACAGGGAAGAGAGGTTGCACTATCCTTCCAGTAAGAGGGGTAGGACAAAGTCGCCAGACAGATTGAAGATAGAAAATATTGAAGATAGAGAATTTTCAGAACTCTCCTTTGCTGATGTGTTGAAGGTATATTAGCTGTGTTTAAGGAACACTTCAGCGTATGGGAACAGACCACGGCACACCAATTGTATTAGTCTACGACTTTGTATTACAAAGTACTTATCCTTCTTCAGAACCAGCTGTATTATCCGCAGAGAAAATCAGGAAATTACTGCTAAAACTTAATTCAGTGGTTAATGGTGTGTTTCTCCAGTTGCACCCCAGGGTTTCGATAGGCAAGACTCTAGTAGCCAAATCACAGTGTTATCTGGCGCGTTTCTCAGCCCGATCAGCTGTTTCATCAGAGGCAGCAATGTAAGAAAGGGCTTGTTTGAGCAACTACGTTTGGATTCAGACTGGGATGTAGTCGTAGATACGGCTTTATGTGCAGGTGGTCACGGGCAGATGTATCGGATGATGATGATAATGAACACCTGATCTAGTGATCCGCTTGTAGTTAGAGGTTTTGCAAGTGAGTCGCAGACACTTATTGAGACTTTAGTAGTCGCTTGGCCATAGATTAGGATTTCCAGAGTGTATTGTAGCAAAGATAAAAACATTTAAAATTTTTTTTACACATGTAAGGAAGTTGTTCCTGCTGTTTTAGCTGGGTTATCCAAATTTAAGTGAGGGTTCATAGCTATTACATTTGTAACATATATAATAAACGGTTTATGTATGTTAGCAAATTAGACGTAAGTGTCTGAGGGGTATGTCTGTTCTCAGTAGACCCATCTGCTACTCAATGAGATCTGAGCGTATCTTCATCTCTCAATATGGCGTACATATGCGTACACTTGCGTTCCACCCGGAATCAGGCTAATAGTGTCTTTCTCAGTTTGTCCTGTGGATAGGGTGAAGTATTACTGTATGAGTTTGGTAGTGTTTAGGTTCATTACCTCCCTTAACATTTCTGTTTTGTTGGCTTTATTGTGCCTTATTTATGTACATTATAATTTGCATTAAGACGTGGGGGGAGCTGCTGTATTACCTGATCGGCTGTAGACAACGATAGAACAGTGCTCTCGTGGCCAAATTATCATGAAGATATTAAATTGCTTTATTGACACTACTATGAGGACAGCGGAGGGTGCGTTTTGCAGCCTGTAAGACTCTAACTCCTAAAAATTTGCTTTTTTTTGTATATAACCAGTTTCTCTTCATAATGTCCCTTTTAAAGTTTAGTTTTAAAATGCCCTTTTCACTGACTGATACAGCATTACAATACTTGCCCCTGCTCCAGGTCACTCGCTTGCAAAGGGGTAATCCCACAGTGCAAATGCTATTTTGTTACTTCATGTGTATATACATCAGCTTTAATTGATATGTGCATGGAGCCAGTATGACAGTATCTGCGGGGGTGTTTGCAGGAAATAGGAGGATTTGGGGGGGGGGGGTCCTTGCTGACTGTAGTTTAGGCGCATGATTGTGCCAACTTTTGCACCAGCAGTGCATATTTTCTCGATGTCCCCCAACAGTGCTTGTTTTAGATGTCCCCCACCAACATTGTGTGTTTTCCAGATGTCCCCCACAAACAGTGCATATTTTACAGATGTCCCCCACCAACATTGTGTGTTTTACAGATGTCCCCTACCAATATTGCGTGTTTACCAGATGTCCTCTACATAAGTATGTGTTTTACACATGTTTTCCAGCAAAGTTATAAACGTACCCCATTCTATACAGGGTGTGAGGCGGTGGTCCGCATTTGTATCACTATTTATATGTTGATACTAGTTGATCAGTATCTGCTGTTATTCTATATATATACATAAAGCATCCCTCTACATGGAGCCTCAGTGTTCATCTGTATCAGAAAATTGTGCTGTAGAGATGAATTATTCCTCGTATACAAAGCAGCATTACCAAGGAAACGCATCATTAAAATATATGTACAAAACAAATTTATTGTGTCTAGATGGCTTGTAGAACTCATTAAACATATGCACTATATTTGTGATGACGCTGTAATCTGGGACATCTGCTTCCCAATGATGGGAAAATACAACATAGGCACACAAAATCTATCACTCGGTTTATAATGGTGATTTCTGAACAGTAAGCGTCAATAAGCCAGGTGGAGAACAAGGATTTATCTGAGCACAGCTAGAATCTTATCAGCAAATTACACTGCAGTTGCTCTTTGTGACCTTGCCCCAGATCTACCCACTTTCATAGTGGCATCTTCCAATCAGACCTTTGCACATGATGCAGGGTGGTAGAAAACCATTAAGGTGGCGTGTCGTGCAAGAGACGGAGCAGAGAGAGGTAATAAAAGTAAGTCCTTTCCATACATAGTATTATATATATTTATTTATAACCCACCTTATACTACAGCCCTATACAGTGGCAGAACTACTGCCCTTGCAGGGAGTACAGAGGGTGCCCATAGTCATTCCACAAACCTGCATCCAATATAATGACAGCACAGTGAAGCCAAAAATGGGATTCACTGCACGTTACATTGCCAGGCATTTGACACATGCACAAACTGGGCCATAGGTAGAGGGACTGCCCCCCTCCATTTTGCTTAGTAGATAATACAGGCACTGGTGAGGAAATGTATCTGCGGCTGGATACATACTTGGGTTCAGATATGCCTTAAAGCAACGGGACTGGACCAGGAGGAGTACAGTGTTTGCGGCAGGGATCCAGGTAGTAAATAGTACACAGTATAGTGCAGGATGGATACCAGATCTGTGGCCAGGAATATCCTACAAGACCAGGTAGGTTGGAAGCATAGGAGTAGCTGAAAAAACTAACAGGAGCCAGGGAGAATGTCCACACACTAGGAGAGACTCAAAGAACTGGCAATGAATGGGAAAAAAAGAGGTGTCCTAAATAATGCAACTAATAGAGGGCGTCTGCTAATGGAAACAAATGGGAACAGTTAAAGAGACGGACCACGCATGCGTAGACCGCAATCAAAGATGGCGCCGGATCGAGGAAGAAGCAGCATCTCTTCAGGAGGGACTAGCCATGGAGGACCGCATGGGTGGGCGAACCGGGTCCTGACCGAGCGATTGGCGGGCCGGACTGTGATACCCACGAGGATAGCTTTTATACTCCCATATCAATCCAGCTGAATATTCTTCCGCTGTATGGTTGCTCCCTATTATTTCATTTGCTGCACAAATAACTTTTATTTCCTGGTAAGGGAGCTTACAGTATGCTGAGCTCCATCACCATGTGACCCAATCCACCCAATGCCCTGTACCCTGTATTCTATTATATGAAATTTTGTGTATGTGTATTAGCAGAAGTCTCTTTATATTCTGAAGTATCCAGCCCACCACAATTGTGGTGTCAGCAATATCCAGAATGCACGTTGCAGTTCAGCTGTTGTCTGTCACAACTGCCGCTGTTACCACAACAAGAAACTTGGTGCGCTGAGTTAATAAAGCACTTCTATGGGCTCATAGGAGATCAGGCCTGGAGGTGTAACAAGGTCTGAAATGACCTTCAGGAGAGAATAAATAACACATGAGGTCACAGGCTTGGGAGCATAAAAGGAGAATTTCAGAATATATTTTGTGATTTCAAATTCACAATACCACGCCGGGCGTTCCAATATGTAAGCATTGTTCTAACATTGTAAATAGTTTTTTTTATTTTATCAAACCTTACAGAGATGTGTGGCTAATATTTATCATTTGTGAAACAGAGAATAAACAGGATTTAATTCTCTTTTGATAGCATAGCTGTTTTGGGCATAAACTAAAATCCCATTATCTAACCTAAGATATGCCAAACAACTCTCTCCTAGTCGGTAATTTATGCGAACATCTCTGCACATAAATCACGGAAGAAAATTGAATAACACACAATCCCGTGTTTCTTAATTGTAAAATCATAAAAAAGCGACATTTTCTCCTAGTGGCTGATGATATTTACTGGAATATTGCTTTGTTTTATTTGGTTTCTATTTGTACTTATTGCAAATATTTATTTCCGAGCCAGTAAAAGACAAATGTAATAAAACTATAACACCACAGTTGTTTTACAATCTCCTGTTTGCTGCGCTGCTATAAAGCCTTGCCCAATATGTAGGATCAGGAAGCATGGTTTGAATAATTCATTCTTATATTCCATTAATGTACAGTATTGTTTATTTTTTTGGTCATGCATATGCCCATGAATGCCGGGCTCCTGGTTAGCTGGAGGAGCTAATAAATTCACCTTTTAAGATTGGCGCTGTCAGATGTGAGCTGGAGGTCCATGTGGTTGCGGTTGTGTATTGATTACATAGCATTGGCTTTCATCTGGCGGGGTGAGACACACTGTCGAGGTCCGGGAAATATGGTTGTACAATGCAGTCCTTGGTTCCCGTGAGTAGGGCCGGGTGGTATTCTTTCCTTCCTGCTCTCTAGACTTACACTCTTTACCTTGCTGAGGAAATGTCTGACCTTCAAATAATATATCATGTTATTGATAATCCACAATAAGATCTCTGTTTGTTAAGCCAAATTTAAATATATGTTGCCATTATAAAAAGGAATTGATGCGGTCAACCAAGTGGATTCCAGCCCCCCTTCAAAAGAATTTGACTAGTCTCCTGTAACCTGGCTTCAATAACACTTTCCACATTCTAGTGTCAACTCCAATTCTATGTTAAGACGTCCTGTAAACTCATTTTGATGAATGTCATGGTATTGAAAACCCCAAAATCTGTTCCCTTATATATATATAAAACTTTGCAAAACTAGTAGTGATGTAGTTTTCCTCCAATAAACCTACTTTCAGGAACGCAGTCACTTCTAAGTTGTACTGCATCCTATTCATCCCGCAAGTCTATACACAATGTGGTGGATAATGTACTTGATGTCCATGAGAAATACCTGATCCTGCTGGGTACTCTGAGCTCACATTGATCAATGTGCACACCCCCAAAACGGGCAATGCCTCCTAGTACATATCAAAAACTTTTTTAAAGCCAGAGGAGAACTCTATCCTAAAAACTCAAACTAAAACACTTTGTCGCCTCAACCAAAGATTGTATGACCAATTAAGACACTTTACTAGCCTACTCAAAATTCCTAGTGTCCCGGACTATTCAGAGTTTGTGTGATAAACAAGATGTTAAACAGTGTGACCCCCAACGGATGAACGATATATTCAAATCATATTATGCGTCCCTTTAAAATATTTTCAAAAATTCACCTTAGCAACACGACACTAAAATCCCAGAAACCACCCAAGACCCCTGGCCTGAATGAATCGCATACCTCAACAGATTTGCAAAAGTTCTGCTCCCTCAGCTGGCTGGTACAAAATAAGATCATTTCTTGGTGTTGGTTTCCTTCTCTGTTAGGTATGCCTGGGGCTCTTACGTGTGTTATTATCCGGTAGTCACCATCGTACATCCAGCCTCTTGCCGGCATCCTCTTACTACTCACTCATGAATTCCTCATAAGAAGTGTATCTGGAGATGCGTCGATGACAGATTATATGGAACTTGTGTGAACAGCCATTAATGTGCACTGCTTACGTTGCCTGCACATTCCGCCTCTCCAGGCATAAATCTGCGATATGTAAAAATGTACATACGGACGCATTTTTGAGGTTCATGCGCATGGTGGAAATGAGTATATTACACCAAAAAGAGGATGTACACCCAACTCTAAATTGAGCCCAATGTGGCCTAGAAGAGACCTTTAAACACATTTGTTTGACTTGTCAAAAATCCACTACTACAGGCAAATGAGATTGGTTTTAATTCAAAACATAATAGGTATTAGAATCCCACAGAATCCCCCCTATAATAAATGTTAACTCACATTTTGTACATGGTTTACCAACTTAGGGCTAGATTTACTAAGCTGCGGGTTCGAAAAACTGGGGATGTTGCCTATAGCAACCAATCAGATTCTAGCTGTCATTTTGTAGAAAGCACTAAATGAATAAAAGCTAGAATCTCATTGGTTGCTATAGGCAACATCCCCACTTTTTCAAACCCGCAGCTTAGTAAATCTAGCCCTAAGTGTAAATAAAATGAATGGATAGAAAATCAAGTCAATTTGGAATAGCAAAGGTCGTTATAAATGGTAACTGCCACCCAAAAAAAACTAAATAGACCAAACAAAATGCAACCAACAAATGAGGAAAACCTAGTCAGTATGAATAGTCAAGTACAAAAAAAGAGTAATTTGCAAACATTTTACCAATTTTGTTTGTATGTGTATTTATTAAGCTGAGACGCAGCGTTAGCCTTTTATATATATAGATGGTTCTGTACTTACATCAGTAAAGTGCAATAATGTATTTGGTAAGATAAAGAGAAGCTTTATTTCATTACTATGTAATAATGTAATAACTTTAGACATGGAAGTATGTAAACTGTATATATGATATTTTGTATCAGCTTCAGTGATGATGTGTCAATGTAGGAGTTTGTGTTTATCCTGCGCACTCTTCTCTCAATTTATTTTAATTACACGTTTATCTGTATCACACCGCAAGAGTTGCCTTGGTGAGCTCACCTGTGTGTGCGCACAGCGACTGAACACCTGTGGCCCCGAGAGACGGACTACGCAAGGCTCCAATTCCTGGAGCCTCCAGGCCGCGGCAGAGTCATCCATCTAATGACACGGAAGGAAAAACAAACAAACACAGGAGCTCTATTTTTATCAGCATCATCTGTTAATGGAGGGAAAACTGAGCTACACATTTATTTTGGATCTGTGCTACACAGGGGATTAAATCATTAAAAACGGGCATTCTGTTTCCATGGATCCCGTGGCCTGCTGGCTTGTGACTTCAGAGATTTGTTGCTGAGCACGGATAGATTTTCTGATCATCTGATATTTTTTTCCTTTCATGTTTCTCTTCCGTTTGAATTGCAGGCGCTGCCTGATAACACACTTTAACCTCCAGGACCACAGCGGGTTTCCTCAATGAATATTGTTCAAATGAGCTTCTTGCAGCAACAACACAGTGACATTCAGTAAGAGCTCAGAACTTGCGCCTCTAAAGAAAATGTGAATCATTATCTCGAGATGTCCAACATAACCGTTGCTAAACTAACTGCAAGCGTAAAATAAAATAATCCCAGTCTAGTGACATTAGTAAAAACAAAAATATGTGAAAGTCAAATTTTGCCCACTACTGACCAATATTTGTCTTACATTTCTGCTCTTCCAGCTTTCTTCTCTGATTGTATTCCGTCTGTCGGAGGAGAATTCTTCTTTATTATTGCTGTTCATCTGTAAGGCGAAACTGCACTGCGCTGAGCCGGGCAGTGGGGACTATACATGAAACAGAAACATATAAGGCAGATCAAATATATACACACATAAAAACAAAGCGTAGAGAAGGCTCTGCTTGTGAGGGAAGCAAGCTGTTCTGAGACACGAGGAGTAAGTGCGTGCTCAGAGTGGAGATTGGGGCAGTTGTGAGGATGTATCGCTATGAATACCAGTTTAAGTAGTATAGGTGGGAGTAGGGTGGGTGTGAGGGTGTACCAGTGTGAGTAGTATAGGTGGGAGTAGGGTGGGTGTGAGGGTGTACCAGTGTGAGTAGTATAGGTGGGAGTAGGGTGGGTGTGAGGGTGTACCAGTGTGAGTAGTATAGGTGGGAGTAGGGTGGGTGTGAGGGTGTACCAGTGTGAGTAGTATAGGTGGGAGTAGGGTGGGTGTGAGGGTGTACCAGTGTGAGTAGTATAGGTGGGAGTAGGGTGGGTGTGAGGGTGCACCAGTGTGAGTAGTATAGGTGAGAGTAGAGTAGGTGTAAGGTTATACCAGTGTGAGTAGTATAGGTGGGAGTAGGGTAAGTGTGAGAATGTAGTATAGGAGGGAGTAGGGTAGGTGTGAGGGCTCACCAGTGCGAGTAGTATAGGTAGGAGTAGGGTAGGTGTGAGGGTTACCAGTGCAAGTAGTATAGATGAGAGTAGGGTAGGTGTGAGGGCTCACCAGTGCGAGTAGTATAGGTAGGAGTAGGGTAGGTGTGAGGGTTACCAGTGCAAGTAGTATAGATGAGAGTAGGGTAGGTGTGAGGGTGTACCAGTGCGAGTAGTATAGGTGGGAGTAGGGTAGGTGTGAGGGTGCACCAGTGCAAGTAGTATAGATGAGAGTAGGGTAGGTGTGAGAGTGTACCAGTGTGAGTAGTATAGGTGGGAGTAGGGTAGATGTGAGAGTGTAGCAGTGGGAGTAGTGTAGGTGGGAGTAGGGTAGGTGTGAGGGTGTACCAGTGCAAGTAGTATAGATGAGAGTAGGGTAGGTGTGAGAGTGTACCAGTGTGAGTAGTATAGGTGGGAGTAGGGTAGATGTGAGAGTGTAGCAGTGGGAGTAGTGTAGGTGGGAGTAGGGTAGGTGTGAGGGTGTACCAGTGCGAGTAGTATAGGTGGGAGTAGGGTAGGTGTGAGGGTGCACCAGTGCAAGTAGTATAGATGAGAGTAGGGTAGGTGTGAGAGTGTACCAGTGTGAGTAGTATAGGTGGGAGTAGGGTAGATGTGAGAGTGTAGTAGTGGGAGTAGTGTAGGTGGGAGTAGGGTAGGTGTGAGGGTGTACCAGTGCAAGTAGTATAGGTTAGAGTAGGGTAGGTGTGAGAGTGTAGTAGTGTAGGTGGGAGTAGGGTAGATGTGAGAGTGTAGCAGTGTGAGTAGTATAGGAGGAAGTGGGGTAGGTTTGAGGGTGTACCAGTGTGAGTAGTAGAGGTGGGGGTGGAGTAGGGTAGGTGTGAGGGTGTACCAATGTGGATAGTACAGGTGGGAGTAGAATAGGTGTGAGGGTGTACCAGTGTGAGCAATATAGGTGAGAGTAGGGTAGGCGTAAGGGTATACCTGTGTGAGTAGTTTAGGTGGAAGTAGGGTAGGTGTGATGGTGTAGTATAGGTGAGAATAGGGCAAGCTCTAAAGAGATGTGTTTTCAGAGATCATTTAAAGATTTGAAGACTGGGGGAGATCAGGTGTGATTGAAAACCCCATAGTTGTTTATCGGCGCAGGAGAAGTCTTGTGAGTGGGAATGAAATGTGGTTATCAGAGAGGAGACAAGGCTCAGGTCAGAGGCAAATATAAAGGTTAAGGAAATGTTTTTTAATATGAGATTTTATATATCTTAGTAGGTGGTGGTGTTGAGGGCATTGTAGGTAAAGGTTAGTAATTTGTATTGGATTATTGAGGCTATGAGGAGCCAGTGTAGGGATTAGCAGACTGTTGCATTGAATGAGAAAGGAAGAGCAGATTTCCGCCAGTATTTAGGGCAGATAGAAATAAGGACAAATGAATGAGGGAAACGTCCGATAAGAGGATGAAACAATGGGTAAGAGAATATATTCTCGCAATATTTCAAAGTTGGAGGTGATAGGACTGCGCGTGACTACAAATAAGATGTAAAATGTGAATAAAGCATCTAACAAGCCAAGGAAATGTTTCAATAAGAAGTAAAGTTTCTTTGTGAGATTTTGGTCACTTTGTTCAATGTTGTTCTCTTAGCTGTATACTGGGCATGGGGGATATATTATATAACTGCATAGGGGGTGTAATATACCGGGCATGGGGGATATATTATATAATTGCATAGGGGGTGTAATATACTGGGCATGGGGGCTATATTATATAACTGCATAGGGGGTGTAATATACTGGGCATGGGGGCTATATTATATAACTGCATAGGGGGTGTAATATACTGGGCATAAGGGCTATATTATATAACTGCATAGGGGGTGTAATATACTGGGCATGGGGGCTATATTATATAACTGCATAGGGGGTGTAATATACTGGGCATGGGGGCTATATTATATAACTGCATAGGGGGTGTAATATACTGGGCATGGGGGCTGTATTATATATCTGCATAGGGGGTGTAATATACTGGGCACGGGGGCTATATTATATAACTGCATAGGGGGTGTAATATACTGGGCATGGGGGATATATTATATAACTGTATAGGGGGTGTAATATACTGGGCATGGGGCTATATTATATAACTGCATATGGGGTTGTAATATACTGGGCATGGGGTCTATATTATAGGGGTGTAATATACTGGGTATGGAAACTATATTATATAACTGCATAGGGGGGTGTAATATACTGGGCTTGGGGGCTATAAAATATAACTGCATAGGGGGTGTAATAGTACTTGACATAGGGCTATATTATATAACTGCATATGGGGTGTAATATACTGGGCATTGGGGCTATATTATATATTGCATAGGGGATGTAATATACTTGACATAGGGCTATATTATATAACTGCATAGGGGTGTAACATGCTGGGCATGGGGGCTATATTATATATCTGCATAGGAGGAGTAATATCCTGGGAATGGGTCTATATTATATATCTGCATAGGGGGTGTAATATCCTAGGCATGGGTCTATATTATATAACTGCATAGGGGGTGTAATATATTTGTCATGGGGCTATATTATGTAACTGCATAGGGAGTTTAATATACTGGGCATGGGGCTTTATTACATAAGAGACATTGGGCTATATTATATAACTGCATAGGGGGTGTAATATACTGCATATGGGGCTATATTATCTAACTGCATAGGGGGTGTAATATACTGGGCATGGGGGCTATATTGTGTGTCAGGGCTATAATTTATACTGGGCCTTGGGGCAACCTTAAATTAACTTCAATGCCTGACATAGAACAAAACCACTTTTAAGTAGTCAAACTACTTAATCTGAAATCGTCCTTAATCATAAATTTGGAAATAAATATACTGTATGGTCATATTGCTTAGTTTTAACTGATTTCCAGCATTTGCTCCTGATGGGACGATGATTACCACTCGTAGCTGTACAGCTGCAGTACACGATATACTATTGGGTCTCTATAATTTTTGCCTTGCAGTTCATTTCAAGTCTAGCAGCAGTTAATCTGTTAATGTTTTCCATTTTATATGCACATCAATCACACACTGCTCTCAGCTCCAGAGTGCGATATATTCAAGACGGATTTAGAAAATAAATTCAGTGTGTACGGTGTAAAACGTCGGCAAAGCACTTGACTGGGGCACTCAGACATTGCGAACTAGCTGATTTCTCATGTTTTATTTATGAGTATATGAAGAGATTCATAGGAGGGGTTGGTGCCCGGGCATGGCTTGCCAGTCTTTAACCCAAGGAAGACCTGGGGGGCTCACACAACCATATAAAGACCCACCAGCCGTGTCCTCCTGTAGAGTAATCATCATTAAGTATATTTTCTTTTGTGAAATCCGTTGGGACAGTTGTGTAAGTGCTACTATAGACCAGGGGAACCCAGTATTGATAGTGACTTTTTTTTTTGGTTGGGACATTAAAAATCCAGCTTATATTGGAGTAAGCAATGGTCTGCTTGTTGCTCGGCTGTAGGAGGAGACAGTTTCTTGTGGCAACCTGGTAAAATCGTGGAAAATCCGATAGCCTGTATCTCTCAAATGGTGGGAGTAAGGTTGGCATTGTAAATTAATGTATGAGAATTTTTGAAGATGGAATTAACATTTCAATCTTCCTTTTTTTTTGGGTTGTGTAATAATATTGAAAGTGGCTTTATATTACGTTGTACAGATATAAATGTGCATTCACCTGCGGCCACCAGCTCCTTTCTGCCTTATTGTCAGATGCACAGTGTTCCAGGTTGCCCATCGCTGCATTAGAAGGAATGTTTGTGTGTTTCCATGAGAATAA
Source organism: Mixophyes fleayi (assembly GCF_038048845.1). NCBI lineage: Eukaryota > Metazoa > Chordata > Amphibia > Anura > Limnodynastidae > Mixophyes > Mixophyes fleayi. The sequence continues at coordinate 129,480,329 of NC_134410.1, read as the reverse complement.
ATGTATCCACTTGTATCACCGGTCTTAACGTTTACCCGTCTGGTACATTGTGATAGACACACCCATATGGGGCTCACTGCAACGGCAGATACCCAGGGCCGGATTAAGGGAATGGAGGCCCCTGGGCTAAGGGGACCTCCATTCCCCCGTGAAGCCCCCCCCCCCGTGGTCCGAGCTGCCCGTGCCCCCCGTGATCCGAGCTGCCCGCGCCCCCCCATCCCCCGGCACTTACCTCCTTTTCCGGCGCGCTGTATGCTCTTTACTGAGGAGATCTCGTGAGTGTGAGACTCACGAGATCTCCTCAGTAAGGAGACTACAGCACGCCGGGGAAGGACAGCAGTGAAAGTGCTCAGCAGCACTGATCGCGCCGGGGGCGCCCCCGCCCGATCAATACTGCTGCTGAGCACTTTCAAGGGCCCCCTGGATGCCATAGGCCCCTGGGCTGTAGCCCAGTTAGCCCTATGGTTAATCCGGCCCTGCAGATACCTGAAAATAAATCCCATGAGTGTCACTGGTGGTGCACGTAGAGGGTTATGTTGTTCATTCCTGCCTTTATAATACATGTGTTAGATTGTTGTAGCGGTACATGGAGAGATCTAGCAGTTGGTCATTGCTGTCATCGCTAGTGAGGTCAGTGACAGGGCTGAGTTGTGGCATTCAGAAAGCATTAGCTGTCAGTTCTGCTACAAGTGCAAGAGAAGCTGCACATCACTGCCGGCCCTGGGGATGAGCGTCTGGGTGGAGAGGTGAACGGGGGAATTACAGGAGGTTACAGCCAGAGCCTCAGGATACGTCGGATGCTGCTCTCTTACAGGATGGAATTCACAGTGAGGATTAAATAAAATCAACTTGATTTGATAGATTGTGTTTCTTTTTATTAAAATAATGCAATGTACCTATATATCCTTTTAAATGGTGGAAAACTATTGAACTCTATTGATACAAATATCTCATTGTGTTGCTACTTCTAGCAACCGATCAGATGTTAGTGGCCATTCGTATCTTGTCTACTGTCTCTGTTGGTGACATTTCTGTTGTTTGTTATAAAGTAAACCTGATCATTATTGTTTTATATAAAGCTATACCAATGTACATTTTTTTTTTTTATCTATAGGAACTACCTGTCCCCTACAGAGATTTATTTTAAAATTCAAGTTCCACTTTGTATAATAAAATACAAAAATATAATATGAAGGTAAACACCAAAGGGTATATTTACTAAACTGCGGGTTTGAAAAGTGGAGATGTTGCCTATAGCAACCAATCAGATTCTAGCTGTCATTTTGTAGAGTGCACTAAATAAATGACAGCTAGAATCTGATTGGTTGCTATAGGCACCATCTCCACTTTTTCAAACCCGCAATGCCCAACACGTCCATGAATTAGAAGTTGACATTGATTAACCACCAGAAATCGCCATGCAGCTGTTTCTCTGGTGCCCCCTGAACAGCGCTCCCTTAAACCAATGCCTCCCTAGGTTCCGACGGTAGATTCAGCCCTATATATGGGGCACAGCTGTTCTCCAACGGGGGTCATACATCACTGTCTGTACAACTGTGATGTATCCATCTCGCAGTACATAATAGAACATCAAGTGATGTCATCTCACATGGGACAATATCATCTGTTGGGTGAAAATATATCCTCTCCCGTCACTGGCATATTTCATTATCATCGTGACATAGCAGTGGTAAATATGACTATCTTAGCAGAAAATAAATGATGATTAACAGTTGGAGGTACCAAAATATCCCGAGCCCCCTGTAAAACACATGTTACGTTGTCTAAATACAAAGAGAGAGCTGTAAATTACAGCAGATGGCAGATTTGTGGTCTCATTCCTCATCCTGTCTGATGTAATCTCTGGGGTTTAACGGAGCCATGAAGTGCAATGTTGGTTTTCCTCCCCGGCAATAATGGAAAAAAAAAATCACAAGGAGAAGATTTTCTATCGAGGCTGCACATCCAGCAGATTAAGGAAGATTTGTGCTTTATTATAATACGACGATAAAGCACAATACTTGATCCAGCTCCGAGGGGGGTATTTACTAACCTGTGGTTTCATCAGACCTCAGATTTTCATGCGCTTTGTAAACCGCGTCATTTACTAAAAGGCCAAACCGCACATCAAAGCGCATTATGCCGCACTCCTGATTCTATTCCATGGAAGGTATACAAAGCTTTCCGTGTACCAAACTGCATGGCTCACCTGCCAGATAGTGTAACAATATATAAATGTTTAAAAAAAATACTTTCCCTCCTTTACATTCCAGTCCCAACCTCCTAGGCATCAGGCCCAGTCATCTAGGGAGGGGGGCAGTCAATACCAGGGGGAAAATGCTACAAATATATTACAAGCACTTGTGGCCCATGACTGTTACTGCATTCAGGTAGAACTACAATAAAACTGACAATAAAAGCCAAGCAAGAGATTCTAGTTACTCCCAGGACAGGTTCCTTTGGCTCATTCTTCTGGTTTCCATCAAGACCGTGGTATCGTTATACCTAGAAATCACCTATGTGAGTAAATACCCTGGAACGCCAGGGTAAAAGTTCTTCCAGTCAGAGACTTAAAGAAAAAGTTCTTATTCACAAGCTGGCACTTGGTTACATCAATGCCTTCTACTTGCATTTATACATAAATATAGCGCTTATATTTCTTACTTAAAGCTCTGCTATAATGTCTAGTGTTGGCGCAGTGATATAATGGAATGCTACGTCAACTCTTCTGTTACAATTATGCATTTAAGATGCATTTTTAATGTAAATTAAGTTCACGTAAATGGATGTGAAAATAAAAAATGATTGTACCCAAAGACACAGGGCGTATTTGTGTTTGATTAATGCTGCTTGTTCTATCTCATGCGTCCAACATTGTATATTCATCTCCATGGAAGCATATTGTAAACGCATCAAGACGCCTACTCTTCCAGGAGTGCAGGAGGATCCCCTGAAATTCATGAGCCTCCAGGAGAGCAGGCAAGTGTGATTTAGACATTTTAGCGTGTGCACGTGACATCCGTGTAGAATATACATGACGAAGCCTAGCAGCCGTGTTCAGAAAGGAGGCAGTTTTAATGTTTATTTTATTTTTGAAATTCTATTTTTGTTTTGTTACTCTGGAAGACCCTGGTTAATAAGGGCACTCTGGTACAGCATATTTGTCTGGTATAGAGAGAGATTTAATTATATATATATAGGCCCTTTATGCCCATGGTGTGATCCAGAGCTAATTTATAAATATCTAGGATAAGGAAAGTAACATTTGGAAATGTTAATTGCAGACAAGACGGTGTTTTCTAGTATCTATCTGTGTGCTGGGTGCCAGGTTTATAACATTAATCAGGTAATTAGTCAGGGGCATTCTCTCTGTCTAGCTGATAACAAAGTGATTCTAGCTATTAAATAGGTCAGCAATGGAAGTACACAGAGGTGGACTGGGAAACCACTGGTGGGCCCCAATGCAAGATGGCTCCGCCCTCTTCCCCAACAAGGGGCGTGGCCTCCAAATGTAAGTAGTTACCTGGCTGCAGTGTGACTTCCTGGCCTGTCCTCTCTGCTGGTTGGCAGAGGGCTTCCTCTTTTAGGACTGACTGCCTGAGCTGACTACAGCAATGCCTGCAAGATACAGTCCTAAGTCTCAGTGAGTTCTGATTGGTTCCTGCAGGCATTGCTGCAGACAGCTCAGGCAGTCAGTCGTCACTCTGCGGAGCTCCCTGCATCAGAGCTGGCACAGTCCTGGAGCAGGAGAGGGTGACATGTGTCCTCCTGACCCCACATAAGGAGACTCTCTCTCATGTTCTAAAGGAAGGTAGGAACAGTGTAATTTACGTATACATTTATTTCTGAGTCTGTGGTTACAAAGAAGCTGCCTGACAGTGATATAACATTAATTTGAGGCACTTATGTGAGGTATAAAGTGAATTGGGGGTGTTTATGTGAGGTATTAAGTGAATTTGGGCATTTATGTGAGGCATAAATTGAATTGGGGCACTTATGTGAGGTATAAAGTGAATATGGACACTTATGTGAGGTATAAAGTGAATATGGACACTTATGTGAGGTATAAAGTGAATATGGACACTTATGTGAGGTATAAAGTGAATATGGACACTTATGTGAGGTATAAAGTGAATATGGACACTTATGTGAGGTATAAGGTGAATATGGACACTTATGTGAGGTATAAAGTGAATATGGACACTTATGTGAGGTATAAAGTGAATATGGACACTTATGTGAGGTATAAAGTGAATATGGACACTTATGTGAGGCAAAACCTTAATTTGGGCACTTATGTGAGGTATAAAGTGAATTGGGAGCATTTATGTGAGGTATAATATTAATTGGGAGCATTTATGTGAGGTATAGAGTGAATTTGGGCATTTATGTGAGGTATAACATTAATTGGGGGTGTTTATGTGAGGCATAATATTAATTGGGAGCATTTATGTGAGGTATAAAGTGAATATGGACACTTATGTGAGGCAAAACCTTAATTTGGGCACTTATGTGAGGTATAACATTAATTGGGGGCGTTTATGTGAGGTATAAAATGAATTAGGGGCACTTATATGAGGTATAAAGTGAATTGGGGCATTTATGTGAGGCATAACATTAATTGGGGGTGTTGATGTGGGGCATAATGTGAAATGGGGGTGCTTATGTGAGGTATAAAGTGAATATGGACACTTATGTGAGGTATAAAGTGAATATGGACACTTATGTGAGGTATAAAGTGAATATGGACACTTATGTGAGGTAAAAATGTAAATTGGGGGCACTTATGTGGGGCATAATGTGAATTAGGGGCACTTATGTGGGGCATAATGTGAATTAGGGGCACTTATGTGGGGCATAATGTGAATTAGGGGCACTTATGTGGGGCATAATGTGAATTAGGGGCACTTATGTGGGGCATAATGTGAATTAGGGGCACTTATGTGGGGCATAATGTGAATTAGGGGCACTTATGTGGGGCATAATGTGAATTAGGGGCGCTTATGTGGGGCATAATGTGAATTGGGGGTGCTTATGTGAGGCATAAAGTGAATTAGGGGCACTTATGTGAGGTGTAAAGTGAATATGGACACTTATGTGAGGTATAAAGTGAATATGGACACTTATGTGAGGCAAAACCTTAATTTGGGCACTTATGTGAGGTATAAAGTGAATATGGACACTTATGTGAGGTATAAAGTGAATATGGACACTTATGTGAGGCAAAACCTTAATTTGGGCACTATGTGAGGTATAAAGTGAATTTGGGCATTTATGTGAGGCATAAATTGAATTGGGGCACTTATGTGAGGTATAAAGTGAATATGGACACTTATGTGAGGTATAAAGTGAATATGGACACTTATGTGAGGCAAAACCTTAATTTGGGCACTTATGTGAGGTATAACATTAATTGGGAGCATTTATGTGAGGTATAAAATGAATTAGGGGCACTTATATGAGGTATAAAGTGAATTGGGGCATTTATGTGAGGCATAACATTAATTGGGGGTGTTGATGTGGGGCATAATGTGAAATGGGGGTGCTTATGTGAGGTATAAAGTGAATATGGACACTTATGTGAGGTATAAAGTGAATATGGACACTTATGTGAGGTAAAAATGTAAATTGGGGGCACTTATGTGGGGCATAATGTAAATTGGGGGCACTTATGTGGGGCATAATGTGAATTGGGGGCACTTATGTGGGGCATAATGTAAATTGGGGGCACTTATGTGGGGCATAATGTAAATTGGGGGCACTTATGTGGGGCATAATGTGAATTGGGGGCACTTATGTGGGGCATAATGTGAATTAGGGGCACTTATGTGGGGCATAATGTGAATTAGGGGCACTTATGTGGGGCATAATGTGAATTAGGGGCACTTATGTGGGGCATAATGTGAATTAGGGGCACTTAGGTGGGGCATAATGTGAATTAGGGGCACTTAGGTAGGGCATAATGTGAATTAGGGGCACTTATGTGGGGCATAATGTGAATTAGGGGCACTTATGTGGGGCATAATGTGAATTAGGGGCACTTATGTGGGGCATAATGTGAATTAGGGGCACTTATGTGGGGCATAATGTGAATTAGGGGCACTTATGTGGGGCATAATGTGAATTAGGGGCACTTATGTGGGGCATAATGTGAATTAGGGGCACTTATGTGGGGCATAATGTGAATTAGGGGCACTTATGTGGGGCATAATGTGAATTAGGGGCACTTATGTGGGGCATAATGTGAATTAGGGGCACTTATGTGGGGCATAATGTGAATTAGGGGCACTTATGTGGGGCATAATGTGAATTAGGGGCACTTATGTGGGGCATAAAGTGAATTGGGGGTGTTGATGTGAGGTATAAAGTGAATTTGGGCGTTTATGTGAGGTATAAAGTGAATATGGACACTTATGTGAGGTATAAAGTGAATATGGACACTTATGTGAGGTATAAAGTGAATATGGACACTTATGTGAGGTATAAAGTGAATATGGACACTTATGTGAGGTATAAAGTGAATATGGACACTTATGTGAGGTATAAAGTGAATATGGACACTTATGTGAGGTATAAAGTGAATATGGACACTTATGTGAGGTATAAAGTGAATATGGACACTTATGTGAGGTATAAAGTGAATATGGACACTTATGTGAGGTATAAAGTGAATATGGACACTTATGTGAGGTATAAAGTGAATATGGACACTTATGTGAGGTATAAAGTGAATATGGACACTTATGTGAGGTATAAAGTGAATATGGACACTTATGTGAGGTATAACATTAATTGGGAGCATTTATGTGAGGTGTAAAGTGAATTTGGGCACTTATGTGGGGCATAATGTGAATTGGGGGCACTTATGTGGGGCATAATGTGAATTGGGGGCACTTATGTGGGGCATAATGTGAATTGGGGGCACTTATGTGGGGCATAATGTGAATTGGGGGCACTTATGTGGGGCATAATGTGAATTAGGGGCACTTATGTGGGGCATAATGTGAATTGGGGGCACTTATGTGGGGCATAATGTGAATTGGGGGCACTTATGTGGGGCATAATGTGAATTGGGGGCACTTATGTGGGGCATAATGTGAATTGGGGGCACTTATGTGGGGCATAATGTGAATTGGGAATATAACTATGAGGCATGATATGAATTGAAAGTACTGTTATGTGGCATAATTTGAATGTATATTTGTTCACATTACTATTAATATTATATCAGCATCATACAATAAGATATATATATATATATATATATATATATATATATATATATATATATATATATATATATATATATATATAATTACACACACACACACACACACACCTGGCATACCTGGGCTTGACTAGATTTTAGCTGATAGAAAAAGGTTGCTTACCCCTGCTGTAATTATTACTAAGCAATACTGAAGACACATAGCAGCCATATAGTCAGCCAGCCTCTATCTCTAAATAGCAGATCCTCTGACTGACTGTGATCCTGCTGCATATATAGCTTAGGTAATGCGTAAAATGTAAATGTTAAAATCGCTGACGTTAAATAATGCCACTAATTGTTGTGGGACTTATTCAGAAATGGATTATTGATGTGGAAGAATTAACTTGTTATGATGGAATAGCAGGTATAGAAGTATGTTGGAGGTATGGGTTCAGACTGCATTCTAGCAACAATGTTGAGAGACACCCGGCTACCTGTACCTTTAAGTGTTGCGGATATCAACTAATGACATTGTGACAGTGTCAGTGGAGAGGACTCTGGGGATGGGGGAGAAAACCGACGAGCAGAAGAGCAAAGAAGAAGCGAAGATCTTTGGAGCCTTAATGTTAGTACTGCAGGGAAAATGGAGAGAAATATAGGAGGGAGATGGGGGGGGGGGGGGGGGGCGTCCATTCCAATGAGGAAGGGGCAATAGTAATGCTAATTGGTGAACTAGAAATTGTTAATAAGGTCTATTCCATCTATAAGTGAGTTGAGAAGAGACCCATGAAATTAGGTATTTGTGAAATCAAGTTACTATTGTTTGGCTGGCCAGATTACTGCAGTTACTGTTCCAATTAAGCTTAACGATATGGAATGATAGTTTTTAACTAGCTATAAAAATACATTCTGCAGGGTTACAATGAACAGCAGATTTTCCTGATTCATCATTTTGGTTCATGATGAGAGGGTGGGTGAATCAGTGGATCTCCATTTACGTGCAATTGACTTCTGGGCATAAAACATTACAGCCATATACAAAGATATTTCAGCTGTAATTATCAGCCAGCCCCAAAGAGACTTGCATTCTTCATCAATGGAAAGTCTAAAGGGCCTATTTATCATTGGTTAAATCTACAACACAGACTATATTATTCTCAATGAAAAGCGAGTGATGACATCACAGCACCATTTGTAGGGATAATATTTACAGGAGGTTATACATATATTGGAAATCCTTGGCTATGAAGCCACCAACCTCCTCTGTATCTTGTAATAGCCTTATAGTATACAGCGCTTACATTAATGTATTTTGATGAATTAAAAGTTTTAATGTGATTTTTGTTTTTAATTGAAGTTCAAGTTGGGTCTGCTTCTTCTGCTTTTCTTAGTAGCAAGTTTTGTACCATGTCAGCCTTGTGCTTGTTTTCAAAACACACCTGCACACACCCCACACACTAGTGTCACAATGGTGAGCGTTCCATATGGTTATGTCTGTGAAAATCGTAGCTGAAAGTCTCTGCAAAGAAATTCCCAGCTCATAGGAGTCTTAGGGGTCTATTTATGACCCATCGTATTTTTCTCACGTTAGGTATTATTTCTTATCACGTTGATAAGAAATGATATAACGTATCTATGTATTAACATTGGTCAGCCAGGACAGCAGCTCCTGTCGTGGCGAATAGTTTATAGTAAAGTAATGGGGGGTGTGGGGGAGTACAGAGGTCAATCTGTAGAAAATACAAAGAAGGCCACTGGTACTATAGGGATATTTAATCCTCTAGCGCTGACCTATCTCTGAGATAAAAATAGATGCCGCTCTATTGAACTACAACTTTTATGTTCCTACAACAAACTAATTAAATAAAAGAATTCCACCATACTTGTGCACATAAATAGATGAGATGCAGTTTAATATGTGTCATTTTTAAAATCGGCATACTCCAATTACACCTCTCTTCAGAAATATCCATACAGGCAAATGCATGTTTAATATCAGTCATATCCAATTTACTCATGTTACAACTTTTCAAAGAAACCTTCGGTCCCCTCTGGCGGGCGGCCGCTCCCATTCAACAGCGCTATTTCATGGTGCCCCTAACATTGCATTTCCCCAGTGGGCCCTTCATGCCTCAGTCCGACACTGGAAGTACAACACCAGCAACCTCACAGAAAGTCAATGTGTGTAATGGAAATTAATGTTGTGTCTTAATCAGTAGCTCCTCAATGTATATACAGTAAGTATTGGATAATGTCTTTGGTTGCACCCACTTCCACTTACGAATGGAGACATCACACCTCCACTATTTCTGCCTTTTGCTGAATAGTCCTGATTTTTGTGCCCACAGGGAAGGAGGTAACCCATTTTGGTTTTTGGTCTTTGTTAAAAAGTTGGGCAGGCGTAGAGTTTATCCACACCGAACTGTGCATCACAGGGACAATTTCAGAGAAAATAGGGACAGTTCACATGGGTGAAAAAAGAGGGCCAAACATGTCATCACACCACACCATTTTTACATTAATATTTGAGAAATACTTGTGAAACCTACTAATCAGTGTTCAGTTTGCAGATTGCAGAGATATTTTTCACATACGTATATCTGGCCCCAATAAAACTGCTGAATAAATCTGATGTGTACAGATAACACAACACACAAAGCGCAGTATCCGGGGTGATCATTGGCCACGTGGATATGATAATCACATCTCTATGGTAATGCAATACCTCTGGGGGGCCCCGACCTCCTCTTACATGTAAAAGTACTGTGTGCTGATAGAACACTTTGTCCTACAGAACACACAATCACCAGTTCCAACCATTACGTGGGTTATGTAACCTACTGATACATTGTAAAGACACTTTAACATCAAAAATGAAAATGAGCATGAAAGGACCTGGGTCATATGAAAAGCAAACGTCTCTGTTTTAGAATGAGCGCTGTCGACTTAATGTATTTAATATCAGAAAAATGAAAGTAAATAATAGATGTTGCAGAGCCCTCCCACTGAGATCCATTATTCCTGGCTGCGTTTCCAATCCAGCAAATTTCTTTTTTTTCCACTCCAGCCTGAAAGAAAATCTCTCTCTTGGGATTCACAGGCCGGTGCTATTTTTAGAGATCCATAGGAAGCCTATGGCTAACACATCTACAATGACATTTTGCATCTGACCTTTCCATTGTTGGAGACAGGCTGCTTCGCTGCTTTTTGGAGGGCAGACTTTAGGAAAGGCAGAACATTAAGATGGAAATGTAACCCTCGTTTTCCACTAAGTGATAACAGGTAATGTTTTGTAGGTAAAGACCGGAGAAGAAACATTATGTGTTGTCTCAGCGGCTATAAAACATAGCTGGGAATGACCTGCAGCGTTAACACCGCTCTCTAATCTAGTTATTGACATAACGTCTCTGACTTTCTCACATTCACATCACTTTCATATTCTGGATTATTTACTATCGAAGGACCACTACTTTTCATGTCTTATTTAAAGGTAGGGACTGTGGGCGGTGTTTGTGTAATGTGGTTTTACATAAATAAATCAAAATGTGTTACTTCAAAGAGCCATAGTCAAATACAACAAATACCCCAATACTCTATTATAGTGCCCACTACACAATACAGAGAGCATTCTAGTGACTGCTACACAATACAGAGAGCATTCTAGTGACTGCTACACAATACAGAGAGCATTCTAGTGACTGCTACGCAATACAGAGAGCATTCTAGTGACTGGTAAGCAATACAGAGAGCATTCTAGTGACTGCTACGCAATGCAGAGAGCATTCTAGTGACTGGTAAACAATACAGAGAACATTCTAGTGGCTGGTAAACAATACAGAGAGCATTCTAGTGGCTGGTAAACAATACAGAGAGCATTCTAGTGGCTGGTACACAATACAGAGAGCATTCTAGTGGCTGGTACACAATACAGAGAGCATTCTCGTGGCAGGTACACAATACATAGAGCATTCTAGTGACTGGTAAGCAATACAGAGAGCATTCTAGTGACTGCTACACAATGCAGAGAGCATTCTAGTGACTGCTACACAATGCAGAGAGCATTCTAGTGACTGCTACACAATGCAGAGAGCATTCTAGTGACTGCAACACAATACTGAGAACATTCTAGTGACTGGTAAACAATACAGAGAGCATCCTAGTGGCTGGTAAACAATACAGAGAGCATTCTAGTGGCTGGTAAACAATACAGAGAGCATTCTAGTGGCTGGTACACAATACAGAGAGCATTCTAGTGGCTGGTACACAATACAGAGAGCATTCTAGTGGCTGGTACACAATACAGAGAGCATTCTAGTGGCAGGTACACAATACATAGAGCATTCTAGTGACTGGTAAGCAATACAGAGAGCATTCTAGTGACTGCTACGCAATGCAGAGAGCATTCTAGTGACTGCTACGCAATGCAGAGAGCATTCTAGTGACTGCTACGCAATGCAGAGAGCATTCTAGTGACTGCTACGCAATGCAGAGAGCATTCTAGTGACTGCTACACAATACTGAGAACATTCTAGTGACTGGTAAACAATACAGAGAACATTCTAGTGACTGGTAGACAATACTGAGAGCATTCTAGTGACTGGTAGACAATACTGAGAGCATTCTAGTGACTGCTATACAACACATCGAGCATTCTTGTGACTGCCATACATTATAGAGAGCATTCTATTGACCGCTATACAATACAGAGAGCTTTCTAGTGACTGATATGAAACACAGAGAGCATTCCAGCGTCAGATATACAATAGAGAGCTTTCTAGTTTCCTATGTATAATACTGAGAGTATTGCAGTGACCAGCACACAGGGGCGGACTGGGAATGTAAAGCAAGGTGCAGCCAGTACACATGGTTGTGCAGTGTAATAAACGGCAGTGCTGCGGCTTTCTTTCCATACATGATAGGACTTATTAGTAATATTTATTTATAGAGCCCCAGCATACGCCTCAAAATCTTGTAAAAAGACACAATCGTAAAACAAGGCTGTGTAATAACAGAGACAAAGAGGTAAGTGGGCGCTGCTCACAAGCTTGCAATCTGCAATCTGTAGGACCACAGGAGTGTAATGTATGAGGGTGAGTGCCACTTATTGGTGCTTACTGGGGTTACATGCACAGCAATGTTGGTTTAGAGGTCAGAGGGTTGTTTGAGAAGAAGAATATGTTTACGTTTCATGTGACCTTTGTAGAGGGATGGTAATCGGGAAGATGAGTCTATCCACTAATTCAAAATAGATTATAGGTGAAAGTCTGGTTCAGGGAAGAACAGTGAGGATGGAATTGCAATTGTCCGTGCGGTAGATGTTCAGTGCATGAAATAATGATTTTGCAGCGTCTTGTGTGAGATATGTGCGTATTCTGGAGATGTTTCTAAAGCTGGATACACACTACAGGTTTTTCCGATGTTGCATTAGTGTATACACTCACATGATCAAGTTTTTCCAAAGCACATCGGATCGTTTTATTTGATTTTCTCAACTTCCTAAAAATCACTATAAACGATGTAACAATGTGCCAATCCTGCAGCATGTACATACTCACAACCATCTGTCCGACAATTCTGACTTTGTAGGCATGTATATTTAAATCTATGATGTTGTCTCCCATGTATTTCATGTGCTGCGTTGTGTAAACGTAAAGCACATAGAAATAGTTATCTTTTCATAGCGAATCATTAATAAACCTTTGTTACATGCTCTGTATGTCATCTATGTGTTCCAGTATGCAAGTGTATACACCATAAAGTGTCAAAACATGTACAAATACTTATACTCAATAAAGTAAAATCATAACAAGTGTACAGTTATGCTATACACAAGGCTGAGCAATGGAGTACATGGTGATGATGGTATTTCCTCTTCCTGGCTGATTGTTTGTGGGTGTTGTGTGCACTGAGGTTCAGCCCTTTATTTAAATGATGTTTGCATATTGCTGCAGGAACGGCAGATATCTGTAGAGTGTCTATGGAGTCACGACAGTTTGAGCTAATGGTTACGATAGACGAAAATCATAGATCTGACAGTAAATCGTGTAGGTGTGTACACATGAATCGGCTGCTCTTCAGGACTTTCAGTTGTTGGTAAAATCATTACAGAAATCACATCTGCAGTAAATTTCTGTTGTGTGTACTTTGCCTTAGTGTCATCCCTCAGAAAAGTAAAACATGATCGCAATATCTGACCTAATAGTCGTTTATTGTGTTATTTACGCAATAATTGGGTGAAAAACCTGTAGTGTGTACCCAGCTTTAGACAGCAGACTGGAAATCTGTAATTGCCTGGAGGTCTGGTGCAGCTGACAGTATCAGTGGGCTGGTCGGGTTCTCCCAAACATTTAGTCACACTCTGCCCTCGGCCCTCAGTACTGGGGCCGCCCAATGACTGATGCAACCTCCTGAGACATCGGGTACAGAGAACACAAAATAAGGTCTCCGGTGTGTACATAAGTATGGGTTGTACGTGCTTTACAGCTGCTGTTCATCCTCCCCTCCCTGGTTCATAGACATAAATGCACAGGGGAATTATTTTAGACAGATAATACTAATTCATGTTCTAATTTAAAAGGTATTCCATTTTCCGACTCATAGCAGTCATCATTTAAAAAAGATTGTTAATCATGTTATGTCTGTGCACATTTGTTGTTATGTTTCATTACTATAATTGCTGTGGATACCGGCTAAATAATACAACAGACAGGATTAATCTGACAAGCCGGATGCCGAACTCTGACCGCACAGATGGTTGCCTTGGAAACAGCGTAAGCCATGTTGATTAAAATGTCTGACCCAGTCCTGGGTGTCATGTGACCGATCAGATAGAAGGAATGCAGCAATATCCGCTCTATACTGTCATTCCTGATGCTACACATTCATTTATCTATTTCTAGGGCCTGATATATCTATTTTATTTGAATGTTATAACTGTCTGCTCCTTGCATGCTGCCCTATTTCTGTAAATCTCCATCCAGCATCGACAATCACTGACTTGGATCAATAAGCTAGCAGCAGCTATTTGACATACAGAGGAGTGTTTTACCTGTTTCTTTATAACAGGTTTTAAAACAATAGACAATGAGAGCAGAGCTGCCGCATTGCTGTGCAGTTTCTATTCCTTGCAGCATATGTGCAGCTACCAGATGTCCTCTTCTACCAGCACACGTCCTCTTATTGCTCTATAAATGTGTCCTCCAGAGATTTCCATTACACTCTTCTTATCCCCTTCTTCTCTCCGGAAAGTCATATTGATTGTAACAGATGATAGTCAGTGTATATTAGTGTCGGTCATTCTGGTAAACAGGGTTACATTCTGCTGTCTAACCACCTGCACCACCTCCATGCAGGGGCAGGCTGGGCTGGGGGAAAGAGGGGCATCTGCTACCTTGGGCTGGGTCACTGGGCCACCTGCATTTTTTATAATTTAAATTGTTCTATATAGGCTGCTGAGTTGAATCTTGCCCCCACCAGGCTAAAATTTGCCAACCCTCCCCTGCCACCGTGTAGTATAACGTATTGCTGTAATGTATACTGGCGCAAGTTAAAGTTATGTCTTGTCAAGATCATAATTGCAGCAATTGTGGAGATTTGGGCCCTGTACTGCTCTGGGCCACCAACGAAATCACCCCTATTATTATCCACCACTGACCTTTAAGACCAGCTAGTCAGCATCAATCGTGTGGCATATTGTAATTTGCCATTTTCGGATCTTCACTATCACTTGTCTGGCTGTGCTCAGGTGACTGGAGGTCAAACAATACAGTCCTCAGCACTTTCCTTTTCATCAGCAGAACAAATTCCTACAACTGCTTCCCACGGTGTGTACACAGCAACACTCAGAGCTGTATATTGCATGACATCTCTACTCTAGATCAGTGTCTCTTCTAGAAACGAGTAGCCCCATGCCCAGTGATCCTTAGCGGTCCTCTGCTGTACCCCAAAACTAGAAGCAAGTTCATTTATACGATAACATTCTAACAAATAATGTTTTACACTAGTTCAAATTAATCTCTATGGTGTTAAATCAAATGCGCGCAAAGTTCCATCGGAACTTCTCGCGATGTGCGCATTTCTGGGTATTGCAGTAAGTAAAACATCGCTGATTTTTTAGTATTGGAAGATCTCACAGATACGAGAGACTCAGACGGAACACTATTGAATTCCCTCATGTAAGTCTTTTCGTTTTACAATTTGTGCTATGGTGATGTCCCCCAATTTAGTGGGATACTCTCCCAGATCTGCTTCACTTTCTTCTGAAGTCGACGGAGTCTTGATGAGAATTGCGTCATCATGGCTTCTCCGCCCACTACTCAATGAGGCACAATGGAGGGGGGGGGGGGGGGGGGCATGATGTTGGATGTTGCATTGTCATGCCAACCATTGGACCTCACTGGGATCTATCTCCAAGATGGGAAGTCCAAATGTGCAGTGGTTTCCCACCTTCACACAACTTTATTACCTTGTGCAGAACTGTATCACAGGGCAGCAAATGTAAAAAGTGCCTGGTGATAAAAATACGTGCCTGGAAAGCACAGAATGAAATCAGAACGCTAAAGCAGGATATTTAGTAAATGTTGCTGGCTGGCTCATACAAACCAGTAAATGCAATCTGAAGGTACTGTAGATAACATCGTTACCCGTTGTTTTTTTTTCTACGGAACTATTTTGCTCTGACTGTACCCCATTTATAAAATTACATTTTGCTTTTACAGTCCTTGAAGCGATGCCCAAAAAAAAAAAAGCAAATACAAATATTCTAATATTTCTTTTTATTTTTCTTTAGATAGCTGTGGATAGTACAAATAGTGTTTATACTTTTTCTGGTGAATGTGTGTCTCCTGATGACTATTTGAAATAATAATTAAGAAAAAAAAACACCTTGCTCTTTCATACATTTACTTAATGTGGGTAGAGGAAGGAGCTAGACATTTTCCACACACAGCTACCAGTTTCCTTATCAGTTTCCATTGCTAATAATTTCATATAACAGAATAAATTCTGGATTCCGATAATCAGAGTATCACTTTCTACTTCCTGCTAGATCTGACACGACAAACATCAAAGCTCCGCGTCTTCAGCTTTGCGTTCTATAATTACCATCACCGGTAAACAAATTTCTCTATAATCATATATCCGTATGTATATATTATCTGTAATAAATGTTTTTCTTTTTTAAATTTTTACAGAAACAAAATTCATTGCTCTTAATAAATCTGAACTACTTCAAACTGAACAACATTCATCGCGTGAACAGACAAATACAGTTGAATACTTCAGATTACAACAGACATTATACATGATCATTTCTGATACATAAGTTTAAACAATATGGACAAACTACCATTATAGCCAGAATACAGACTTCATCGTGATTAGGAGAGAGAGCTTCTGTACTAACAATACTTTAGAGTCTCTGACCTGTATTCATATATTTATTTATTTTTAAATCTAGAAAAAAAGAAACAGTAACTCGTCTTCCTTTAAAATACCAAACGGCATTAGGTTTCCAGAGAATACTCTGCTCTGGAATCGGCTAATATGATCCTGGTCTTTCTGGAATTATAACGTAGTCTTTCTCCTTGTCCTTATAGTAACAGCATCCCGTCTATTAAAACCATACAGTTTTAATGTCGGGTATTGTCCGTTTTAACAAACAGTCATTGCCTCGTACATAATGTTTTTCTTTGTTTGAAAAGATAGGAGTATTTTGTTTCTTGGATCTTAAGTGCAGCAGATTATTTGACTAATTGTTTTGATTAAGGTTTATTAAATGTAAAGTTCTCTAAGATCCGTGGGTCATCCCATTCCGAGAGGAGACGGGAATCGATTTCATTCAGTCCGGTCAGACCTTTGAGAAGGACGGTTAGGTTTTGGCAGCCATATTGTTCTACTTCTTGAGTTACTTTCACCCTACCGTTCTGGTCAGTTTGTAGGTGACAGGTCTAGCTACAACTCGTCGGACCTGATGACATGGAACAGGGTGACGTTGTAGAGGACCTGGTGTCCGTTGTTCCAAGCATATAGGGCCCGGTCCTTGGGGTTGTAGTCCAACATTGAAATGTGTGAATACCTGTTTTGGAAAGGGATGTCAATGTACTCATAGTTGGAAGTGTTTGTCTGGTAAGCATAGTGCACTTTGGTTCCACCAGAGTAACCATTCGTGACATAGAGGGTTCCACAGATCATGAAGGCTTCTCCAGCGCTTCTCTTAGGATAACCTGTATTCCAGGTCTTCAGTATTTGTAGAGTGTTGGGATCTAGTTTGCTGATTACTATGTTACCAGCATTTTGGTTGGTGGCATAAACCACCCACAATCCATTTTCATCTACCATAATGTCTATGTCCGACTGGCCCCCCCAAGCATAGTGATAGACGTTGGTATAGCCGGCTGAGTCCAAGCTGCGGGTTTTCAGAATTGTCTCTGACTTCAAGTCAAATCTGATGATGATGTGGCTTTGGAATTTGTTGAAGTATATAGATCCGTTATATACAACCTGGCCAGTCCCAGACCAAGGATGAGGGAGGCGGTGAGAGGTAAAGTTGTCGCTGTTCATAAAGTCATCCATAGATTTGTACTCCCGGACAAAGCGGTTATTATGATAGCCATCCATGTACCATACCTGCGGAACAAATCAGCAAAATGAGTTTCTCGTTCAATTAAAAGCTTCTGCTTGCTAAAATCCTTATCTGCAAAGCAAAGGTTTATTGATTTAAGAAAGCGCTATAGCTTAAAAAACCTAATTTGGTATTTTAGATAAGTTGGCATTTATAGTCTTATGTCAAATGTCGTTCATTCATGACAGAATACTAACTTCAAGTGTAAATTCACATGTAATAGTCTGGGGTCTGAGCACATTGACATGATGTTAGGAGGGGATTGGAGGCAGCAGGAATCCACAGACTGAGATTTATATAGTGGAAGGAGCAGGGTCTCCCAGCAGCACAGAGTATATCAGGAGATGAGTGATGTGTTAGTGAGGACAGGGCTGCATGTGATAGGGGCAGTGACATAATGTGAAGAGGGGAATGGAGGCAGCAGGAAGCCACAGACTGAGATTTATATAGTGGAAGGAGCAGGGTCTCCCAGCAGTACAGAGTATATCAGGAGATGAGTGATGTGTTAGTGAGGCAGGGTTGCATGTGACAGGGGCAGTGACATGATGTTAGGAGGGGAATGGAGGCAGCAGGAAGCCACAGACTGAGATTTATATAGTGGAAGGAGCAGGGTCCCCCCAGCAGCACAGAGTATATCAGGAGATGAGTGATGTGTTAATGAGGACAGGGCTGCATGTGATAGGGGCAGTGACATAATGTGAAGAGGGGAATGGAGGCAGCAGGAAGCCACAGAATGAGAGTTATATAGTGGAAGGAGCAAGGTCCCCAGCAGCACAGAGTAGTAATGTGATGCTTCTCTCACACTGATGCAGGAAGATGGTGTGGTCAACTGCGCCTCTATATAAAACAATAGGCTATAAATTCAAATTGTTTAAACCTTATTTTCCTTCAGCAGTTTAGCAAAATGATGTGACTCCCAGAATTGGGAGCACTGAAGTTCCAAGTATTGCTATTACATCACAGCACTCAGAAATATTATAGCCGGGTGCTACTGAGAAGGATTATTCAGCTAGAATAAAATAGACATGAATATGTTAGGTACAGGGATAGGGTGTATAGTGTTACTTGTCACCATCAAAGTTCCAGATAAAAATGATGACATGTGACAACCAAGCAGCAACATGACTTAACATTATTGAAGAGTTTCCGGCATTATTGAGGGTCTTTATGATAATTCATATTCCTGTTTTGTGCAGATTCCTGTAATCTGATCGCCATACGAATAACAGAACAGTACGGTAGGTAGAAAAAAAATAGATTATGACATTTGACAATGAACTTAAAAAATGAAAGTCCTTGTGTTCTTTTCAAATACATCCGCTTGGAGATGCAGCCATTCCCTGCCGCGATGGCCTGGGAGGATAAAACACCCACCCTTCTAAAATATTAACATATGACATTTAAAATTGAAATGTCAAGAAAGGATTTCCCCACAGTACCTTTATCACAAGCTTTGGAAACGTAATATATGAACAGAGACTGATCCAATGCTGCCTAATTAACACTGCTGAAGCTCTGACTGGGGGGAGGACAGCATACAACCTCTATCTGAAAGGGTTACATCTCGGGGCAAGCTTTGTAAAAGTTTTGTGACATGAATTAAGGTTATCCAATCACATCATACTACCTATATATCATGTTATGATGTGCTTAGGGCTGAATAAATTAAGGGGCGGTTTGATGAGACCGCCCGTTTTCGGCCGTTTTAAAACCACTGGATTTACTAAAGGCCAAACCGCCATTAAAATAGCCAGAATTAAATTAAAAAAAAAAACCACCGCTTTATAGATCACATCTCGATTTTAACAATGATGAACATACAAACAGCCGGATTTACTAAGCTGAGGTTTACAAAACTGCCATCCAAACGCCCAAAACAAAACAGGTGGTTGTGAGAGGTGAGATTGCTCAAACTGCACGCTGCCTTTCAGAACATAAGAGGAGCCACCATTGCCATAGAAATTATGGGGGCAATCATTATTTATTGATTAAGGGGCACAATTAATTTATAATTAACTTATGGGGGTAAATGTTATTTTCCATTATATTATGGGGATAATATTATTGTATTATATTATGAGAAAATATGAATATATAATTATATTAAGTGGGCAATACTACTTGATTGCTAGAGGGGGCAATAATTATTTATGGTGCACACATGTGTCACTACATAGTGCCCCCATGATATAGTGTACAATAATATTGCCACCTTTATATAATGAAAAATGTAATTTGTCCCATAACTTAATTATAAGTTAATTTTGCCCCTTAATCAATAATGATTGCCCCAATCAGTATTGCCTCTGATACCCTGCTGATGCAGAGCCTCACTCAGCTATCACTCAGACTGTCGGTTCCTTGATGGAGCTGATGGTGGCCATCTTTTAGTAGCCCATATGTAGAACTGGTGGCCATTTTGGGTGAGTCTTTATAGGAACAAGAGTCCCCAGAATGCACAAGATTCCCCAGATTGGAGGAAAAAAACGGTTGGAGAAGAGAGAAAAGACATTGTTGGCATGTTAAATGTTTATGATTGCATATTAAGGCTGACCGAATGTTACCCTCCTGGTTACAGCTATGAACAGAGTTAATAAAACCAGAAATGATTCAGCCTCTAATCTTTGTATAACTTATCTATTATAATCTCTATCTCGGGGGTAAACCCTTGCCTCTCTGACGTAGCGTAACTGAAGGGAAGAAGAAAACGGGGCTGCAGCATGAGCCTGTCCCACAAGGAACCATCTGACCTGTGCTATCCATTATACACCGAACACCTAATATACATCGGGGTACCACACCTACTCCTATGTTATGAATGTCAGGATACCTCAAACAGCATGATGTGTTCACTAAAGCCACATGGTTTTATGTGGGGTTGCTACTTACTCTGTTATCTCCTTCTGGGGCCTGTGGGTCGGTCATCCAGGAACCAAACCTAGACCCAGATGCCTTGATAGTGACCGGGTCACTGATACCAGTTAGCTTGCCGCAGGCTGCAAAACAAGGTGGATACAAGTGAGCAATGTCCTTATATAATACACCACATTTCATATCAAGCATGACACATATACTGGGCAGCTTTATTTTTACACTGCAGTTTAGAGGTGAGCTAGAACAAGCCCAAAATCCCCCCCCCCCACCACTATAGTCTGTTCACACATTTAAAATCCCCCCTCCCCCAACAGTGCAACATAGTTTTGCCAAGGTGCAAATTTTCTCCTTTATTTTGCTTTGCTCTTAACGCTAAAAGAGGCTCAACAATGTGTAAGCAAAATATAACTGAGATTTTATTACGGTCTTCAAGCATCATTATTGATTTAAGGTCAATGGGGTCAATAAGGGGGAGGAATATTCTTATTGATTTCTCAGTGGGGGTTTGAACACCAGCTGGGAATTCAAAATGCAAATCTTTGTCAGTGTCAGAAACTGAAAAACAAAATGCTGAGGAGTGACCAGCGCACGGCGTGACAGCTGTGTCCGCAGTATTGGCTTTCCGCTGACCTGTCGCTGCTTTTTCTAAGGTTTAATTTGGTTTGTTTCATGTAAAGCAATTGTACGCATCAGCAGAGTGTTCCATCACCCTGCTCCCACCTCTAATATTAGATTAAGAATGTACCAGTGATTAATGGGGAAAGACAGGACAATGAAGGCAAGTACAGGCGCCAGAAGTTTATTGACCAGAGGGAATATGTGGAATGGTTATCGGTAACCTGTTTACCCTTACAGGCTTTCTGTAGAACATATATATTAAAGTGGACCTGCTAATACGCACAATGGAGACAGACATTTTGTGGGTGGAGCAATATTCAACCTATTAAATCCAGAGGAACCAGTGACATCACTGAGCCAGGAATCACTTGCTCATACCTCCCAAACGTCCTGATTCAGGCAGGACAGTCCCGATTTGAGGGATCTGACCCGCCATCCTAATCGGGACAGCTTTGTCCTGTGGTTGGGAGAGTTGGGAGGTATTATCTGTTCACTGCTGCTCTGCAAGGCAGTGCGTGTGGTAACTGAGGTGTTTGGAGGGGAGGGATGAAGAGTATGGGCAGCCCAGCACTTAGAAAGTGCTAGACACACCCCCTTGGGTGTGACCACACCCCATGTGATGTGGCCTTGTCCCATTGCACGATATCCAATTGTTGGGAGGTATGCTTGCCGTCAGTGATTATCCCAGATGTTAATGAACTGTTAGGCTATATATTGTCAACTTTATTTTCTTCTCCGTGAAGTGAATGTTCGGAGGGGGGTGGGGAGTCACGAATTGCATAATTTTTGCCCCGTCCCTGCACCACAATTTCACCGCTGTAGGCAGAGCCAAAGTGACTCAAATTTGCAGCGATTTGCGTCATAGAGGCCCCCATCCCACCCCCTTCAATGGGAAGTTGCACAATGTGGGAGAGTGGTCTTCTCTCCCGGGAGTCCGGGAGACCTACCCAGAATACTGGAGTCTCCCGGATATTCCAGGAGAGTGGGCTAGTCTGTACAAAACAAAAACAAAATGTATTAAAGATGTATCTATCAAAAGGTAAGAAAGTTTGGGAAATATCTCATGGGATCCTGTGTATAGGGCTGAGATTCCATAACCTTGCTTCAGTTCTTTATTTTTTTCCAGCATACAAGTGAGGTCAGACAAATAATATTAATGTGATTATCACGCTGGTTATTGGACCCTGAGCAGGAAGCATCACACTTGTATTGAGAACAATACTGTGGCATAATGCGCTGGAACTCCTGCATTGTTTTGCCGGTAATTTGCTTTGAATGCTCTGCGTCTCATCTGTCGCCGTGCTGCTTTCAGGCTGATTGAAATGTCATCATAGATATTTAATTAATAGCTGACTGTGCGCCCGGCAGCCTGGGGGCATCTAATCTCTGCTAGTCAGGGCACAGTGTCGGGTTCCTTATACCTACTGCTCAGCACAGACGTAGGATTATATCCCCTATACCCCCCTCCTTCTTATCTGTGACCTGTAACTGTAAGTAAGAGACAGGAAGGGTGACAGCTAATGATTAATAAGGACGAGGGTTTTATGCTTCATTTAACAGATTCACAAAATCTATTTCTCAACCATTAAACTGATTCTTTAAAGTGGACATTTTGCTGCTAAATCAATTTTGTCTGGGAAGGTTATAGTGAGCTTCTTTGCCAGGTCATTCCACCAATACCCTCAGCATGGTGACTTACATAAGGATGATCCCAGCTGGCGCCCAGGGCTTGCTATACCCCCAGTGTTGTTCTGCAAAAGACTTTTCCTTAAATTGCAATACCTGCACTAGCCTGTAATGGTGCTGTACATGATTACTGCCTATAAGGAGTTTTTCTGCCATCTAAGAGACCACTAGGTGCTGCAGCCCATGAATGGCAACATTTTTCACCAACTGAATTTGAGTTGCACCCTTCCCAGAAGTGTAAACATGAAGAATTCATATTTCTGTGTTATACACAATGTATACGGTGATGGCGGAGTACAGAAATATGCATTAGCATGTATGGTCTAGGTAAGCCTCAGGGCCGTCTTTCCCATTAGGCACAATGGGCAGGTGCCCGGGGGCCCTGCAGCCCAGGGGGGCCCGTCGGAGGCAGCAAAAAAAAACCTTAAAAAAAAAGACAATACTTACCTTGCTGTCAGCTGGCGATCCGGCTCCCTCCATGGTCTCCTCCTCCGTGCGGCGCTGGCAGTGCATGTCGGGCGTGAGGTTATCACGCGCGCCCGACATCCATTGCGGAGAGCAGCACGGAGGAGGAGACCATGGAGGGAGCCGGATCGCCAGCTGACAGCAAGGTAAGTATTTTCTTCTTTTTTTTCAGGTTTTTTTTTTGTGCTGCCTCCGACGGGCCCCCCTGGGCTGCAGGGTCCATATATATATATATATATATATATATATATATATATATATATATATATATATATATATATATATATATATATATATATATATATATATATATATAGCCACTTTTTTTTTTTTTTTTATGTATATATAGGGGCCCCAGTGCAATGCTTTGCTCGTGGGCCCAAAAGGTTGTTAAGAGGGCCCTGGTAAGCCTGCCCCTGTGAATCATCTGCTGGAAGGTATTGCTAGATTCTACTTCTATACTACATATCTTTTCTGCTACATAGATCGCTTCTGTGGTAAATATCACTTCTGTGACATACATTGCTTCTGTCCCAAAGATAATCATTTCTACATAGATCACTTCTGTCCAATAGATCACTTCTGCTTCTGTGACGTATAACACCTCTGTGGCATATATCACTTCTATAGCATATAGCGCTTCTGTGACATAGACCACTTCTGTGGCATGTAGCGCTTCTGTGGAATATATCACATCCGTGACATAGATCACTTATGTAACATATATCACTTCTGTGTCATATATCACTCTATAATATACATCGCTTCTGTGACATATATAATTTCTATAACAGCGCTTCTGTGACATAGATCACTTCTGTGACGTATTTCACTTCTGAGACATAGATCACTTATGTAACATATATCCCATCTGTAACTTAGATAATTTCTGCTTTATTGTAGATGCTTCATTTAAGAGCGCACAAAGGTGGCATTACAGCAATAGTGGAGTAATAAATTGGGTAGTATAAAGAGGTCAGCCAATCACCTGACACATACAGTTCAAGGTCACCTAAGGACTAAGGGGTATATTTACTAAACTGCTGGTTTGAAAAATTGATAATGTTGCCTATAGCAACCAATCAGATTCTAGGGCCTGATTCATTAAGGATCTTAAATGAAGAGGATCCTTATTTCAGTCTCCTGGACAAAACCATGTTACAATGCAAGGGGTACAAATGAGTGTTCTGTTTTGCACATAAGTTAAATACTGACTGTTTTTGTCATGTAACACACAAATACTTGATAACTTATTTGTACACTGAAATTTAAAGTTGATATGTGTGTGTTACATGAAAAAAACAGTCAGTATTTAACTTATGTGCAAAACAGAACACTCATTTGCACCCCTTGCATTGTAACATAGTTTTGTCCAGGAGACTGAAATAAGGATTCTCTTCATTTAAGATCCTTAATGAATCAGGCCCCTAGTTATCACTTATTTAGTACATTCTACAAAATGACAGCTAGAATCTGATTGGTTGCTATAGGCAACATCTCCACTTTTTCAAACCTGCTTTTTTAGTAAATATACCACAATTGTTTTATCCAACCAAATCTAGTCATCCTCTTTCAGATATTGGTTGGAATTACGGAACATTTTGAGCCCATTCACAGATTGATGTCTGTGCAGCTTCATTAGAAAAGGTCAAATCTCCTAATGGCTCATTTACAAAGAACAACACATACATTGCCTACTGCTTCCTAATTTACACAAGTGCGCCAAATTCTCTGCCAACCGCATTCCAAGCGGCACGTCCACTTCCGGTCTTGGAATAAAATATCCTGGTAAAAGGTGAATTGAGGGGACATTTAATATACATGTCTCAGGAACGTCCACCGAAGTGTAACTGGAAGGTGCCAAATGCATTCTGGACCTTCTTTATACCCCCTCTGAGCAGGTAGGAAAAGCTGGTCCCAGTGCTGGGGGAAACTTGCTGAGTTATAACACAAAAAATAAAACTTCAGATGAATTATATAATCCCATCTCACAAACGAAATCTCTATTGTCTATTTAAGTGCAAAATGAAATGCACTTGTACACCTAATCTACACTTGGCAGCAAGGGCTGGGGGGCAACTGCCCCCCGGGCCGATCCCATAGTGGGTTACCTTGGGCTGAATCACTGGGCTACCGGCATTTTTTTTCCTTTTAAAATGTTCCTAATAGGAAGCTGGGCTGAGTCTGAGAAATTTGCCAGCCAGCCCCTGCTTGGTATCGCAGCCAACCCCTCTCGTGGGCAAGTTAAACTTTTCACTATCATGAATCGGCTGTCACGTGAGAAGGTACCAAATACATCCCACTAAAAGCATAGGATGAGAATTGCGTAAATGGAGGCGCAGAATGGGCGCAAAGAGGATTTCACACTCTGCCTCGGCTATTTTGCCTTTGGTAAATGAGGCACAGTGATTAAAAAATTAGGCTGCAATTTTATGTGCTTTTTGGGAGGTCATAGGTCACCTAGGCTTCACTTATGCTGGAAGTGTGCAGCAAACTGCAAAGCTTCTATAATCCTGCTGAATGCATAAGATTGCGAGTAGGTTTGGGGTCATAGAAAACAATGGTTCCATCTTCTGTCCCAGTTACACATGTCTTGTGCCGGGCTGTGATGATAAAAATTCTCCCGGAGGGTATGTTATAGGGAAGGTATTAGAAAATACACCCCTTCCTTCCGCTTGTCCCTGTATATAATGTGTATATAGGTCTTTGGATAGACAGAAACTGTATTGTATTAAAGTTATCTAGATATAATTGGAATAATTATCAATATTTAAAGCTTCTAAGGAGCATTTTCATGATACATTGCAGGTTTGACGGTGCTATAAGCAAAGTAAACCCCAGAGGAAGCAGGGTAACAGCAAGGGGGAGAATCTGGGGCTCTGTCCTACACATTGTTAGAAGTTGGCACAGCGCTGTACAGCCAGGAGCAGCAGCCAGACCCGATCGATCATTCACCGTTTTATTACACAGCACTGTCATTGACTGATCTGGTCTGCCTATTGACCCCGGCTGCGCACTGGGGATAAATGCAATTGGCCAGCTCCTCCATGTAAATGTTTTCTGCATTGCTTCCATGCTGCCCCCACAGGAGGGAACTTAGCCAGGATCCCTACCCAGAGCCACCATAAAAGTGGGTGCTAAACTTTTGTAACTAATGCTAATAATTATGTGGCTGGAGCGGAGTTGGTTGCAAAATGGGCATAAAATACTTTTGAAAAATGTATGCAAAACTAGCGTCTTCCTGCTCATATGCAGAAACATACACAGCCCCAGATACATCTGGCTCCGCACAGGCAGCATAGGCGTCTAGTTTATGCCATGTCATCATCCTCAGTATGCATAAAAGATATGTCTCCTAACAGGTGTATATGTGTGTTTTTGCAGGTCTGAATGAGCCACATGTGCACGGACACGTCTATACTGTACTCGCCCAGCGATTACACGCCACTTCCCTCCCCTGTTCTACCTCTCCAATCATAGGTGGCACAAGTGCCAGATACAAGCAGGTCTGCGCTCTCACATATGCGTCCATTCTCTTTGTGGGCATACGCAGTGCAATTTTGCCCCATTTACACCACACATGTACAGGTGCATACTTATTATAAGATTTTATAGAATAGTTATAAACCAATGTAACAATGGGCTAAACAGACTTCTATACATTGGTCAAGCAGAAGGTTCAGGTATAATGTAAGTTGCGCTGCACTGATCAATAATTCAGAAATACCCAGAAACTAGCAAGAACTTGTATCAATTATGAGGATTTGTGTTACTGAAATTAAATTAGATTTTGCAGCAGGTGACAGAGGGCGACTCAGGTCAAGAGACCCTCGGAGCTCAAAATGTAAATTTGGGGTTGAGGCTAAGTGGGCTGCTCTATTAATTTTCCTTACTGACTGATAAGGGAACATGTCAAGACTGAGGGGTATATTTACTGAGCTGCATGTGTTGCCTATAGCAACCAATCAGATTCTAGCTGTCATTTTGTAGAATAAATGAAGATCATTTACTAAATAAATGACAGCTAGAATCTGATTGGTTGCTATAGGCAACATCTCCACTTTTTCAAACCTGCAGTTTAGTAAATATACCCCTTAAAGTTTAAATGTTTTTGTGGCGCAATTTGCGTCCCTTCCCTTTTCTTCAAATATCTCCCAACTGAAGCTCTCTCTGGTCTGCCCAAGACCTGCACCTCTCATCCACACTCATTACCTGCTCATGTATCCAACTCATATTTTCCTATTCAGTTGATTGTAAGCCTGCGGGCAGCGCCTTCTTACCGCTTTGTCTGTCTGTTAATAACCAGCCAGTTGTTTCTGTTCCCAACTGAGTATCCTGCCGCTATATAAATAAATGGTAATAATACCATGATCACATTTCCTGTGTCTGCAATAACACATCTAGCCGCCTCTGCTAATTTGCTTTCTGTAACAAGCTGCACCATGAAATACCTTATCTCTGGTAATTCATCATCACAGAACAAGATGTTTTATGTAGTACAGAATGAGAATTAATTTTTCTCTTTCTCGGAGAGCTGGGATAGGATTGAACCTTCTCATTTGCTGATGCACCCTAATACAAATCCGATAATGTGCACTGGAATTGATTAAATCTTTCAGCGCCTGCATGGAATGTAAATGAAGACAACAAAAGATGAGACATTTTCCAGCAGCGAGAGAAGAGGGGCGGATGTCTGGTTTGCTCACCAGGAGATGGCTTAATAAGAGTGCGGAGCCTTAGATATGGGCTATCTAATCTAGAGCACTTGTTCAATCCGTCTCACATATGGTAACTCTGCTCGCTCCACATAACACTTCTGTATAACAGATTGTGTGTGTGCTTTTCTCCTCATTCAAAGTGGCCGAATCAGTAGAGACCCACACACAGGGAAGACCGGTAATCGGATCAGGATCTGTGTGATGGCAAAGTAGGGATGAAGCAGTTTAGGTATTTACATGATTAAAGGGCATCAGTTACCTTCACAAAACAGAGGCAGCTATTGTGGTGGCTAAACTAGTAAGTAGCCTATCAGTTTCCTAGGAACCAGTGACATCACTGCGGGATTGGCTGAGGCTACAGGTGTTCCTCCCCCGCGGTGCATTGATGCGTCAATATTATGTCATTACACAGTGAGGGAGGCGGAGGTACAAGAAGAAGAGACAGGATCTCAGAGGTTGGCCTCCTCTCTCGGGAGTCCGGGAAAACTACCCAAAATATATATAGAGAGATGCACTGAATATAGTCTTTAGTTTCAGATTTATGCAACATGTTTTGCATGAGATGATAGTATAGAGACAGCCACTGACAGCCCTGGCTCTAACTCCCACTTTATGCTAATCTGGATAGTGCTCCCCTCACGTTAATTCTTCTTCTGCTACTTAGGCTGATTTAACCTCCATTGTTTTTTTTTTTTATATATATACAAACTTGGACTTGGCCATTTTTTTGTAGCCAATCACTGACATCCCCATGTTATACACAGGCGGATAAGGGGACTGGCTGCATATTTACTGCTGGAAACTGTTTTCCAATCTACAGGAGTCAGCTTGCAAAACAATGACTGACAGCTGTGCTTTGCAAAAATATTCAACTCCTCAGTGGCTGGCACTGTCCTGTAATACTGCAACTACCGAGACAAATCCATAGCAACACTATCAGTCTTATATATACGGTCATCTCTTGTAATCAGTGTACTGGTGGTGATATCATAGGGTATACGCGTTGTGTTTCCACTGGAGTCTTGCGCATCAGTGGGGTCTCAGCTGGTGAAACACTCTGCGAGCAACAGATCAGACTTGCAGCTATTTAATGCATATTTTCCGGCTCTCTAGGAATCTTCAGAAGACCCCTGAATCTCGGAGCTCCCGCATCATGCCTACTTCCCTGGTGAAATGGGTGGGGGCATGGCTTAATGTAGTGATTCACAAAAAATTAGGCCATCCTGGCCTTTCAATGGGGGCGGAGCTTAATGGTATAATTGCCGTTGCCACACCCCCACAATCGGGCCTACAATGTCTTCCCCTAGGAGAAGGAAAATGTTGGCAAGTATGATTGAGTGGAAATAAAGCTATTTATCATTTTGCAGCATATAAACAACTAATCTTGTTGATTAAACATGAATATAAATTAAAATGACTGTTTCAAGCTAGGACCTTATGGAAAAACATTTGTAACAGGCTGTCGCTTCATACCATATCTCTAGTGTACATTGTCATCCAATACTAATCTAATAATGCACCCAGGCTGAATGCTTTAGTCTGCAAATATTAGATGTGAAAATACTCTACCATCTCTGTACAGGGAAATCTATGCCATTAAGAGAACGTCTTTCGATGTTTCTATATTTACTTAGTAAATCCCCCAAAAATCTAATACACAGATCTGCAGACATTGCACTTGTAAAGGTTTTATATCTGCTGACTGGCTGTTTGTACAGATTTTTGGCAAACACAATGGTTTTCAATAGAGGTGACCTGTGTAACTGGTCACAAGCAGTTGTCAGCAAGAACTACCATTTAATCATCTTTAAATGTTGCTCCTTGGAAAACCACAAGACCTTTAATAAAGGTCGACACTTTTAAAATGGGCAACGTGCTGGTGGTTTAACATGACCCCGTCACTTGCCTACAATGGAGACGGTCAATTTGTGGACTGCACCAATATGCATGAGAACACAGTTTAGGCACTCTTTAGGAATCAGTGACATCGGGGAGACTATTTCATATTAAATATATAGGTGGAATATTGGTTCAGCCCATGCAATGTCTGCCTCCAATGTGGATAGGAAATGGGTATACTACAATGTTTTTCTTGTGTTAGCAAATGTATCAAAACCCAATAATTCTCTAAAATATACTTAGCATTACCATTCAATTAAATAACACAATAGCATATCATTAACTTAGCATTACACTAGATGTGTTTGACCCATATTCCTTTGAGTTTGGCTAACTAATCTTCACATGTTTGATTGCATATTCTGAATCATTGCAAGAGTCAACAGAAAGCAAATAGCTCCATGCTGTTCTGTGACTGGAGGCTGCTGGGCCTATGGGAGCTGTCCGTTCAGCACCACTGGCTACAGTTATCTGTGTGTGAAAATGGAGGTAGCAGGCTGTTGCCACCAAGACATGTCTGAGCCTACCTAATTTTTGCATGCACGCACGAAGCCTTTCTTCAAGATTTGACACTCTGCTCTGAAGTTCCTCGTAGTCATAGGCGCCAATCTCCTCCTGTAGCTCGTTTAGAACTGACGTCAGATTCTGGACCTCCTCCTTAAACTGCAAAACCAATTTGGCATCGGCTTTGTACTCCTCCAACACTGGTATCAGAGGCCTAAGTTCCTCCATTTTCGCTTTTATTGCCTGCAAGGTTAAAATAAGCTGGTTCAGTGCTCTGCATGCAAAACTTGGCAATACCCTGTCCTGCCTCACGGCTACCCTACGCCTACCCTTCCCTGCCTTGTGCCTGCCCTGCTCCCTACGTGGGTGTAAATGTGCTAAATCCCTCACAAAAAGGCAGTTACTGTGCAAAGAGAATGTCGTAAAATACCATATTAAAAAATCTTCAATACAACTTCTTTGGGAAAGGCCTTTATTAGTCATTTTTTTTTTCAAATGCAACATCTTATGGTTACATGCTTTGTAAAACACATACACAAAGATTTTTTTTTTCTTTAAAAAAAAAAATAAAAAAAAAAATATATATAATGCATTGACAAAGGGTTAAAAATTCTTCATGAAATGCGGCTACATTCGCATGCAAAGGAAGATTTGAGTTCAACGTGTTCAACGTTCCTTAGTGACATAGCTCTAATTGGGAGGATAAAGAATATAAAAAAAGAAAACGAAAGAAAAAGAGGAAGGGGTCTGATTGGTGCCCAAACTGCTGTGTGTTTCTTTCATGGTAAGATAGGAGTAAACTGTCTCTTCAGTCACTGCAAGTTAAGTTAGCCCTGTAAGCAAGAAAATGAAATACTGTTGAAGAGGTTTGTGCACTAATCTGCTTTAAAACAGATTTGTCATTCACAAACAAATACCCTTCTAGAGGCGGATTCTAACTGAAGTTACTAAACACACAATGCAGATATTTCTCAATTTATTGGGGCACTGGTCACACTTGCAGGCCTATTTAACGCTTATACCCCTTTCCCTACCCCGATCTCTGTATTCCACTTGTTGAAGACAGGGTTTGGATTTATAGAGGAGAAGATTCTAAAGACACCCCACTTTCTCTCTGGTTTAGTTCAATGTCTCCAGTAAGAGGTATACAGATGTAGGAAGAGGGGTTATTTTTACAACAAAAAGCTTTTAACACTTAAACTACAGTTGATATTTTGTGTATTTAACATCTCTTATCACATATTTATGTCTATTTCATGATGGCGTCCTGTAGGAAATGTACACAATCTGGACTGAAACATCTTCTTAATTCTACTCCCTCCTCTAGGGAATCCCCCCCCCCCCTATTGTAAGCGACTAACTAGTACTCCCAACTGTGAGAGTATTGACAGAATACAACTACAGTATCTTACTCTTCGCATTGAAAGACTTTTACCTGCATGTGTTACTTTGTAGCACTGTCTTTATTAGGGGCATGAACAGGACTTGAAACGGTGGTGATACAAAGTATCATAAATGATGAGAGGGATATCGGAATAGTGTGGAGCATGTATAGGGGTATTGATTCATTTATCATCTGCTATAGAAGGGACAAGCTATCCGAAGGCTGTGGGCCTGATGTAGAGTTAAACGTTGCGTTCAATCTGCATCAGGCCCAGTGTGTGCAGAATGCCTCATACCTGACGTGTCTGCATCCACAGAACTGGTTTATTCATTGAGCTTTCCACCTTCATACAACTTTAGTTAATTGGTTTGTACATGACCTCCTGCAACTGTTATTCGATACATTTTATATATAACTTCCTTCCTGACCTATTTATCCTGGTCTTTCTATCATCAGACAATGGCTTATTCTCATACAACACATAGTCACTCTCGGGATACAGTTGTTTTGTATTGCAGCAGAGTTGTGTTGTATCTGTGAGCAATGACAAAAAAACAACAGCTCTACCTGATGATAGAAATACAAAGCTGGAAAGCACAGAATGGGAAAGATAAAGCAACATATTTAGTAAAGATTACCAGAGGACATGTACAAACCAAGGAGGAACATAAAGGTGATACGATGTAACATGCTGCTGTATAAATAAATACGGTTATATGTGTAGTCGTCCCCCCCCCCCCCCCCACAACATGCGTGTCTGAGCTACACATGGAAATGCTTAACGGGAATCTTCTTATATATTTCTATGTTGGAAGGGGCAACATTTTACATGGCAGTGTCATTGATTTTTCTTGTTTATTAGGATTACATTGTGTTGTTCTGCAGATCTCTAGAAATGTCAGTAATGTAATAATCTGCAGAATATATCTCTATGTATCTGTCAGGAGGTAGATGGAACAGAGCGATGTTCTGCAGATCTCTAGAGAGATCAGTAATGTAATAATCTGCAGAATATATCACTATGTATCTGTCAGGGGGTAGATGGAACAGAGCAATGTTCTGCAGATATCTAGAGAGGTCAGTAATGTAATAATCTGCAGAATATATCACTATGTATCTGTCAGGGGGTAGATGGAACAGAGCAATCCTCTGCAGATCACTAGAGAGGTCAGTAATGTAATAATCTGCAGAATATATCACTATGTATCTGTCAGGGGGTAGATGGAACAGAGTAATGTTCTGCAGATCTCTAGAGAGGTCAGTAATGTAATAATCTGCAGAATATATCACTATGTATCTGTCAGGGGTAGATGGAACAGAGCAATGTTCTGCAGATCTCTAGAGAGGTCAGTAATGTAATAATCTGCAGAATATATCACTATGTATCTGTCAGGGGGTATATGGAACAGAGCAATGTTCTGCAGATCTCTAGAGAGATCAGTAATGTAATAATCTGCAGAATATATCACTATGTATCTGTCAGGGGGTAGATGGGACAGAGCAATGTTCTGCAGATCACTAGAGAGGTCAGTAATGTAATAATCTGCAGAATATATTACTATGTATCTGTCAGGGGGTAGATGGAACAGAGCAATGTTCTGCAGATCTCTAGACAGGTCAGTAATGTAATAGTCTGCAGAATATATCACTATATCTGTCGGGGTAGATGGAACAGAGCAATCCTCTGCAGATCACTAGAGAGGTCAGTAATGTAATAATCTGCAGAATATATCACTATGTATCTGTCAGGGGGTAGATGGAACAGAGCAGTGTTCTGCAGATCTCTAGACAGGTCAGTAATGTAATAGTCTGCAGAATATATCACTATATCTGTCGGGGTAGATGGAACAGAGCAATCCTCTGCAGATCACTAGAGAGGTCAGTAATGTAATAATCTGCAGAATATATCACTATGTATCTGTCACTGGGTAGATGGAACAGAGCAATGTTCTGCAGATCTCTAGAGAGGTCAGTAATGTAATAATCTGCAGAATATATCCCTGTATCTGTCAGGGGGTAGATGGAACAGAGTAATGTTCTGCAGATCTCTAGAGAGGTCAGTAATGTAATAGTCTGCAGAATATATCACTATGTATCTGTCAGGAGGTAGATGGAACAGAGCAATGTTCTGCAGATCTCTAGAGAGGTCAGTAATGTAATAATCTGCAGAATGTATCACTATGTATCTGTCAGGGGGTAGATGGAACAGAGCAATGTTCTGCAGATCTATAGAGAGGTCAGTAATGTAATAATCTGCAGAATATATCACTATGTATCTGTCAGGGGGTAGATGGAACAGAGCAATGTTCTGCAGATCACTAGAGAGGTCAGTAATGTAATAATCTGCAGAATATATCACTATGTATCTGTCAGGGGGTAGATGGGACAGAGCAATGTTCTGCAGACCTCTAGAGAGGTCAGTAATGTAATAGTCTGCAGAATATATCACTATGTATCTGTCAGGAGGGAGATGGAACAGAGCAATTTTCTGCAGATCTCTAGAGAGGTCAGTAATGTAATAGTCTGCAGAGCATGTCAGCGACTGTGCACTTTGAATAAGAAGGACTCTAGTAACACGAGACACAGAACACAGAAATCTAAACTGTAATGTATAGAGAGATTTGGTTATGGTGACACAATTCCCACCTTCCAGTATCAGTGTATAGTGGGAGAGATGGGAACGTAAGTACTGCAGAATGTATTAGACCTTTTAACACCTGGAATTTACTCCAGGCTCCTCCTCTTTCCCAGCGAGGCCAATTAAACAGGAACAAGTGACAGCAATAGAGTGTCTATTGTAAAGACATGTAATAACTGCCTGTGTTTCCGTGTATTACAGAAAACGTATGTAAACCCATAGCTGGGCATGAATCCCTAGGCAGCCTGCGGCTCTTCAGCATGCTGGGATTTGTAGTTCTACCAGAGCTGGAGATCCACTAGTTGCTAATGTCTACTGTAAAGTTTGCAACTAAAATCTAATCAGTTGGCCAATAAGGGATATCTATTTCATTCAAATGACGTTTTGCTTTTATGAATGGCTAAAAAACTGTACTGTGATCCGAAAATAAATTTGCAAGATGTTTATTCCTTGCAAACAAAACAAATGCTCCTATTACTATCTTATTATTGTGTGAAACTGAATAATTTAGCCCCAACCCGCCCCCCTCCCCCCAGGGCTTTAACACATAAATCAGGGAAATTAACAATTTGCTTAGAACCTGCCCTGAATTATATATTATATAATAATAATAAAGCAGAGTAAACAATCACTGTTCACCTTGCCCTGACTGCACTTCATATACTGGCACATGGGAGTACTGACATTTCATTATATTTATTGCTATACGGAACTTAATTGCTACAATGCAGCACAGTCTTTAAGGTGCAATTTGAGA
Organism: Mixophyes fleayi; assembly: GCF_038048845.1. Classification (NCBI taxonomy): domain Eukaryota; kingdom Metazoa; phylum Chordata; class Amphibia; order Anura; family Limnodynastidae; genus Mixophyes; species Mixophyes fleayi. Next base: position 129,444,955 of record NC_134410.1, on the reverse strand, counting down.
GGACTTGTAGTAACGATTTGCAATGATGTTTGTAGGTGAAGGCACCACTATGGGGTCTGTTCACAGGATTAAATGGATTCAGAGACAGGATCTACGTATTTTGTGTGTGTGTGTGTGTAATTATCTTCATAGATACAAGTCCGCCAGCTACAAACTTGTGCATTGCAAATCACATATATAATTATATATCATTTTCAACAGATTATCAAAAATATTATTTAGTATAGGACTAGGGGTCGATTCTGAATATTATATTGAAGAGAATTATTTTTTTTTTATGTGTTAGCACAATTCAACTAATCAGAAGTTTGCTTTTCCTATATGCTAATAAAAGTTAACATGACTGATTGTCATGGGTACAATAATGGGGCCAGGTGCGGGACGTTGTGTTTGAGTCATTTTACTGAGAGAAAACCCCAAGATTTCAGAAGCCCCACAACCTGACTATATAATATAATCATAAATCATAAAATGCCCGTTATAGAGTTATTCCTGGCTTAATCCTCTGGGTAGAGAATGATGGGATAGCAAATAAATGCTGCAAAATAAACCAGGATATATATCAGCGGTGCAGCCGGTTTCCTGTTGGACCTATTAGCGGCACGAGAATTGGTTGTTTATTTACACACGCCAAGAATTCTTACATCAATCCGTCGCTAATTAACAAGCGTCACGCCTCATTTCTGCTGACGAATTGGCCTCTCCGACCTCATTACCGGGCTTGCACTGCCAAGCTGAGCTCTAACTCCCTTTCCTAAATTCTTCATCTTGTGAACGGTGAGGATGCTCATCGGGTCATTACGTAGGCAGTCACTACTGCCTTCTGTACCTGCCCTTCTGCCACCTTTCCCGCTCTGCTTCTCAGCCTTGTCTACATATCATCAGAGCTTTGCATTCTGCATTGGAAAGAGATGTATGCAAAGCTCAGAATGTACCACAGCTCAGGGCAGCCTGATGATATACACTCATGGCTGGAAAACACAGAAGAAAGCTAGAACAGAAGGGAAACTGATGGAGTGAAAGTTGCAGGAGGCCGTGTCCAAACCAATGCATTAAATCATCTGAAGGTGGAAAAACCCTTTATCCCTTGTAGAATAGGTATTAATTTTAATAAGAGATACGTGTGTATGTTTTCTCCAACATGGGGATTATTTTAGCGTGGATTGTGGGAGTAAAGACAGAATATTGTCCTTTGTTGGACATTATTATATATTCTACAGTCACGTGGTCGTTGTGTCCTACACACAGGTGTAAATCCTTCATACTACATCTGATGGGTTCTTTTGTGTTGAAAAATAGCGACAACAGATCACAACGTAGTGTTTAACTGTAACAGAATTTGATTGAAGAAAAGACCCCACAGATTTAACAAGTCTGTCCCTTTTATGTGAGTTTGTTTTTTGTGTTTTGTTTTTTTTATATTTTCTATCACCTTTTCTGTAATATAAGTCGTCCCTCATGTTTCCTTTCAGTCCTCTCTGATCCCTTTGTTCAAAAAAATGTCATTATTTTGAAAAAACACTGACCTATGTTACTTTTTCTCTAGCAAAGCACCCCTCTTCCTTGTATCCTCTAAGCTGGACATGTTCCTTATCTATCCCACATCTCTTATTCTGTCTTTGTTATTAATGTCCTCCAAAACTATACACGGTGACCTATGAAGTGGTGATATAACCTCCCTCTTCCCTCTATAACCTCCCCAGTGCTGACACTGCTCGCTGACCTTCATGTCATCTGATACTAGATCTCCAACATCACCAATCTTTCTGTATTCTGGGAAGATGTAAACTCTGTAAGAGGATAGTTGGATATTGTCTCCTGTATGGGGCTTGGTCATTTAGGGGAAACTCTTAGCTTGGGCCTCTATAGGGTTTGACCAGTAAAAGTTTTGGTTCTCTGTCACATGTTAGGTGGGGGCCTCGGTAGAGTGTTGATCAGTATGGTGGAACCATTTGATTTGGCTTCGGTAGGGTAAAACTCCAAGACAATTCTTAAGGTTATGGGAGGTAGCTCCAGTAAGGATGGGACCAGTTTAACTATAGTTCTACCTAGAAATAGTTCACCCCTTAAGTTATATCAGAGACATGTTTATTTGTATAAAAATAACTAATTGCAATAGCATTCACAAAGCATTCCTGATTGTCAGTGACTTACACATCTTCCTGCTTGGACATAGTAATTGGATGGACTGTTGTCAACTGGTGGACAGAAGAGAGCTAGAAGTTACTACCCCAAGAGATGAAAGTAGGGAGTTCCTTTACTTTGGAACCACATACATGTAAAATCTTAGAAGATGTTCCATTCCGGGGTGGTTTATGTTTATGGTGAAATATTGCAGTTTTCTAGTCTGTAAATGGACTCTAGATGATCTTCATCGGAAACAGTTGAGCACAGTCCACCCAACCAATTAATGTTTTATTAAATAAATGTAAATTATTTTAAGGTGAGTACATATTAGTTGTTTAGTTAATATTTGGGGTGGGTGTGGAAGCTTTAGCCATGCTATACTTATTATACCTGATTTCTGGATGAATCTCATTGACAATTGATACAGTCTAATAATCTGGATCATATCTAGATACATTTTGTATGAGAATAACCCTGTCCAGTGATCATCTACAGTTAAATATCTCTAGTTATCATTTTATGAAAGAAAATCATTGGAAAACAATGGGAACATATTGCGTTATAGCAGAGTTAGACAACCTCTGGTGGTCCAGCTGCTGAGGCACTACAAGTTTCAGCAGCTCTCCTGGATGCATCCATTAACATCAGCCAGAGAGCCATGGAGCATACATTGTAAGGGCTGGCTGAGAGTTGTAGTCCAAAAGCTGGAGTCCCACAGGTGGCCTAAGCTTGCGTTAGAGGAAGGGAACCCACCTTGAACTGTCTTGCCTGGTGCTGTCTGTGAGTCTCTTCCACTTGTTTAAATTTGGATTCCAGACCTTTCATTTGATTTTCCATCCTCTCTACGTATTGAAGGTCCCTCTGAGTCCGTCTGTCCAGTACTTCTATTGACTGGGACATATTTTGCACCTAAAAAGAAAGAACAGATAATTTGACAGGGTGACAATGTTCTCATCTATATCTATTTACGACGGAGAATGAAATAGGTTATACGTTTCCTTCTCTTAATGTATGCACAGCACATCGCTTTCTGCTAGACCTATCTACCCAACTAGCTTTTACCAGTAGAACCTTTAACATGACATTGTATTTCTGTGTTACATTATACCACATATCTATATATTGACGTGAAGGAGAAAGTCTCATTACAGATGGAACACTCCCATCAGCAGACTAACCCAACCAATCACAGGCCCTGAGCATTAACCATTTAAAGCCTTGGCCTTGTACATTAGTTGCTGATGGAGAGCTGATTGGGCCAATGGTCGCTGTAGTATTTTGTACAGCAGGTGTACTTTGCATGGACAGAAGGGGGGGGGGCTACACTCCATCTTATCCTGACATTCAATCTGGGTTCTCAACACAGCAGGTGTTACAGGAGCCGATGAGTGCTAGTCTGCCCGGCGGATGGTGCCGATAATGGTTCCTTGTGACGTCTTCTAGAGAAGAATTGAGCATGTATCAATGACAGGATTCCACAATCTATATTGGCTGTTCCTCTGACCGTTAACCCCTTACTAGATGAAACGACTTTGTACTGGGCCTATTCAGCATTGCAATGACCACTAATGGTTTCATGTTGTCACCCTAAAGACTTCGACTCAAACTGTACATTATTTGTAGCACAATTTACAAGTTTTCCAATCCATCCAGGTGATAAATCCCGGATATCGAGTGTCTTGCTGCTCTGGGACGTCGGACCCCAGCATCTCACCTTTTCTAATAGCTGCCTGAGCTGCTTTGTCCTGGCATCCCGGGAACACATGGTCTGTTGCGGAGCCACCACCGTACATATACATCGTCCCTCGCTGTCCTGAGCGGAACTATACACCTGCCAGCTCTCCTCTGGGTTGGTTGGCAACACCTAGAAATTGGGGAAAGGACAGAAACAGACATGTCAATACAGGGAGTAACCGAGAGTCTAGGGTGTGCTGAGACCCAAGGAATCAAACTGGTCTCTAAACTACGTTTGTTACACGGTTTGTGATGGAACAGTGATGGGGTCTGTGGGTTTAACTCTTAGGGCTAGATTTACTAAGCTGCGGGTTTGAAAAAGTGGGGATGTTGCCTATAGCAGCCAATCAGATTCTAGCTGTCATTTTGTAGAAGGTACTAAATCAATGAAAGCTAGAATCTGATTGGTTGCTATAGGCAATATCCCCACTTTTTCAAACCCGCAGCTTAGTAAATCTAGCCCTTAGACTTCTCTGCAAGGATAAATGCATGGTGCATGTCTTGTTTGGTAACTGTCAGACAGTTTACTGGTAAGAAAGAATTCCGTTTAATACAGCATAACCAATAACAATGCGTTCCATTATTTGGATCCCTCACAATGTAACAAGTCCAATGGTTTAAATGTAGACCAGTTCCAACGCTTCACAAGATATTCTCAGAGAGAAAACAGTTAGGATAGTGAAAGACGCTTTGCTACCCAATCTTACCGGCTCACAGCCAAATTGCCCGTTCTGCTGGCAGGGGCTAAATTGCTAAAAGCATCGGAAATTGAACAGACTCTGAGGCACTTGTAGACTTTCAGGATGATACCGAGTTACAGTGGAGAGATACAGTAATTATTCCCAGGCCTCTATAAAGACACAATTATAATACAGATTCCACCAATTATACATACATTAAATATTCTCTTACTACAGGTACGCTATGGGGTCTATTAACCATAATGCTGAGGCATGGGGTTTTCTGGATAATGTGATTTTCTGTAATTTGGGGCAGCAGATAAGACCATTCATTACATTATACAGTCTTTTTGCACACTGTCCCTGCCACTCTCTTTATATAGCAGCGTTCCTCGCAGTGACTATAGAAAGCAGTAATCATGTCTCTATTTATTTTTGGATAACAGATAATATATATATTGTAAGGCCTGCTGTGGTTTTAGGGTAATGTGTAAAGTAAAATGTATATGGGCTGTATGACATAGTGATTAATGTGACCTGATAGAGACTGCTGGAAAACGTTCATTGTGTGAGAGAGAGGATCCAGATAACTGCAATCTCTCAGCACCGCGCAGAACCCTGCAAATTCCCGGAATCTCCAGAATTCGGAGACTACCAGGTATGTTTATTGCATACAGAGGAGCCTGGATTCTGGGATCTGACTTCCCAGTGCCTTCATTCTACCTAACAAAGATAGGAATGGAAGAATCCATCCAGAGGGTATTAAGGACAAGTGAAGTGACCTCCTGAAAAGCATGGGGCACTGTCTGATATTATGCCTCCATCCCATGTCCTCCTGGGCTGGTAATTGTCTCCCTGCTATGCTAATGAAGATTGTAGCATTCCCCTTAATGCCTCTTTCCCGATAGCCTATATAATGATCGTTCAAACAATGCCCCTGTTCTCCCTCAGCATGTAACCGTGTCCTCAACCGGACAAATAACACCTACACAGGGGCTGGCTGGCAAATTTTTGCCCAGGAGGTGGGGCGAGACTCTGCTCAGCAGCCTATTAGGAATATTTTAAAGGGAAAAAATGCAGGTAGCCCAGTGACCTGGCCAAAGGTAGCCCACTATGGGACTGGCCTGGAGGGCAAATGCCACCTTGCCCCCTCCTCACAAACCACACATCCTCTCATCATAAACCCCTCTACAGAAGCACCCACAGTAACCCCCTTATTCATTTATGGTGTTTAGCCAAACCGTTTAACTCTTGAAGTGCTGGAGGGAACGAGCTCTCAATAAATAAAGGACTCTGTCAGGGTGACCATAAATTCCACCTGCAGCCAAGCGAGGTTTGCAGGTAACTTACTCCCGTGCTTCTGTCCAGAGTACCGACGTTGGCCGCCGTTAACTTGGTGGTGTTTAAACCCACCAGCGAGGGCAGGGTCTGGGACATCCAGTTGGTGATCATGGCCATGGTGCTCAGGACAACCCCAATTTTGAGTAAAGGCACCGACATCTCTGCTTGGATCTCCTCCACCAAAGCTTCATTCTGTACGAGCCGGGCAGGTTGCGTGGGACTGCAGGGAGCTTGCAGGTAACATCTCTGCCTCCCGGGCTGCCAACAAAGCAAAGCGCTTTTTACACATCTTCCTGCGCGGATAAAGATCAGCCCTGGTCCCCGGAGCTCTGGCAGCAGCAAATTCAATTCTTGTAAGGATGCTGCAAATAGCAGCCAGAAATGCAGGAGAGTGGGAGATGCAGAGGGGTCTTCTCTGCTCCTCTTCCGGAAGAGAGAGGTTATTTTAGGAGGTACCCAGTCTCCAGATCCCCACCGAGCTGTACAATTGACGTGCTACTAACTGAGCTGGAGAAGGTTTGGGATGGATTAGTGCTGGGAGGAGGGGCTGCAGGTTGGGTGTAAGAAAACGCAAGCTGATGTCAGATTTTTATTCCCACTCTCTTCCCAATGCCCCCTCCCCACATCCTCCCCACCGCCTCATTGTCATCGGGCTCTCAGAGGACAGGAGCATTTAAGGGAAAAGGATATCCAAGCAAAAATGCTGCTTAATAATTTAAAGCCCCCCTCCCCTGTCCTGCACTCCCACTCCACACACTCACTACAAATACCATTATTGCAACAAACCGACTTTATACTGAGGTTAATTATTAAAGACACTTGAACGTATTTAAATACTAGGGGCAGTCCACAGGCATTATTGTGAGAATCTATAACACAGTTATTGGCACTTTCAAAGAATCCTCACTCTACACTGCATATAATGTTTCACTCGCTGTGCTTATACTTTAGTATGAATGAAAATTGAAATATATCTGAGTCACTGCACAGTGCTGTCTGGTTAGACAATAATCCTGCAACTATCACCAATAGTCACATACTACATGATACATTATTGTACACTGTGTGTTCACAAATTGTTGCTATGTTTGCGTGCACGTCTAAATAAAATATGTACGTGTATATTGTATGTGTGTGTATAACACACACACATATATATATATATATATATAATTTTAAATATATATTTTAACCTAATAAATGTTTAGAAATAATGTATACACGAAGGAGAATCATAAGAGTGGTTGATAATATTATCTGCATTTTAATTTTACAGATCATACTGTGTAAATGATTTACCCCACAATTTCCTAAATACCAGATGTAACACGTTACATTTGGCGGAAGGGAAGTGATGATTTGCAGTTCGGCAGCGATGGAGTTAAAGTGCAACAGTGATCGATGTAAAGTGCACTTTGTAAATCCCCTTCGGGGAATACATTAGGAATTTCTAAGGAACCTGCTGTTCCTGAGAGGAGTACAGGTATGAAAACCATCAACATAATTTATTTAAATGAGTATGTCCTGTGAAAGTGCTTACACAGTTATCAGGCAGCATTGCACAAGCTGATGGTAGGGGGAAGGGGGGGGACATGATCATATTCAGAGGAGCCTGATTATTTAATCTGTTTTTTATTCTTTAATTAATGAACAATAGTTTGAAGCGCACAACAGGACTCTGAAATGTTGTACAATGGCGCCATCTGCTGATTTTCTCCTTTACTGCAGCTTAGTTAGATCAGTACAGCAGTTCATGAATAGCTTATTAAAAGATGTGTATTATTCCTTTAATTAAGGGGTGCAGCATTTGTGGGAATACACATTTAAATCCTATATTATGTTTCTTGGACACAATTCTAATACTCTTAGGTCCAATTATATTTATCTCAAGAGATGGTGACAGTCTAAAGGCAAAGCTCATGTCTGATTTCTGGCTGATAAATCCGTATTCTTCCCCTCCTTAGAAGCCATCGGTGCATAGAACAGCCAATTAGGAGAAATATACTAGGACATTACAGCTGCGTTTTGTCGTAATGACCTGGACAATATATTTCACTAGAATATGGCTACGGCATCAAAGCAGAGACACGGGTAGGCAGCACAAGCAGGCAGAGTATGCTGGCATTTGTAGTTCCACCACAGCTAGAGAGTCACAGATTGCCTATCAATGCTGTGGGTATTTATAGATCACAAGCAATGTGTATGTTTTACCAGAATCATAATGACTACACTTTAAGCCATAGACATATGACGCACTGCAATGGAATCTATGCATTAATATTCCTGGATGTGGGTGAGGTGTGAGTAGCTGTCTTCTATATCTGCTCTATAAATATAAAGCTAATCGTTTAATCATTATTATCCCTTCTTCCGCACATGGCTCTTAAATTTGATTTAATCATATGGAATTGACTCCTTTGACCCTAAGCGATTTGTGCCCATTTGCCTGCCTTGGTGTGGTCTGTACGTACCGAAGATAAGGTTACAAGTGAATTAGTTGTGTCTGATTGGGTGGGACTAAACATATGAGCCGATTTATTAAAGGACCATAGGGCTTTTTCTTGCTTCGTCCTATACATCAACGGGTTACCTCTGGCGATAGCGAAGGCAGTGTCTATTCACTAAGTATCATGATAGCACTTGTACTGACGCAATACTTGGATGGGGATAGCAGACGAAAATCATTGGGGAATAAAGCTTTACTGTTTTTATAAGGCAGTTTTTCATCATCTAAAAGTTTTTAATTACTTTTTTGTTTTGTTTTTAAAGATTTTTTTATCTATTGTGTTTTGTTTTATTAGTGGAACTGAAAGCACAAACCTGGGCTTTGTGCACCCGTGAGCCGACTAGCATGTACATATCTACAGAGAGTGGTATTGCGGTACGTTATCCCTCACTGCTCACCGCCAGTATTCCCTGGGGCAGCTGTTTCCTTGAAACATGTAAAAAATCCAAGATCCACCATATTTATAGTTTTTTCTCTCCCATGCGACTGCTGCAGCATTTTTTTTACAACTCTGTGGTATATATTGCAAAGCCACAACAGTTTGAACCCCAAAAAGGTGCACAAATGTCATCCATATAGATGTGGCATTGGGCATGAGACCTTTAAACAGAAAAACGGTACACATTGATAGAATCTATGCAATATTTCTGCTGTGTCCGGTTTTAAAACATGCCCCACACATGCACCCAGGCAGTCCCAGGTTACCCCGACTCTTACACCTATCCTGAGATCTAGCAGCGGCTACCTGTCCCCAAACACACTAACAACAATAACTTGCACCACTGTCTTCATTACCTTTCAGACACTGATGTGCATTCTACTCGCTCCCCCCTCCCCCCGTACTAAACAATTAGCTGTTTCCTTCTACTGTCTGTGCATTTCAGCCACGACTTTATATCATCAGGGAGAATTCCCTATTTTCCATGCCCTGGGTTGCGACACAAAGCTTCCTCCCGTGGATACAATGCAGACAGCTCTACAGGGCTGTGATTTTATCTTGGGGCAGAGAACATAACCAATTCCAGTGCAAACACATGACTGAAAAGCACAGAAAGAATGAATAAAGATAAAGCAGTGCGTTCATGTACAAGCCGATGAATCTGAAGGGGGTGTTATATTAGTTACAGCTTGACACTAATATCTTTTTTCTCTTTGAATTTGTTTAAAGTAAGGAGTAGATTGATAACTATATTTTTGCTGCATCCTCTTACCTAGCTGCTGTAAGGGTGATACTGGCTTTAGACCAGCTAAACTCTTTAAGTAGAATGTCAGTTATTTTTTTCTTTTATTCCCCTTTTCTTTCTTCTTCTCACAGGAATACAGGAGCAAAGCTTTATATAACCTGATAGAAATGCTCCGCAGACAAGCATTTTGGAATAAAGTCGCTGTACTTTAGAACAGTCATTGTCTCCTATCCTAATAGACCCTTCACTTGTTCTACAAACTCCCATCATGTTAGACACAAAGGCCTGACGCAGACATGGTCGCAAATTGGGTGTAATTTATGCTAAAAAAAAAAAAAAGCAACACGTAAAAAAAGTGTATTTAGCCCATATGCTGAGCCAGCGCATCTTAAGATCCACACAGGTCAGCGTTAGTAGCACATGCGCCCGATTTATGCCAAGCACATGTCACAGACACTTACGTCGCTCTCGCGCCTATGTTTTCAATAATTTGGTTTATGTGCAACAAACGCTTTCGCTATTAGGCATCAATACAACTGTTAAAACCTCTAACACATCAGAAACAGCTGCCGTCTCATGTCCGGAAAAAAATGTTTACTAAAATATGCGCTCAAAGGCATAATATATATAATAATGTATACCCGAGCATCGGAGAATGCACCAATCAGTAGCAACAGTGCAATCACAAACAGCCAATCACTTGTGGTTCTCTAGTGTCGGAGAGCAGCATCTTTTGGTATTTGCGCCTGTCTCTGGCCACTCACAAATAATACGACTTTCTCAGACATATATGCATCTTTTTCAAAGTCTGCATCCGTTCACAACTGTGCTAGCACACTGTTACGCTAGGACACGCTCTTTCTCTTCTCAGCCTACTCTAGAACACCCTCTTCCTCTTCTCAGCCTACATTAGAACACCCTCTTCCTCTTCTCAGCCTACGCTAGGACACACTCTTCCTCTTCTCAGTAACCGCTAGAACACCCTCTTCCTCTCCTCAGCCTACGTTAGGACCCCCTCTTCCTCTTCTCAGCCTATGCTAGGACACCCTCTTCCTCTTCGCAGCCTATGCAGTACACCCTCTTCCTCTTCTCAGCTTATGCTAGGACCCCCTCTTCCTCTTCTCAGCAATCGCTAGAACACCCTCTTCCTCTTCTCAGCCTACACTAGGACACCCTCTTCCTCTTCTCAGCCTATGCTAACACCCCTCTTCCTCTTCTCAGCCTACGCTAGAACACCTTCTTCCTCATCTCAGGCTACTCTAGAACACCGTCTTCCTCTTCTTAGCCTACGCTAGGACACCCTCTTCCTCTTCTCAGCCTATGCAGTACACCCTCTTCCTCTTCTCAGCTTATACTAGGACCCCCTCTTCCTCTTCTCAGCCTATACTAGGACCCCCTCTTCCTCTTCTCAGCAATCGCTAGAACACCCTCTTCCTCTTCTCAGCCTACACTAGGACCCCTCTTCCTCTTCTCAGCCTACACTAGGACCCCCTCTTCCTCTTCTCAGCCTACACTAGAACACCCTCTTCCTCTTCTCAGCCTACACTAGGACCCCCTCTTCCTCTTCTCAGCAATCGCTAGAACACCCTCTTCCTCTTCTCAGCCTACACTAGGACCCCCTCTTCCTCTTCTCAGCCTACACTAGGACCCCCTCTTCCTCTTCTGAGTCTACGTAGGAAACCCTCTTCTCTCCTCTCCAATTGCAGGCTGGTGTAGAATCCAGCAAACCTGTATTCGTGCATTTGAGCGTGTCCACTTTATGGGGATGCTTAGTGTGATTTTACACACGATATGTCACGCAAATGTGGCACAGAATTCAGCCTAAGGTGCATTTAAAAAAAAAACCTGCAGACCTCTAATGCTTCACTTGCATCTGTCTGTCAGCCTCGTGTATCTCTCTGTGTACGCCCTCTTTATGCTCACTAAGCTGCCCTTGGGAAATCAATCTGCACCTACATTTGCAGGTTTGTGGCTCCACCTAAGGGTGCGTCCGATGAAAAGACTGAAGAGTAACTTCACAGTCTAATCTCCGACCATTTTAGGACCATTCCCCCTTCATTATTTACCACGTTTCAGATTTTCTCCCAAGTTGCTGCTCGGTTTTGCCCATTTATGACTTATATGGGAGTGAGGGGGCCTCAGATCAGTTATTACTCGTGACACTTATGTGTGTTTTTATCACATTGGTCAAAGTGCGCCTAGAAATCTGTTTTCACGCAAACCTTCACCTGGAAGTTGCCAGATGCATCCCGTTACTATAGGACGAGAGTTGTGAGCAGCGTGGCCATCACATAGTGCTCCAGGATAAGAGAGCCGACTATAACTGCAATACGGGCCGGTCTGTTGTGTTTGCTGTCACAGATGGAAAGAGCCAAGAGCCTTTGTAGCATATAGGGGCCCCAGTGGGGTCCCTAGAGCCAGTATGCTCCCTTTCTACCACTGTTACCCCTATGAGTACACCCCTCCAAATAATTGTTGTTTTGCATTAACAAAACAATGATGAGATAGTGACAAAGACGTCTATGAACTGTACACAACTTCCCAACTGCCCCTTGTATGATCAGGATATATACCTGGCTGGGCTGGTGGGCAGGGGGGCATCTGCCTCACGGGCTGTTCCCATACTGGGCTACCTTGGGCTGGGTCACTGAGCTACCTGCATTTTTTTCCCTTTAAAATATTCCCAATAGGCTGCTGAGCCGAGTCTGCTGAGCTGCAGAGCTGACGCTCGCTGCTCATGTTAATGGTAACGGGGTGGAATGGCCTCGCCCGTCCTGTTGTCTGCAATGTACAGCGTGAGTGCACAGTACAGCAGAATAAGCTTTCAGAGAATCCACGTTCTTACTGCAGAGGGCAGCATTATAAAGCCATTGCTGGAATCAGACTGGTTACTGACAAGCTTTGTCAGCAGCTGAGATCTGGCACTTGTCTTTCTAACCCGGGGAGCCGTCCGGGTGGCAGGGAGAGGAGCGGTGACATGGACAAGGACCTCGTCTGATGAATGGCGCCTGTGATATAAAGCCGCTCTCCCCTCAGTGACTGGGGGTCGCAGTAAGTGGTTAACATCAGTTAAGGCATCAGGAAGAACACGGTGGGCGTCCTTGTCTGTCAGTAGGGCGTTAACACATAGATCTGTCAATTACATTAAAGGATTTCTTTGCAGGTTTTTATTCGGTGGGGGTGCAAAATAGACCCCATTTACTATCTGTAAGAGCTTTCTGTCTACATCCTCTAGTTTAGTGTATATTATTATCATCGTTTATTTATAGCGCCAATCATGTTACGCTGCGCTGTACAGAGAACTTGTATCATTCACGTGAGTCTTCGCTCCATTGAAACTTAAAGTATAAATTCCAACCAGAAGCGCGTACACAGGACAATTTTGTCAGAAGCCAATCACCCTACCAGTAATTTTTGGAAGTATGAGAGGAAACCGGAGCATCCGGAGGAAACCCACGAATACACGGGAGTATGTCCTATAAGTACAACCACTCTCTCACGCGCCATCCGCTTTGAGTTGCGCAAAAATCTGTTTGTGTTACTGCGAACACGATGACGTCAGGTTTGTGAAGTGATTGGAGCCGCCCGTTGACAGAGGACTCAGTATGTCCTAGCCCAATGGCTTCTGGACAGATAAATTCTTGTTACATTTTTGTTTAGAGTCTACCTGACCGTGTATATCACAAATGATAGGACTGGGGACATATTTGCAGTATAGACCATGAGTTTTTTTTTTTGTTTTTTTGCTGATTTAACCCCTAAAAACCTCAGGAAAAGTGGACATTACTTTTAATCTCTCTTATTTCTTACGTAACAATATTGCCCAGAGCGTCATTCACCAGAGCCACTGTGGTCGCTCTGGGCAGCCTCTTTTTCCAGGGGACACCTCATAGCCCCAGCCGTAAATCGAGGTTGTGTGGCTCTGCGGAGGGATGACGTGAGTAGAAGGACCAATCAGAAAGCTTGCCGGTTGTATATTACAGAACGGAGGCTGCATGGTGGGGAAGGTAACACTGAGCTATGAGGTGGGAGTACAGCTTTAAAATCTGATATTTGCATTAGCGATGGTCACACCTGGTCTTGCAGGGTACGTGCTGAATGCGGTTTTATGGATCATCTACACAAAATGTACTGACTAAAAGTACTGTAACTATGAATATTTCAGCACATTGCACTTATCATTAAATATTTGTAGGGTCTGGCACTGTGTATCTCAACTAAAACCTAAATGGTTTTGTAAAGCACAAGGGGGAGATACAATGTAGCGATCTTTTACTTACCAGAAACCTAGGAACAGCACATAATATCCATTTTCTATTTACAATATATATAAACGTTTCTAAGTTCATGTCTGACCTCTCGCTAAATACTCTCCGCACACTCAGATGACCCAACTTTTACTGAAAGTTTAGTGTCCCTACAGCTCACAAACGTGTCCTAATTTTCCCAGGATAGTCCCCATTTTTCTTTCCAAAATCTTTAACTCTTAATAATAATTCTCCCATAATTGAAACTGATAATTAATAATTCTCCCATAATTGAAACTGATAAACCCAGTTTATGTTTTATGTGGTAAGAAAAAGGCAGAATGGGATATTATGCCAAACCATATGTCAAGTTACCTCGGTATCCTTGTTTTATGATTTCAGTATACGGGAGCACTGAACAGATTGATACAGGACTGCGTCATATAATATGTGAAATTATACCTTCAAGTATTTACTATCTAAAAAAAAAATCTGGAACTATAAAGCTGACAATAGCCCATTACCGGCCAAGAAAGGGTTACTATAGTGTCTTATATTAATGGGGCCTAATGGAAAATATAGTGTTTTATTAGAGTGAAATTAGAAAGCCAATCTCGGTCCTTTAAATGGTGAAATCTGAAGTAAAATGTCTGTGGGTGTCCGTACAGATCTAGGTTACTGTATCCTGTAATTGTTGAAGCTAAAGTCCGCTCAGATATATCTCATCACTGCGGACAGGAATTGTCCTTCTCATACATTTTATGGGTAAGAAGAGCAATTAGCCCTTCATTAGCCGTTTTCTTCTACAAAGTCAGTGTTATTGTTACCAGGATTGAGAAGATACTACCATACAATCTGGGTATAAAACAGACTTGTCTCCTCTGTGACGGGGTGAGTCCCGTAGACATTAGAGCACACAAGGAAACAGCTGCCCTGTACATTGACACAAAGGTCTCTCCTATTCCGTTCCACCTTGTCACATACAGAGCCTGAAACTGATTGGGAGAACAATGTGGATAGCATTGTTTCTGTAGTCTGTATTAATATTATACGTCTGCATTGTGCATTTTCTGTGCATGTCAAAATAAAGTGCAAAAGCAGATAGCAGCCACCGTGAAGCTGGGCAGGTGCGTCTGTGCTCATCGTCAATGCCAGCGTAGGACTACAACCCCCAACATCTCAGCACCAAATTTCAGCCCTATTGTATATTAAATAGTGACCTTCAATAATATACACAAACCAAAGAAGAAATAGTAACAGGTTGGGAGAGTTACATTTATAGCAAGGTCATTAATATAAGTATGAAGAATGACACCAGGCTTCTTGTACTAATATACTGAATAAGAACAATTTATAAGAATTGGTACGGAGGACATAACAAAAGGTTACAAACATTTAGAGACTTTGTCCCTGGAAGGGGGGGGGGGGGGGGGGCAGTTATACACTTTGTATTTTAATGCTCTTCTATTAGGGTCACCAAAAGATTTATCTTGCCCTCAGGCCCCCACCACTCATTCTCAAACCCCTATTCAATCCCAACATGTTCATGTAGATGTCTTTCTTACTATCCCTCTACGGCATTGTTACGCCCCCATACATGACACTCCTCTATCCATATTGCCCCCTCACTTCTCCTCTCCCCCCTTGTTATCACCGATAAGCTTCTTTCTTATCATCATTCCTTAACAGTAATATCCTCAACCTCGAAATAAGACCTTTTAAATCCTCTTTTCTACCTCTCAATCTTTCCGCTTCTCGCAGCCAGTGATATATCACCAAATTCTGGCCCTTCCCCCACCACATCTCCTATGCACTTCAATCTGATTAAGCACACCATAGAAATCCACCAAACCGTATCCTCACATATGACCTGTTTTCTGTTATTTTCAGAAGCCTTTAAATGTGCCCTATGGAATGCACGCTCTGCTTGTAACAAACTAACCTCCATCCACCACCTCTTCCTCTTAACCCTCTGGCAATAACAGAAATACAGCTCAAACAATCCGACGCTGCCCACCGCACCTGCACCTTCAGGCCTGGAAGCAGACTAGGAATCGGGGTTCCTTACCCCACATTCAACATTTATCACCTATTCCTTCACCCACGTTCCCGTCTTTTGGAGTCCATAATGTTCTGAATGAAATGATGATTCATGCACCAGTTGTGAGGAAAGGACCTTGTTGTCTATGCTGGTTTGGAGAATGTGGCTGTTTAGAACACTGCCATTATCTCATTACTAGTCAGATACATTTTATCGTGTAGGAATCATCGCAGAACACGTATCACTGCTCAAGTATAGTAAAAGGTTTTCCTCTGTGATAGTTTCTCCATTTAGGATGTGCAGTATTTGTGTTGCTCCAGATTACAACCCTGAATCTTGGTATGATGTGTTATCTGGCTTACAAGCTGCTGTCTGAAGGAGACACGGCACATCAACATGTCAATGAAAATCGTTTGACAAGCACAGGAATAAACACAAGTCAGGATCACATATTAAGACCTTCATTGGTAGTACGGACATACTGTCCGCACCTTGCATATAATTCACCTCCCTACAGAACTGCAGAGCATTGCTCTGTTCCAACTACACCGTGCTCTGCATACAAATATATATTTTGTATCACTTGCTTAGACATCAGGAATAACCTAACATTGAATCCCTATTGACCCCATTATAAACACCTGCAGTTTGCTTCCAGCCATTAGGCTGTTACATTATTAGTGAAGAGTGCACTGTATTGTATTGTGTTGGGATGTAACAGCTTTAGCTGATACCACTTACACACACACACACACACACACACACACACACACACACACACACACACACACACACGTGTAACCTGCTTCCTGCCCTGTATAAGAGGTGGCTGAGAGCTTGGGGAGTGCTGAGTGTGAGTGGCCGGCCGCTTGACTTTCACATGTGGACCCTCAGTAATGTAGCCAACAAAAGACATTGATTCTTTCCAAGGAGCGTACTTTTGGGAAGATGAACAGTGTGATCACTGATTGCCATAGGAAGATTTAATCAGAAAGTGATCACACACTTTTAGTTTTTCAACTAATGTAACTGTTTTCATTTTTAAGACACTTAGGTAACAAGAAGTAGCAGAAAAGGGTAAAAAATACACGTTACATTATTTCCCAGGATGCAGCTGGTGTAACTAAACACTTAATGGGAGAGTTACCCTCTGTTTCTTGTTACCCAAAATTCCTTACAAGTTATCTTTGACCATTTGTGAGGGGGGGGGGGAGGTCAGGATTTAGCTATCAAATGATGATTGCCACTTTGGCTGCAGAGAGAAGGACTTCAACAATGGGCATTCTTAGGTAAACATTCTACATTCTAATTAAAGGGATTCTATCCTATATTTCTTATTTCCTCTTTTTATCTAATGTAAACATTAAGAGGAATAGGTATCGAAGTATTCTTCTTGGGGAACCTCGTTTCGGTAATGGTGCTAAAAAGTCTGTTTGCAAATATCAATATTGAGTACAGTTGTCAATTGTTTGACATCTGTTCCCCATAATCCCCTTCTCTCTTCCCAGAGCTCCACTTGTCATTCTTATTGAGTGATAATAATCCTCTCACAATACAATCGCTTGGCATTGTGTTCCATCATTAAAGGACAGGGTATGGTGTCACTGTCAGTATGACCAAGTGTGTGAGTTGAATGTTCTGGTTACAAAATGGAATTTAGCAGCCATGATTGCAATCTCCTGTCCTTTATGTGAACTGAGTTTTGTAAGAGATGAATATGTTTATGTAAAATGTTCTTCTGGCTTCTAGGAATGTGGTTATGCCCTATGATCTGACCAGTGATTATCTATAAACACTGGTAAGAGAATCAATGTCTCCATTTATGAGATATTAGGTCATCTTCTTCCATGTACAAGTTGGAGGGGTGCATTCTTTGGGTGGAGATGAACACTAGTAGTATTTATCCAATCCATACAAATGTCAAGCTTCCGCGCCCCTCTGCGCAGGGAGCCACGATGATTGCTTATAAAACTTGTTTACAATTTATAACCTTAATCGGCGTGTGCACGTGAATCGATAAGCTGGATTCTTTTCTACATCGAACCATCTGAGACTCCGCCTTTGGTAAGAAGGCAACGTCGCAAGCAGATAAGGACGTAAAGTAATATAGGGCATGCAATGAGGTGGCAGACACAACACCATGATGCTAATCAGGATATGTATAATCCCTTTAATATTTAATAATTGTTTTCCCAGTTACAGTGTTTCTTTTGCCAGTAACTGTGTGATTCTTGTTGTATGCCGCATGCGCACCCGTTGGTTCATCCTCTATTATGTGAAAAATAGGCATTATATCAGGCATATTTTGTGTTTATTTGCCTGTGTCTCCTAACTATGCCCACATGATGTGTTTCTCGCCTAAGTGTGTAAATTGTGTAATTAGAGCTGTCGAGCAGGGTTACACATGGTTTAGGCTCTTTTCTGATTGATAAAGTTTTAGTTGACCAGTCACAGCTTCCCTCATCTCTGCCGCGAGAACGTACCAAGTTTTACTACGCAACAGAGAATCATTACCAATAAAATTTAGTCATGAGTCACGACCGATCGACCTCAATAAGACGAAAGGCTTATCGTAGTATTGCAGCCGACATCCTCAGCTTGAAATAAGGTTATGCAGCTGGAAAATGGATGGAAAGCAGCCAGGTTTATTCTGCGGGCGCTAATGGAATAATGGACACGTTTCCTGCACACAGTGGATGCCGCCATTTTTTGTCCACTGAGCCAATATTACAGAGAATGCAGGGGCCGGTTCATCTTACTTCACTAGGAACCAGTGACATCACGGAGACATGAGGAACAACTTATAGAATATTCATTCACTCCGCACGGCAGCGACCTGCACTCTGTGTAGGTGGGAAGTTCATGTTAAGTCCAGAGAGCTCATCTGACCATTATAGTTATTACCACAAACTTCACAAAACTTATCAAGCTCTGACAATAAAATGCATGGCACACACAGACCGAACCAGTGTGTTAGCAATCGGACTTATATTTTGTTTAGTTTACATCCTGGTACAGTGGAACTTTTCACTGTGGAATTATTAGTCTGTGTGAAATCACCAGTGTTTGTTAAACTGATACAATGATTATAATGATACTCACAATTCTCAATGCACAATACTCAATGCAGACACATGTTGGGAGCAAAACTCTCTGACACACCCTGTATCCTGCATTTTATTGGTCCTTATGATTTAGAACGTTACTAATCTCTACGTGGTAGTCGTACAGTAAATAAGAAAAGCATAAGTGAGACTATGTAAGGAAAATAATCAGGATTTAGGCAGAAGTCTTACACCCGGCACCTCCCTCTGAATGTCATGTAAAAGTTTTTGTATAAATAAATACATGTATATTAATACTGGGGAGTTTTCCAAAGTTACAGCGATTTAAAGAAAAAAAAAAAAAGAAATGACTGAAATGTATGATAGATAGTGTGAGTCTAGGTGATGACCTGTGAGGGACGATGAAATGAATTAGGCTGAATTATGTTAGAATAATGTGTTCTGCTTAATACAGACCTCACGTGAGGCAGCCGGCCCCCTGTACAGATAAGGACATTCTTATACGGAGATTTCATGAAAGTAATACATTACAGTAAGGCTGCATATAATTATATAACTATATTTATATTAGATCTGTACTCGTTATGGTGAAGGCAGAGTTAGCGGTCTGCCTAGGGCGGTGAAATCTGATATTTGTTTTATTTACATGAGAACTGATGCAATATGTTACTGTACACCTATATCAGAGCTGCTGTCATGCTGATACTAATGGTATAGCAATGATGTATCACATACACAGCAACTTATTATATTTAACGGGGTGTAACCATGTAACTCTGACTTACCCTGTGTGGTTATAAAGTACAAAGTTAGTGGGAACCACTGAACAAACACATGCAGTGTGTATATATAATATATATATATATATATATATATATATATAATATATATATATATATATATATATATATATATATGAGTGTATTTGTAGCTACAGTAGACTAAAAGGAGTGGATTGAAACAAAGAGGTATATTTACTAAACTGCGGTTTGAAAAAGTGGAGATAGATGTTGCCTATAGCCAACCAATCAGTAAATGGTTGCTATAGGCAACACCTCCGCTTTTTCAAACCGCAGTTTAGTAAATGTACCCCAAAGTGTCTTACTGCCCAACTGTATCTGTCATTACATTTAATTCGCTTACAGAATGAAACTTCAGCAGAGGCCCCGTTACAGGGAGAAGCCGGGAGAAAGATGTTCTTGTTTTACACGGAGACTCATGAATATTAAATCCGTTCAGGTAATAAGATTTACACCCGGCTACCAGTCTGCTGTCTCCTCCCAGCTGTCATCAGCTTCTGGCATCAATCTCAGGGGGGTGAAAAGATTTATATCACAGAGCCAACCACACCATACCAGGGGCCCATTGTGGGTGTTGCTAAGTCTGTGTCACCGTGGCTGTTATGCAAGATAAATGAATGTTATTAATAATAATAATAATAATAATAATAATAATGTATCAATTTTATCTTATTAAACATAATTTAATATTATAGGTATAATATCTCAAATATTTAGACAAGTCATTTTTATTCGCATCCAAATATAACTATCCTAAATAAATCACGTGTTCCATTAATATCTCTTTCCATACACAATGTAAGGTGCAGACACACTCTGTAAACACTAAGACCAACTCTGTCCATAGACGGGATGGGCGCTGTGATTTTATTATTAGTAGTGTTCACACATTGCATGTGGGTTTGGAATAGTTTGACTCTAAATGTTTATTTCTTACAATTTCAAAAGCTACAAAGACATTTTTCTAAAGAATGGGGGAAACAGTTTCCATTTGCACTCTCCACTTCCTGAGAGTGTTGGTGGCAATGCTGCTGTTATTGTTTATGTGGAGCCGATATGATAGCTTCCTCCTACACACATCTGTACAGATAAGCAGAAATGATACACTGTATCACACAGCAATGTTGTCTGTGCCATCCTATGCAGCCACAATGGGTGTATTACAATGTAGCAGTGTGCTCATAGAAACATACCTCTGTCACATGTACAGCTACACGTGTACACACCCAGCTGAAAACGTTGTCATATGTGACCTCTGGGGTGCAGGTTGGTACAGACAATGACTGCAGATCCTGTGTGAATTACTGACACTTAGGGGGTAAATGTATCAAGCTGCAGGTCTGAAAAGTGGAGATGTTGCCTATAGCAGCCAATCAGATTCTAGTTATCATTTATTTAGTACATTGTACAAAATGACAGCTAGAATCTGATTAGTTGCTATAGGCAACATCTCCACTTTTTTAAACCCGCAGATTAGTAAATATACCCCTTAGTGACCACGCTACGACCCGCAGATCAGCAGATTCATGACAGAGCAGTATAACCTGGAGGTTTCTCTATGGGGTCTAATAAAATGTTCAAGGTCAGTAAAGTGTCTGACTTTGGCCATCTGAAGTAATCTGCAGGGGCTGGGGGTGAGAGGGGCTGGGGGCCATCTACCCTCCCGGGCCGGTAGCATAGTGGGTTACCTTGTGCTGGGTCACTGGACCATCTTCATTTGCTGCTGAGCTGAGTCTCGCCCCCTGAGCTAAAATTTGCCGGCCCTCCCCTACAGCAGAGTGTAACATTCTCCATGCAAAAGCGTTTCGTCCTGGTGCTATGTATGTATTAATGTATGATGCAGTGTTAGATTAATGACCATCTATTTCATTTTATTTTCTGTCTGCAGTAAGTTTCCTCTGACGGGAACGAGCAGCCCCTATGAGTTTGAAAGTGACTTTGAAGACATTCTCTGCAATGTTCCTCGCCACAGGACGGCTCCCAGCTCCCCCACTCAGGTACCAATTCACCCGCCGCACCGGCTTTAGTTATCACTATTGTTTTCATGTTGTGCTGAGGCGGATGGATGTCCCCCAGCTGCGGCGCTGATTGTGAGACGGTGCATTACAGGGGGGGATTGAGTACTGTACAGTCTCTGCTAGGGAAGTGATGTGCAGAGCGTCTCGGGACCCTGCTTATGTCTGATTTTATAATTAAGCCAGCTGTTCTCTGACAATACATTACACAATGCAAAACAACTGTTGGTTACACACAATTCACTGTAATGTTAACTCACATACAGTAATCAGACACTATTCCAGCACACAGCATGTAAACTCAACATGTTCCGTAGCTCGTCCCCCATCTCATCTCCTGTTTCCTGATTCAAACACTCTTGATTTTTTTTGCCATTATTTTTAATTAACTAAGTGCTGCTATATATGCAGCAATAGCCACAGTTTTATTGCAGGTTATTTCAAAAGCTTTTAACCACAGAATACTGTGATAGTATAATGACATCTCTGTCAATCACGGGAAGTGTTTGTTTATGTAGTTTGCATCCAGTGACCGTTTGTATTTGTGACTCGTGTCAAAGGACAAGTTGGAAAAATGCACAGGTACCCGATGAGAGCGCTCTGAAACTTAGCGACAGATTAATACTGATCATCTTGCTGCTGCAAACAGAAAACCAGATCTAATTGGGTTCAACGCCCTAGTCTCTCTGAACACTCTCTATCCCTAATCTCATTATAAAAGCACAAATCTCCCATCGCTTGACTCCTATTCCGCTAATCAAACAAATCCGTAAAGTCTCCGGGCTGATTCCCAGCGACACACAGGTGAACTTCTCGAGCAGCCAGCAAACTAATTACCCCCTGGATATCTCCACTGGAGACCTAGAAAGGACATTTAAATGTCACTGTCAATCAAAAGAATAGCAATGTAAAGAAAGTCAGCACTTGAAGCTGAATGACAGTAGCTGCAGGAGTAAGAGCTGGACCTACACATACAAGGGAGGAACAGAAAGAGGAATCTGATGCCATTGTTCATCTAGCATTTTATTCAGGACACTGCTGTTGTGCATCCCATCCTGCCCGTGACACGGGATAATGCCCCTAGGAGGGGCAGCATGCACTGGGCTGATTAAAACATCATTTTCTTCTAATAATCCTTCATATGGCAAAATCTTCCTGCTGAGAAAACCCCTCACTAGGCTCATTACAGCCATCCAGCAGAGTCAACAATATACTTATATGCCCTGAAATTACCCCAGCAAGGGCTTTTGGCAAGAGCACAAGGAACCCAGGGGCCAGTTTGGACAATGAGAAATTCCAAACTGCTCCAAAGGTTCCATCAGATCTGACCAGTATAGTAGCAGAGGGAAAGGAAAGCATGCTCATTAAACCACCAGCTTGGGATAGCACACACCAAGCAGTAAATCACTTTCACAGCAGGGGAATAAAAAAAAGGGAAAGGTTTGGTGAATAACCTACTTGGGTGAGTTCGGTGCCCATCAAGATGAGAAAGAACAGACTCATGAGTTTGCTTGTCGGTTGCATTTCTCGGTGCCAGGTTCAGTCGGTTTCCTCCTCTCTCTCCTTTTTTTTTTTTTTTTTTTTCTTCCTCTTCCCCCTTCTCTTCACTGTGCTTTTGTTCCAGAGCTGTCTGTGGTTCTGTCCTTCTGGTGCGTTTCAGCAGCCCTAGGAGACAAGGCAAGGAGTCTGCTGTATAAAGTGCCCACTTAGCATATTTGTTCTATATCCCAGATCCTCTCCTTTCTCCTGGTGTGTGTATGTCTGTGTGTGTGTTGTTAATGGCTTCCTTGATTGAAAGGCATTTGCAAGGAGGAACTCAATGGTGCACAAAATAATGGTGCTGCTTTTGCCAAAAGTTTGCCTTGAAAGGGAGGGCAGGGATAAAGGGATGGGGGGAAAAAATACAGAAGCTGTGGTTAGCAGTGATGCAGCTAGTGGAAAGGCACCACAATTTTTCCTTAGAGGACTGAATTTCTGCCAGGAAAATGGAAGATATAAGCCGGAGTCTGATTGGCTATTGTACACTCTGCTCAGATTGGCTATTAACATTTGCTTGCCCAGCCTGCTTGCTGGACCTGTCATTTAGTGAGCAGTGTTGTCGTGATTGGAGGTTGTTTCATCCTTCTGCTTCTGTTTTGTCTATTGTTCCTTTCTCCTCCAGCAATAATGCACAGATTGCTGGAGAAATGGCTGGGTTCGTATCAGACTGTCCTTCCAGATTAATCTCCTATTACGCTGTCACATAACGAGATGCCTGTTCTCAGGTGCAGAAAATTCAAATCAAGGTATTGTTCTTGTGGAAAAATATGTATCAGGGCACAGAACGGGGGATCTGCACATAAGGAGTTAACTGCTTAAATTCAGCTTTGTGGTTGAGTTTATACTATATAGAAATTAACCTTTACATATCTGTGTCTCAGCAAATAGAAGGATAGGGTCAATGAGCCCAGCTCTGGTTTAAAACTCTATTTCCCCCCTGGACAAACTCATCATTCGCTTCTTTCCTGCCGTGCTGATGCCACTTGTGGAACACTGGCATTTGTTAGGTTAATAAACTTGTTTATAGAGCACTGGTTGGCAATCTGTGGCTCTCCAGCTGATCTAGAACCACAAGCTGGTTGGCAGGTCATGCTGGGACGTTTAGTTCCCCAGCAGCTGAAGACATGCATGTTGCCTACATTTCCTGTAGATTGCAGGATGGAAATCTACCAACAAACACCAGCGTTCTGCCAAACTATAACTCCCAAGATCCTCTGCTAGGCGCTAACCAGCTGCAGTAGACAACAGCCGTATAACCACAGGCTCATGTAGATGAAATGGGAATGTCCATAGTGAACTGTATAATCTGTATAAGAGCCGTGATACTGTAGAGAACTCTCCAAAGGTTCTCTTTATACAACTACATGTAAGGTAGCCATAGGATGTGTGGGGGAATATGTGTATAATATGTATGACAATAAAACCAGTCTACAGTCCCAGGAATGATCCCTGTGATACTGTCATTTGTCTTCCTCCTTGTACTGCAGCCTCACTTTCAGCACACATCGAACAGCCAACGATTTTGCTGGACCGCTTGTTATAGGACCAACAGCTGGTGTATTCTTTATGAACTGCTACTCCTGCAGGATAAGCCTTCCCCTCACCTGATTTCCTGTCCCCTCTGCGGCCATTGTTGTATTATGCGCTCCACGTGGAAACATAGCCTTATAAATACCAGCACAGCTAATCCACTCATCTACCCAGATAACTCACTGAAGACCGCACCGTGGCCCTGTTGTTCATCAGGGAGACATTGCAGGAGAGCTGGGCCTGATGCAGGGTTGGTCGTAATTATGCCCAAAATCTCAGGTGCAAATTCATCATCAACATTTATTTATTATGTGCCAGCAACTACCGTAGCGCTTTACAATTGGGAACAAACAATAATAAAACAATACTGGGTAATACAGACAGAGAGAGAGGTAAAAGGGCCCTGTTCACAAACAAATTGCGTTCATAATTGCTGGCATGTGCAGCGCTGCAAGATACAGCATTGCATACGCTCCAGTAGTATATGCGCCAGGCTTACACCAGACATGCGCCACATACGCTAACACCCGTGATCATACCCATTTGTTTTGTTTGCAAAATATGTATTTGGTATTAGGCGTCAAAAAAACTTTAAAAACCAATACAAGAGAAACAATTCCCTATCGCACATACATGAAAAAATTGCTTAAACGCGTGCGTAAAAGCACGTGCTATGAAGAAAGCACCTATTGGCAAACAGCCAATCACAAACAGTTTGCTATTGCTGTTGACTGTCATCATCATTATCTGCAAATAATACAGCTTTCTCAATTGCGCTCTCTTACTTTACTCGGCCTGCGTTAGAACATTCCTTCCCTCCCCCCATCCCACTTCTCCAAGTGACAGTGGGCATAAGTGCAAAATTACGCAAATCTGCGTAAGCGTATTTGCATGCAGTCACTTTTCTGGGTGCAGAGCGATTTTCCACAAGATACGCTACAAACTGGTGTAGTACTCACTCTGTATCAGCCCCCGTATGTGCAATTTTCACACCTTGTTGACCTGACAAATCCATGCTGGGCAACTTGCTGCTCGTTACATGTACCTAGCGGCCGCTATTTACTATTATAATGACAAGACGGGAGAATCACCTCATACAGATTCAGCGTCTTTATTTCTGCTGATATTCAATTGATGAAGAACAAGATATGTGAACTTGTATTCTCTGGGCCAGACAACACCTCTCAGCCTGCTTTGATTAGGATAAAAACCCAACAGAAGTGGCTTTGAAAAGTCAAAACTAAAAATATATATTTCCTGGAGCCCCACGAGAGGACTATTTCTGTCTCTGAAGTGAGAAGTGCGAGAGGTGATATTATTGGAGTGTTATCTGGAAGATGAATGACTGAGAACATCTTGAAACTGCTTAGAGGTCCATAGAAGTGTGTCGCAGCGGAACGTTTCTCTACAGTTTTTATTTTTTGCATCCTGAAGGTGAATATTGGCCCCTTCCCTACTGACATCATCATACACCCATAATTTCAACACAAAAAACTGCATAGATTATGTCTTGGAATGGGGTGAAACATTGGGTTGGAGTTTTTGAATTCTCTGCTCAGCAGTAAAAGGGTTAACAGTGATGGGGAGAAAATATTTCAGGATACTGTCAAAATAAGAGAATTCGGTTGGGGGTGCTCGCGATGGGTGCATAGAAGGAGTAGTCGTGGAGTAGGCTGATAAATCACTACCTAGAAGGTATCCAGTCTTCTCCTCTGGAATCACCCAGAAGTTAGCAGCAAAGAGACAAAGATGCTGGTCCACAAAGCTCCATCCAGACTCCTGGCTGAAGGACCACGATGGCGGCCACGATCTCAGAGCACTGGGAATCTCCCTCCCAGACTCTCCAGCAGTGGAGCATAGTACGGAAATTTCCCCGCTTTTTAGATTCCCAACTCATAGTTGCCACCGTGCAGTTCTTATTAACATCATTAAGAGAGGACATCAGTGCAGATATTAGGAACTCCATGAAATAAAAGTTGACCTGAGGGAGAGAGGAGGCAGACCATCCCACCTAGAAACAAAATTTGCAGAGTTAGCAGAATCCCACAATCCAACCCCATGAAGATCAGGAGAGCCCTATCTCTGTACTATGATTTAAAATAGCAGAACTCAAGGACAGATCCTATAGAAATAACAGCAGAATTAGAGGGCTGCCTGGACAATCCTAGAGACAGACTTGGATGAATATATAAAAGGCAATACATGAGGCCTTAAACTGCTAATTAATTAAGTTCACAGACTTCCAAGACCTAAATCCCTCCCTCCAACCTCCCCACTGATGTCATCCTTCGTATGTACTATTTTCAGTGGAAAGAGCACTTCCTTATAGCCACAAAGAACCTAGATGACCCCAAAAACCCCTCCCGGTCTATCCAGAGCTACAACCGACCTGTCCAGAGCCATATTCAACAGAAGGGAATTTGATGAAGTGACCACAATCCTGGAGTTACAAATATCCTACTGCGGAAAAATGGATTCGCCTACATGTAATCAATACCCCTGACCAAGGCCTTCAGCTGCTGCATAGATGGTAATATGGTTGCTCTCTCGTTATACTATAACACTGAAACCATCCCCCCACTGCTGAGTACTGAAATAGTGGAGTAATGCCCATTGATTCCTTTCTTGAACTCTGGTGCTCTACTTCCAGGAAGTGGGCACAATCCAAGCTTTGACGTGTACTACTCCACCTTGGTGGAGAAGACTACTTCACTGTCAGAGACTGTCTATAGAGTAGGGGCAGCACGGTTGCTCAGTGGTTAGCACTTCTGCCCCACGGCACTGGGGTTATGAGTTCAATTTCCGACCATTGCCTTATCTGTGTGGAGTTTGTATATTCTCCCTGTGTTTGTGTGGGTTTCCTCCGGGTGCTCCGGTTTCCCCCCACACTCCAAAAACATATTGGTAGGTTAATTGGCTGTTATTAAATCGACCCTAGTCTATGTGTGTTTGTTCGGAAATTTAGACAGTAAGCTCCAATTGGCAGGGAAAGATGTGAATGAGTTCTCAGTACTCAGTACAGTGCTGCGGAATTAGTGGCGCTATATAAATAAATGGTGTGATGATGATAGAGTAGTTTATATTTTAATGGTTTTACTTATTTGTTCTTATTCTTTGTATAACATTGTGTGCTTCCAGTGGTTCAGATGTTTTATTCCCCAGTCATCACTCAACAATGATGGTAAACCAGAACCCTTCTAGGCTCTCCTTCCTGTTCCCCTTCCCTTCATACCTTCCTCCAAGGGTACAGACTTTCCTAGAGAAACCACATATATCCGATGTAGTTTCAAATACAATTACTAACTCTGTTCTACAATCACCTGAACTGTGCCACCAAAGTGGCTTTGCTCAGTGTTAGCGTTCCCAGTATGAATACCATGGAGAGGGGTTGTGCTTAAAAACAGAATGTATTTATTATTGAACAAGTTTCACACAGGTATAACTAGTTGCAGTCAATGAATAAACAGCTATCATAAGGCCATAGAAATAACAGGAACAGGGTTACCAGGTTTGACAGATGAAGCAGGATACCAGGATTAATCAGAAGGCTTGAGGCACTGGATGATCCATGGGAGGATCAGGCAAAAGCAGGGTCAGGCAAGCCAGGGGTCATAAGTCAGAAGGACCATGGTCTGGATCTGGGTCACAAGATGAGCTGCAAAACATAGGAAAAACATAGGAACAAAACAGAGGGCAAATACCAGGAGAAGGTCAGGATACAAACAGAAGTTTCACAGAGAGACCAGCAGAGACAAAGACAAACAAGCTGGCACTCTCCTGTTGGAAAAGGCAGTCTTAAAAGGCCAGAAACAGGTGATCACGATCCTGATCTGATGATGAGGGCTTAACCCCTGGCAGGGAAGCAGAAACTGTGCAGGTATTAAAGCAGCACCTCTGGTAAGTTGCATCTTTAAAAAGAACACAGAACTTGTGCATTGTTCCGACCATATTTAAATCCAAGCAGTATATGCACATGTGTATGTACAATAAAAGTTCACATCAGAAAGTCATTGGTCTAATGTCCTTTTGTGGGCATGCGCAGAGCTATTTCCATGGATAAGTATAATAAAGATAATGTATTTTTGTTACATGAAATACATTGCAAAATTAAATTTTTCAGAAAACTTGAAAACATGCCCTAAATGTAAACAGAAAAACGCATCCATGATAAAGGGTATTTATGTGCATTTGCGCAGTCGGATGCATCATACCTCCTGCTCTGCCACATTGTGCAGCAGTTGTGCGTCAAGTTTGACAAGTTTTTGTATGTACGCACAATGATAGCGTAGAGATGCGGGCTCAGGGTGTTAATTGAAAAATGTGAAATTTGCATTAACCTATTTATACACAATATAATACTGTAATGAGATGATGAGTACATAACAGAGAATAGTGTCTAGAAAATACTATTAATGAATGTGAAAGTCACATTTACCATGTAAAATATAATTATATAAAGACAAAATAAAAGTACAAATTGAGTTTAATTAAATGTAAATACTGATTAAGGAACCCGAGCAGACAGACGCGACTTCATATGCTATAGCAGCCACACTAATTAATTAAGTATCAGTGGGAGGGTTCAAGATGCTATTAGCAAATCAGAAGTGGGTAGATAATGTTGCTGATCGTTGCCATCATCAGTGCCTATATTTGCACGAGCCCTACAGCTTTCTTGACAGGCGTATTTTTATATATATATATATATATATATATATATATATATATATATATATATATATATATATATATATAGATATAGATATAGATATATCTGTACCCAGGTCTGACTCAATTGCATTTACTAGAATACCCCTTTACTGTACTACGCCTACGCTTGCCCGCCTCTTCCCTCTCGTTTTCCGCCTTTCTAAGCGTAAGGAGTTGTAAGTGTAAGAACTGGATGTTTGTGTACATATTTCCTGTGCACATGCTTAGTATGAAAAAGTGTGGTTTACGCAAAAAAAAAAGTTCAACTTTACATAAGCCCCATTACATCCATCCTGTTTTGTTTTTTAAAATTTAACTGATTGAATTCCTTTTGCGGTTTAGCTTTAAATTCCAAACATCACATTTAATCTTACTGAGTGGATGTCCCAAGAACCACTCATTTGAGCGCAGGTCGAGTATTGTGAACTCACTGTATGTGATCAGTCATTTTAACATGATAAAATTGTTAATTATGTGCCAAGAAAACAGAATATTTATGAAACAGTTTTCCTGTTTTGCGCAAAGGGGTCACAAGCCACTAGAAAACCACACGTAATATTCTGCATTTCAGAATCAGAGGACACTTATCATCATTAAATTGTCCTGGCTTTTGTCAAGTGCATCCTTAAATATCTTCCTAGAGCAGGCTGCCTTGGCTGTTTCTTCTGTTTGGCTCCCCTTGAGTGTGATGATAATCCTCAATAGTAGAACACATGAAACATATCTGACCAATCACTAAACTGCAATACTAGTAGATATGCCCTCCTTTTTTAGGTCAGAACAATAGATTGTTCTTGTTTCCCGTGTAGGCTGATTACATGCTATTTTCCAGTTGTCATGGTGATGGCAGCAATTTACACATTTTTATGAATAACCCTAGAAAAGCTGGCTTCTAAAGAGTTGTTTGTGTGACATGAAATTACTACTCTCCAATGTAATAGTTTGCTCTTCAGCGAGGACTAGCTCTACGGTACCTGACAATACGGAGCCAAGAGCATCACGGAAAGAGCAGGTTTTACTTCAACCTACATACAGCGAAAAGACCGATTCAACAGGGCTTAATCAGTTACCTAAATAATTCATGGTCTAGACCAGTAAGGAGTGCACCAAGTTTATGTATTCTTGAGTTCCACAGATCTGTGTCTGGTCCATCTGCTCCACACCTGAAGGTTTAGACCAGTAAGGATTGCACCAAGTGTACAAGTTCTTGAACTCTGAAGATCTGCTTCTGGTTTGTTTTCTCAACAATTGAAGGATTAGACTAATGAGGAGGGCATCAAGTGTACAAGATCTTAATCTCCGGAATTTCTGCTTCCAGTCCATTTTCTCTAGACACATGAAGGACTAGACCAGTAAGGAGTGCACTAAATATATAAGTACTTAAGCTCCACAGTTTTGTGTCTGGTCCACTTTCTCCATACCCAAAGGTCTAGACCAGTAAGGAGCGCACCAAGTGTACAAGTACTTGAGCTCCACAGCTCTGTGTCTGGTATACTTTCTCCATACCCAAAGATCTAGACCAGTAAGGAGCACACCAACTGTACAAGTTCTTGAGCTCCACAGATCTGTATCTTGTCCACTTTCTCCAAATTTGAAGGATGGAGAGCTGCAGGTGTGCAAGTTCTGGAACTATGCAGATCTGCATCTGGTCTCTCTTCTCAACAATTGAAGGTCTAGAGACCAACAAGGAGGGCTCCAAGTGGACAAGATCTTGATCTCCGCATTTCTGCTTCACTTCCGTCTTCTCCATACCTGATAGTCTAGAAAGTAAATATATAGTAAATATAGTAAATGCAGTAAATATATAAGTTCTTGAGCTCCTCAGATCTGTTTCTGGTCCATCTTCTCCACACCTGAAGGTAGAGACCAGTATGACGTGCACCAGGTGTACCAGGTTTTGATCTCCATAGATCTCTGTCAGACCCATATTCTCCACATCTGAAGGTAGAGACCAGTAAGCATCGCATGCAGAAGCACTGTGGTCAGCAGCCATGGGTGGCGCAATTGATGACCATGCAAAGACCCACCGAAACACACAATACCTCCCTTCTGGGGAGTCCTGTTCAAACACAGGAGGGGGTGGAACCTCCAGGGCCTTGGCGGGGATCTATAGCCGCAGAGCATGTCCATGATTGACACATTTGTTTTTCTTTTACTTTTTCTTATATTATTCCTGTATGGACCTATGTTTATTCTCAGTGTACTTTGTTGGTTACAGACCTAATGTACGTAGCTGTCTATACTCTTGTACTGATTGTATAATGTTGTAGATTGTGCATTATATATCCCTGCCTCTGTAGCCGATTTGTAATATTCACAAAACTAAAATACACTACACCTTAAAACAACTAAAGTTATTTTCATTATATGCACATGTGTGACGTACCAAAGTACAAGTTATCGCTTTTTCTTTCAATCATTTTAGGTTCTGGGTGTTAAAAAAAGCCACATGCAGACCATCACTTGATCTGCATAGGAAAAATGTTTACCCCTGCAGTCACAGATAAATCTCATGTATCTTTATATTTCTGAACACTTTTAGTAGCTGTTTTCTGTGAGGGAAATTGTGTTGTACTAGCACTTTAAGGGTTAGTTGTTATTAAGGTCTGTAATATGACAAACAAGTCTCTATAAATGAGCTCATATACAGTCATATACAGACCCTTTCATACCCTAGGAAGTGGAGTAATTATACTTATACAAGAAAATGGGTCAATCTCCAATAAAAGCTGCAATAATGTGTTTGAAATATTAATTAAAATGAGAAGCTTGAGGGGCGTAGAGTCACGTAAGTGGCGATTCCATAAACTCCGGAGTGAATTATTGAATCATAATGACCTTCAAGATCATTCAACAGAAAGCCGATCCAAGTCCAATTTACCCAAATAAAATCACATTACACTGTATTCATTAGCGGCAGAGGATGTTTTAAGCATAATGTACCAGTTGGTGGATTAGCATAGAGAAATATGATTTATTCTGTAAAGAGGAACTATTTATACCATAGGCTGCCCCTGTTCTTGAGTGTTAAATGCCTCATAGCTGTTGTCGTTCTGAGCTTTTAGTCATACTGATTTATGCATATTACATATATATGTTTTTATATATTCTCTAAACAGTTACAGTCACTTTTTTATATGTTTGATTTCTACTAGCAGAAGATTAGGCCCGCGTGCCTTGGACCCAATTATTTCTGGGACGTAGCCATCAAATTGTGAGTTCTCTAAGCAAAATTGCCTCAACAATTTGGTTGGTTTTAGAACAAGTCTGACAATCACCAGACAGGCGAGTTAGGGTAACACACCTGGAGGAGAGAGGCGTGGTGTACCTCACTATTTGGGTAACGCACCTGGAGAGGTGAACAGTGGTGTACATCACTGTTAGGGTAACGCACCTGGAGAGGTGAGGAGTGGTGTACCTCACTGTTAGGGTAACGTACCTGGAGAGGTGAGGAGTGGTGTAATCACTGTTAGGGTAACGCACCTGGAGAGGTGAGGAGTGGTGTACTCACTGTTAGGGTAACGTACCTGTAGAGGTAAAGAGTGGTTGTACCTCACGGTTAGGGTAAAGCACCTGGAGAGGTGAGGAGTGATGTACCTCACTGTTAGGGTAACACACCTGGAGAGGTGAGGAGTGGTGTACTCACTGTTAGGGTAACGTACCTGGAGAGGTGAGGAGTGGTGTAATCACTGTTAGGGTAACGCACCTGGAGAGGTGAGGAGTGGTGTACTCACTGTTAGGGTAACGTACCTGGAGGGGAGAGGAGTGGTGTACCTCACTGTTAGGATAACGTACCTGGAGGGGAGAGGAGTGGTGTACTCACTGTTAGGGTAACGTACCTGGAGAGGTGAGGAGTGGTGTACTCACTGTTAGGGTAACGTACCTGGAGGGGAGAGGAGTGGTGTACCTCACTGTTAGGGTAACGTACCTGGAGGGGAGAGGAGTGGTGTACCTCACTGTTAGGGTAACGTACCTGGAGGGGAGAGGAGTGGTGTACCTCACTGTTATTGTAACGCACCTGGAGAAGTGAGGAGTGGTGTACTCACTGTTAGGGTAACGTACCTGGAGGGGAGAGGAGTGGTGTACCTCACTGTTAGGGTAACGCAACTGGAGAGGTGAGGAGTGGTGTATCTCACTCTTAGTGTAACATACCTGGAGGGTAGAGGAGTGGTGTACCTCACTGTTAGGGTAACGCACCTGGAGAGGTGAGGAATGGTGTACCTCACTGTTAGGGTAACGTACCTGGCGGGGAGAGGAGTGGTGTACCTCACTGTTAGGGTAACGTACCTGGAGGGGAGAGGAGTGGTGTACCTCACTGTTAGGGTAACGTACCTGGAGGGGAGAGGAGTGGTGTACCTCACTGTTAGGGTAACGTACCTGGAGGGGAGAGGAGTGGTGTACCTCACTGTTATGGTAACGCACCTGGAGAAGTGAGGAGTGGTGTACTCACTGTTATGGTAACGTACCTGGAGGGGAGAGGAGTGGTGTACCTCACTGTTAGGGTAACGCACCTGGAGAGGTGAGGAGTGGTGTACTCACTGTTAGGGTAACGTACCTGGCGGGGAGAGGAGTGGTGTACCTCACTGTTAGGGTAACGCACCTGGAGAGGTGAGGAGTGGTGTACTCACTGTTAGGGTAACATACCTGGAAGGTAGATGGATGGTGTACCTCACTGTTAGGGTAACATACCTGGAGGGTAGATACATTGTGTACCTCAATGTTAGGGTAACATAACTGGAGGGTAGATGGATGGTGTACCTCACTGTAAGGGTAACATACCTGGAGGGTAGATACATTGTGTACCTCAATGTTAGGGTAACATACCTGGAGGGTAGATGGATGGTGTACCTCACTGTTAGGGTAACATACCTGGAGAGTAGATACATTGTGTACCTCAATGTTAGGGTAACATACCTGGAGGGTAGATACATTGTGTACCTCAATGTTAGGGTAACATACCTGGAGGGTAGATGGATGGTGTACCTCACTGCTAGGGTAACATACCTGGAGGGTAGATACATTGTGTACCTCAATGTTAGGGTAACATACCTGGAGGGTAGATGGATGGTGTACCTCACTGTTAGGGTAACATACCTGGAGAGTAGATACATTGTGTACCTCAATGTTAGGGTAACATACCTGGAGGGTAGATACATTGTGTACCTCAATGTTAGGGTAACATACCTGGAGGGTAGATGGATGGTGTACCTCACTGCTAGGGTAACATACCTGGAGGGTAGATACATTGTGTACCTCAATGTTAGGGTAACATACCTGGAGGGTAGATACATTGTGTACCTCAATGTTAGGGTAACATACCTGGAGGGTAGATGAATGGTGTACCTCAATGTTAGGGTAACATACCTGGAGGGGAGATACATTGTGTACCTCAATGTTAGGGTAACATACCTGGAGGGTAGATAGATGGTGTACCTTACTGTTGGGGTAAGGTATGAAAATGTTGTAAAGCAGGAAAACCACAAGTTATTTGTATAAGCTGTAGGATGGCTATGTGTGACATGAGGATGAGCTCATATTGTTATCCTGTTTATGTTTGCAATTTTCATAGTAAAGTATAATGTTTGAAGTGTATAAAAACGTGTTCTGAGAGCTTTTGGTCAGAAACATCTAAGAAGCCCGAGTTGCATATAATGAAGGTCTAAGATGTGATTCTCACGTCCTGGGTTGTTGTGTGTGGTAAGGATACTGACGTCTGATACACCTATGTTGGGAGGCGGTCCCAGGTGATAAGGTGTCTAACTCCCCCTAACCTCCGACTATTTGTTGGTGAGATGTACAAATGATAGAGCCAAACACTGACGCACGTTTCGCTACATAAGCTTTATAAATAGGCTGTTGTGAAACATACGAGGCAACAATAGCTTTATTAAAACCTTAAAGACAGTAGTCTAAATAGTAGTAATCCTTAAGAAATGGCAATGCAATTAGAATTGACTTGCACGATAAGGAAGTTAATGTTGCTACTTGACTCCTTTTTTTCCTCTGGGCTGGTTCTGTTCTTAGGGGCTTGTACTAAACTCCCTCCGTTCCTTTGGGCTAGCCCTGGACTCCCTCTGCTAATCTGGCAGAGGGAGTCCAGATCCAGGGACTGGTTTTTTCTCTAACAGTCTGACAACTAGCTCTATGTTAGGCTGACGGTCTGATCACCAACTCACAGAACAAGATGGCGGAGGTCTTCACCTATAGCAGCCGCCTTTCCCTTAGAGCTATATGTGCTCACCGGAACTCAGATGCCCCCAGGACTTAACTCCAGGTGTAGTGCGAGTTGGTAATACAGGCCTGTAGCGGCAGGCCAGGAGGCTAAATAGAAGGCAGCGGATAGTCAGACAGTAGCCGAGGTCAAGGGTCACAGGCAAGCAGGGTAGTCAGTAAACACACCAAGGGTCAGGGTCACAGGCAAGGTAGCGGAGTCCAAAGTACAGGTCAAAGGGTCAGGGTCACGGACAAACAGGCAGGGTCCAAAGTCCAGGCAGAAGGTCACAACAGAAAATCCGACAGGCAGAGTATCCACAGGACAGGATCCAACAACAGACAGCAGGTCAGCAAACTGGGTCAGAAGCGCTATAACCTGCAGAGAGGCTAAGCCCTCTCAGCCTTAAATACTTAGACCAACCAATCAGGGCTCATCCCTGAAATTACACACAGGCCAGTTTTAATTGCCCATTAATCGTCCCACAGGCTGGGAAAGATCAGCGCATGCACCCGGCTGTACTATTTGCCAGGGTGGCTTGTTAGAGATACACGGCGTCCCGCTGTTGCCTTGGCAACGGTCGGACCAGCTGCAGGAAGTGACGCCCCGGTCTTCAAGGAGACGGCCGGGTCGCCAGGCAGGGCTAGAGCTGAGTCGCAGCAGTGCCCGTGGCCGCTTCGTCTCCTAACACTCTATCAATCTTGCAGATCTCACTTATAGATTGGCAGCTATGTTGACTAAACCGGCAGCTTTGTCTGTAAGTGTTGCAGCTCTCTCTGTCCATATTGAAGCTTGCTCTGTGGGACTTGCAGCTCTGTCTATTGAAGCCCTTTTCAGTCTTTACATGCCGGGCAAGCCCTCTGCACTTCCGCGTGTCTCTAGGACTCACACTCACTGTGTGTTTCCTCCTCTTCAGCAGCTGTTCAGGTACTTGCTTGTATGTCTCTGTGGCTCCTCAGGGTTTGGCAGCCGACTTGACAATGGCTGTGTCTGACTCCTCCTCGGCCACTCTCCTGTGTTTCTCCTTCAGTTCCCCGTGTTATGGCACTACAAGTTGGCAGGCTCTCACATCACATCCTGAGTCCTGACAGCTCAAGCATGCTGGGAACTAAAAAAGCAATTTCTTGTCTGCAAGGTGGGTGAGGAGGTGTTGCGGATCGCATCCTAAAGTCTAGACCACCTCCTCTTTTCATAACTCCCCTCTACAACTCCTGGAAGTGAGGTATGAAAAGTAAGAAAGTCATGGTTAAATGCGACTTCTCCAATAATGTCACGTTGCTGCATTACAAGTAGGTAATTGTAATGTAAAATATTACCTATCGTGTGAGGCAATGCTCAGACAGCAGCATGAGAGAGCTCTACACACACAAACGGAATACCCTGGAGCCGATAGATCCCTCACAATCATGACAATGTTCTCCTTAATTGTCTACAATGATGAAGGTCCGCTCTAGAATGCAGTGTTCCAGCACGTCACATGAAGATTATCTTTTATGCTTAGAAATAATTCTTTACTTTTTCTTCCCTTTGTACCTGCTAAGTTTGCCAGAACATTTGTACTATTTCTCTACCTCCTGTAGAAAGCTGATATTTCAATGCGACCTGGAAGAAAAGCTCCTATAAAATATATATTCCATTCACAGCCTCACAATGTGATGGTAATAGGGTAGTTTGTGTTTTATTGTTAATTTATGTTATTTACACGCCCCCTGTTACCTGAACGCAATCACAGATGAAGGTAGATCTAATGATTGGCTCTAGTTACATTTATTATAATATAGTCGTAATGATTATTATATAATAATAATATAATACACTGTTGTTGCTCAAATACAGTGGGTGGAAAAGAGGGAGTGACCCCTTAAAGGAGGGGATATCTTGGCTGGGGAGGTGTGGGGCACTTTTGGGAGAAAAGAGGCACACAGGGCACACCCTTATTCTAAAAAGGGACATCCCCGTAATCTCATTCTCACCTCTACTATACTTGTATCAGTTACTTTCAGGGGAGGAAATATTGCAATAAAGATTGACCACACCTTCTGTTTGCCAAATGACGCCCCATTTTTTGAGACCACACCCTTATATTAATAAAGCGCCAAAAAATTGCTTACTACCTTTTATTAAAATCGTGACTTTTGCGGATACAAACATTGCTGGAACCACTGAGAGATCAGCCCTTATTGTGGTGACGGGGGGAGGTCAAACAATGCTGGTCCATCTGCTACGGAGACCCCCAGTTTGATATTCTGTGCATGCGATGGTCCAAAAAGAGGTGGTTCCCCAAATGATGTGTACCATATCGAACAATCATGGAACCAGAAAAAAATACATTTATTCTTGAACCCCACAGATTGTGCACCTCCAGTCTAGAACATTTACTACACTACATTAGTATGCCAGGCAAGTGTTCAGACATTATACGATATTGAAACAAAATGTAACATTAAATGATTTCAGGAATAGCTATTGTGTCATTACCATAGGAAAATGAGAGAAACTCTGCCAACTAGACATAGAACATAGTATGTTGTGTTATAATATACTATATTGTGATTCTAATACTTTTAAATAAAGGAGGCTAATTATAAAGTTTTGTATTAAGGGCGAGGAAATTAACTTTTCCCAGTGATTTATGCGGCTGGGTATATTAGTACATGAGCACAATGCATTTCTCCAATGTTGTGTTTGCTCTTCATTATCATTCAGTCGAAATGTATATGACGTTGTCCAGTCAAAGATCTGACAGGTTTCGCTGTATTGAAATTCTCTATACTTGTGCTACAAGTTATTAAAAAAACTGCCGGCGGGTAGAGAACAGCCTCCAAGTCTCTATTCATAGTGTTTTATTTTATTGAATATCGAAAGGTTAACGCTATTGAGTGCTTGGGAGATGTCGGCAAGCCGTCTGTTCCCAAACTACAGGCGAGGGGGCGAGTTACCAGCCAGATGTTGTTATAAAGAAATATAGAACACCGTTTAGGGTTCAGTGATACGTTTAACCGTTTCCATCCAGAATATACACAGTGCACAGTGTGTCTTATTTTACGGACCTGCTGATCTACATTATGCTGCCTGCACATGACGCCACCGTTTTCATTTCATCTGGCAGATGCTTTCAAGAATGTGTGAATACACAGAGGAGATATTTGGGTAAAATATTTCTAACTCTCGGGATCCAATTTTAGCACTTGGATATCAGATCTCTTCTCTGTGCCAAAACAATGTTGCATTAATCCTAACAACAACACGCGGAGATGATATCTTGGCTGGGATTTCGTGTCCTTTCACGGCTGCACTACTGTAGATGGTATTTTCAGGAATATGTATATTTTCTCATCATTGTAAACATATTTGTTAAACTGAAGGATCACTGTTATATATGAGACAAGGAGGTTTCAAGGTCTGTTTGATTCTGTTCCAAGGTCACTTTGTACCTGAGTAACCAACATCCCGCTGCTTTCTATATAAAACTAACGATCAGTAGTCAGCACCCCAATTTATTTCCCCTGTTGTCAGAGACGGATAGAGCTATTACAGTGATACTGTACATTTGAAATAACCTACCGGTATTTTATTTTATAATATGACCTATTTTATTTACCACATATGTTATCCTCTATGAGGCATTGGGAGAACATAACATATTTTGTGCGTTCCTGGTGTAGCATGTAGCACTGATGCCCACTTTAGGGCAGATGGTAGTTTAACTAGGTCAGACTTCCTTGGGTAATACGCGTACCAAGGTTCAGATGAGGAGTGTTTGCAGAACACGTTACATTCCAGAACAAGGGAATATAAACACAGGTCTATAAATATGGGAGTTATTATAGAGAATGTCCAAATAACGTTTCATTGTCTATTTTCAAACATAGATACATTTTGACGTGACTCAAACCCCTACAATCTATTTTGCACGCTGCGGCAAGACTGATTTTCCTTGCAAATCGTTATTCCTCTGTTGAATCACTCTGTATGTCTCTACACTGGCTGCCTGTCTTCTATCGAATCCAATATAAAATACTTTTACTAACCTACAAGGCCATCAACAAGGCTGCACCAACATACATCTCCTCTCTTATCTCCCAACTCGGCAACTCCGTTCTACACAAGATCTGCGTCTCTCATCCACCCTCATTACATCCTCCCATTCCTGGTTACAGGACTTTTTTCGGGCTGCACCCACTCTATGGAATTCTCTCCCTCGCACAAAAAGAGTCTCCTCTGGTCTACAAACTTTTAAGCGTTCTCTGAAAACCTACCTATTCAGACAAGCTTATAATATTCCTCAACCACCCTCTTAACCTCACTACTTTACCCTATTACCACCCGTTACACAATGTCACACAAGACAACTACCCCCTGACCAACATTGTTGTGTGACAGGATCATTTAGCTTGTGAGTTACTTTTACCTTTGCAGTCTGGCTTGGCCGAAATACAAAATGTAGACTTAACCTCATGTGTCAATCTCCCATTGTCCCATAGATTGTAAGCTTGTGAGCAGGGTCTTCTCACCTCTTTGTCTGTTTTACCCAGTTTGTCCATTAGTTTATTATGTTTGTCCCCAATTGTAAAGCGCTACGGAATATGTTGGCGCTATATAAATAAATGATGATGATGATGATGACTTAGTATCTGATATATTTTGAAGTAAGAAGTCAGTATTTTAGATACATTGTTATCTGTGATAGACTGAAGACTCCTTTTTTCTCATGGAGCAAATTGTTCCTATATGGGGTAGTGGCCCCTGCATCTTAAATGGTTTCTACAGTGATGTCACTCCTGGCATAATCCATGAACCCACTGACAATTTCAAAATGCCCAGAGCCTCAGAAAGCATCAGTAGGGAGCAAACCTATAATCTGGCTAGGGCTAATTGGAGAGTAATGCAATCTACTCAATGCACCATTAGTCCTGCACTAACTATTAGTGGGGCCCTCTGGTGGTTAGCTTAGACATTCATCCAATCAGAATCTGCCTATTATTTGTGTCCATTGGCTCTCATAGCTGTTACTAGGACTCACCACTAGATGTCTCTACCAGTAACGAGTACTGGGAGGTAAAAACAGGGGCCATTGTAGGTACTACTGGGGGGGGGGGAGTTGGTGTAATATGGATTCCCTACAAAATGTGGAAGGTGGGAATCTCCTCTCTAATAAAGTTATTTCTACGCTACACATTCTAATATGATGGGTACCATATGAAAGAGATAGGGGCGGACTAGCAAAATTTGGGTAGGGTCCTGTCAGTGCTGTTCTCGCCTCCCAGGCCCCCTAGTCTGCAAACAATACAGCAGAGCGGGGTCTCTTCTGAAAGGGGCGGGCCACCCAACATTGCTGGGCCCTGTAATTACCACACCCCCTATTGTTTCGCCCCCTAGAGGGGGCTGGTTTACTGACTATATTTAGTTAAACAGTTAGATACACTACATATATAGCTGACCAATCAATTCACTAGGAACTAGCGATGAGACTGAGGTGTGGACACATAGAATCTCAAAAAAGTATGCGTTAGGGATATCACTGCTTCAGCCAGAGCCTGAATAAGGATTCAGGCCCCCCATGCCTTCTATGCCAGGCTAATACTCATTCTTAATTTAAAATTTGGCTTCCTTCAACCTCTCCTGCCCATCAATGTTTATGTTCTGGTGTTTTTTGAAACTCAGCTCCACTTAGCTTTTTAAATGGGTCAAAGCAATCTGTCACTCATTTCTTTTTCATTAAAATCAGAGCTATATAGCGGAACGGAGGCATAAACAAGCGCTACTGAGAGTGACGTTATGAAGGGGGAGGGGGCTGCCATACCTGCGCCAGTCACCATCTTTTGTCTCTCTAATCAGGTTCTGGTCCTCTCATCCTGGAGGTCGCAAGTTCCCTGTGTGCTGCTGTAAAGCTACCCCTACTTAGGTCAAACCACTGGTTGATCAGATGGGTGATCACTTGGTTTGTAGCCCAGCAACACATTTTTAACATTTTCTCTGTATAGGTGCAAATTTTAATGCACCCTGACTTCTGAGCCGGTATCGTCGGAGAGCACAAGATAGTAAGTACCCAACATCAATC
This sequence comes from Mixophyes fleayi, assembly GCF_038048845.1. Lineage (NCBI taxonomy): Eukaryota > Metazoa > Chordata > Amphibia > Anura > Limnodynastidae > Mixophyes > Mixophyes fleayi. The sequence continues at coordinate 129,403,164 of NC_134410.1, read as the reverse complement.
AATGTACCATTGTGAAAAAGTTGAAGATCTGCTGGAGGGAAAAGTCACATTCAGCTTTGTAAACGGTTAGTGTTACTGGCAGGTCTAAGCTCATCAGTATGATGCTGTTTGATAAACCAGTCACATTGTAGATAGTTTTCTCTCTGACTGGTAAGGAGGTCAGCTGCCTGATTGCGCTACCATATCTGTGCTGCAGGGGCCCTGCACTCCAGCACACAATGCATGCTACCTGCCACCACGCGGATGCTCATCATCATCCTGCCTGCTCGCCTCCAGGTATCAGAGACTGCATCTTCTGACAGAATCTCTCAGCGCCATCAGACGGAGACATTATTTGTGTGCGTTGCGGTAGAGCTCCAGGCTTCAGAGTTCAAGATTTATAAAATCTGGCCTTGCAAACATTTGTTTAGGTTAAAAGCAAAATCCTTTCTACATTTATTTTCTGTTAAATGAGCAGTCTCGTGTAAGGAGCTTTATCTTTGTATTGATTGTTATGCAGAATTTCCCTGCCCAGTTATGCTTATCATTTCTTTTTAATGTAGCCAATGGACCCCTGGGTACCTCCGTGTACCTGGAGGGGGGTAATTTCGATAAGTCTCCCTTGACAGGTGAGCCCAGGGTCCAGGAGTTACATTTATGCCTGGGATTATCCAATAGGCTGCCTAGGGCGCAACATTTTTTGGGGTGCAAAATTGTGACAGGGAGGGGGGTATAGACTGAATTTCATTTTAAAATATAAGAGAATAGAAAACATGAAAGAAAAATGTAGTAAGGTTTTAATCTTGATGTATTCCCCTGGTAAAGGGTGAGGATATAGATTCATCCTTTGGTCCCACCAACCAAAACGAGGTTAGTGGCAGGCACAGATGTGACAGCCCTAACCACACAGTTCTGCCAAAGATTGCCATGTGTCTTTTAAAAAGTCAAGCGGAGATGAATTTCGAAAACATGGGAACATAAACGTCGGTGGTGGGGGGCGGAGGGGGGGTGAAAGAAGCCAAATTTCAAATTAAGCACAAGTTTGTTTATATCTACCACATATTAGCCTTAGTCAGTGGTCTCAGGGTTAGCCATCGTTACCACCACTCGTATAATAGTCACAGTGGTCTCAGGGATAGCCATCGTTCCCACCCCTCATATAATAGTTACAGTGGTCTCAGGGATAGCCATCGTTCTCATCCCTTATATAATAGTCAGTGGTCTCAGGGATAGCCATCGTTCTCATCCCTCATATAATAGTTACAGTGGTCTCAGGGATAGCCATCGTTCCCACCCCTCGTATAATAGTCACAGTGGTCTCTGGGATAGCCATCGTTCTCACCCCTCATATAATAGTCACAGTGGTCTCAGGGATAGCCATCGTTCTCACCCCTCGTATAATAGTCACAGTGGTCTCAGGGTTAGCCATCGTTCTCACCCCTCATATAATAGTCACAGTGGTCTCAGGGATAGCCATCGTTCTCACCCCTCATATAATAGTCACAGTGGTCTCAGGGATAGCCATCGTTCTCACCCCTCATATAATAGTCACAGTGGTCTCAGGGATAGCCATCGTTCTCACCCCTCATATATAGTCACAGTGGTCTCAGGGATAGCCATCGTTCTCACCCCTCATATAATAGTCACAGTGGTCTCAGGGATAGCCATCGTTCTCATCCCTCATATAATAGTCACAGTGGTCTCAGGGATAGCCATCGTTCTCATCCCTCATATAATAGTCACAGTGGTCTCAGGGATAGCCATCGTTCTCATCCCTCATATAATAGTCACAGTGGTCTCAGGGTTAGCCATCGTTCTCATCCCTCATATAATAGTCACAGTGGTCTCAGGGTTAGCCATCGTTCTCACCCCTCATATAATAGTCACAATGGTCTCAGCGTTAGCCATCGTTCTCACCCCTCATATAATAGTCACAGTGGTCTCAGGGATAGCCATCGTTCTCACCCCTCATATAATAGTCACAGTGGTCTCAGGGATAGCCATCGTTCTCATCCCTCATATAATAGTCAGTGGTCTCAGGGATAGCCATCGTTCTCACCCCTCATATAATAGTCACAGTGGTCTCAGGGATAGCCATCGTTCTCACCCCTCATATAATAGTCACAGTGGTCTCAGGGATAGCCATCGTTCTCACCCCTCATATAATAGTCACAGTGGTCTCAGGGATAGCCATCGTTCTCATCCCTCATATAATAGTCACAGTGGTCTCAGGGATAGCCATCGTTCTCACCCCTCATATAATAGTCACAGTGGTCTCAGGGATAGCCATCGCTTCCTCTCTCCAGTACTTATATTTATTGCACTAATGTATTGGAAAGTTTCTTCTTTTTCCCCTCCTCCGTACATTGCACTTACATGAGGCACTCTCTTGTCTGTAGAGGGCTTGCAGCTTCTCTGCTGCTCGGAATACAAAGTAAATGATTTCTGCAGTAATCAGTTACTAGGATATTTTTTTTTCCCTTTTTACTGGGCTGAAACCGTCAATTAATGTAAATGATATACTGTATCTTCCTCAACTCCATCAGTAATAAACAATGTGCTTGTATTTCATATGAGCATTGTATTTATATGTCTCATAGTGGGAACACACATTAGCACTGGCAAGAGACAGACTTGGATTACCTAATAGGCAGTCTAGGTCTGTATTGAAGGAAAGATCCCTTATCGACACAATTTACCCAAAAATTATTGTGAGAATCACAGATCCTGCTGCAGATGGATATAAGAATTTCTGCCAGCACTTGGCGCTGCCAGCCGGTATCACTATGAGGCGCCGGCAAAATTTTCTATTTTCTTTTATGAGGCGATAACTAAGATTTTCCATTTCCTATTTTTGTAGAACTAGAATTAATGTCCTCCACAAAATCATTTTCTATGCCTAAAATGTGGTAAGACGGTAGAATGAAACAAACCCCAGTCAGTTTACTGTAAATATTTTTTGTTACCAAAGACCATCCCTTAAATATCTTTTATTCACTCTATATTAGGTCATATTACTGGAATATGTTGTAAGATACTAGTGATAGCCAATGTTTATTCTCGGCCAATTACATATAAATATCAAAGGCTTTTAGGAGCTCCCCCAATTTTAGATAGTAAGCTATATAGAAAACACAAATGATTTTGCATCATACACTCATCAGAAAGTAAAATCAATATACTTTAGTGAAATTATATTTACACACAGTGGTTGAAGTGGGAATTTAGAAGTGTCGGTACGGGTGTATTGTTGTAAAGTGGCTGGAATTTGATAGGTGGATGCTATGATCATTTCTTACTCCCAGAAAAACTATCTATGAGGCTATACCCAGTTTATAAAAATACATTGTTCAGTGTATAGCAAAATAATATACTTCTCTATCCCCTTAGAGGTAACTGTAAGATTCTTGGTATTTTCTTAAGTTATCTGACAATTTCTATAAGATTTTTTTCCCCTCTGTGAAAGCCAAGGTATTGCTGGGGAACCGGGTGCAGCTGACGCAACGGAATCTTGCTGGGAAGACTTAATAGGCTTCAGATGTGAAATTACTATTTTGTTTTGTGTTTCTGTCAATATCTCCTATTCAGCTGCATCTGGAGATGCACGTCAGCCAGTCTAAAGAAATGCATCTTAATTGGTAGCTGATTTAAGCTGGAGAAAGGTTTTTATTTCTCCCAGATTTTGTTCTCACCTCATTGTCATCTACGCCTGAATGCTATCAATCATCGACAGGATTTTAATTACAACATTTTGTTCAAAGCTAAAAAGCAAGCCGAGTGCTTTTCTTAAAGATGATTTCAGCGTCTTATTCTGTGTACAGTGCGTGGAAGAAGGGGTTGGATCTTGCCGAGTCTATGATCCGCAGGATTTTTCTACTACTTGTATGTTGGTATTTTTTTTTTCTCCTTTACTTGACTTTGATACTAATGGATCCCTCCTGTGTGTGTCATTGAGTGCAACACCACAATTAGATGACAGTACAAAAGTCTTCCCAATCATTCTGCTGACCTGCAACAATATACAAAGCAAAGGCTTCCTAGGGAAAGGGGAAAAGCACACAGGCCCAAGGACCATTCACCTTATAGGATATGCCCTGACCCCCATCCACCCCCTGCCAACACCAGGGGAGGGGATGCCGGCCTTATGTTGGTGCCACCCAGGGGAGGGCTGACAAATTTTAACCTGGGGGAAAGACTCGACTCAGCAGCCTATTTTAAAGGGAAAAAAATGCAGGTGGCCCTGTGACCCAGCCCAAGATAGTCCACTATGGGACCGGACAGGGAGCATATGCCTCCCAGCCCAGCCAGCCCCTGGGGCCACCTGAGACGGCATTCTCACCTGGCCTATGGAAGAATCAGCTATACATGAGTTCTAGAACCTTTCCTGGTATCTCAGACCAGGGGGTAAATGTATCAAAGTGCGAATTTGCCAGCGTGTGCAAATCGCGGGTGTTTACCCGCGAGTTTTGAAAAAAAAAATGGAAATGTATCAAGCTGCGATTTTGAGAGTCATGTTCAAAATCGCTGGTCATCTCTGGCGATTTTGAGCGATGTAAACACTCACGAGTTTAGCTAACTCTCCTGTGTTTGGCAAACTCGCCTGTGTTGTAACAGTGAGTTGTCAACACATCACTGTTACAATGGGCCTGGTAAAAAGTTAAAGAATAGATAAAAGTTTAAAAAAAAAAACGTAGCGCATGCGCAATGAGCTACGTTACTTGCGTAAGCTCTAGGTACAGTATTAGGTGATTCCCCCACTAGCGTGGGAAAATCACATAATACTGTACTTTGAACTTACACAAACGACGTAAGCTCATTGCGATACGGACCTCCTACTAGGTAGGAGGTATTTGCGGCGTCTCAAGACTTTTTTTATTTTTCTGCAAGCAAGCATACAGATTCGGGATCTTACAAATATTGGCCCCTTCTGGGCGAAGTGTTTCTGCTTTTCAACAATCGTTTTTGGAATTACAAAATGGCTGGGACTGGGGCAAGCCGGCAAGATGGAGGTATAAATATTAAGGGACTGGGGCAAGCCAGGACGTTGGTAAGAAGAAAGAAGACATCATTGGTGAGTATTTTTTTTTATTTTTTTTTTATTAAATAGATGTGGTAAAAAAGAGGGTGCTTAGTGTATTTATTGTGGGGTTTTTATTTTTAATAAATATATGTGGTGTTTATGAGGGACTTGTGGTTTTGTAAACTTTTTTCTTTGTGGAACTACAGGGCCCAGCAAGCCAGGGATGTCAGGGCATGTTGGCACTTGTGGTTCTCCAAGTGCCAACATGCCCTGGCTGCCGTGGGTATGCTGGTGCTTGTAGTTATACAAGCAACAGCATGGCCACAGTTTTTAGGGCAACCTGGCTGACTGGGACTTGTAGTTCCACAAAAAAAATTGGTGTCAGTTTGTTTTTTTAACTCTTTCTCGCCGTATTACCCTACTACCCACAGCCCAGGGGTAGTAGGGAGAGCCCTAGTGCTATCAGCACTGGGCTGGTTCTTTCTAGGGGGGGCCCCGCTCGTTTTTTTCGGCGGACCCCACTCCCTAGGGAATCCAGCCCAGCGCTGAACAGTCTAGGGTTGGTTAGTCATTATGGCAGGGGGACCACTGCCGCGTGCCCCCCTGCAATAGTGCCGCCAACCCTGGCTGGTTTGCCTAGTGCTGGTAAAGTGAAAATCGGGGGAACCCCCACGCAAAATTTTTCCCCGATTTTCACGGGACCAGCACTAGTCAGGCAGCACTAGGGTTAAGCATAAATAGCAGGGGGACCCCCCGTTTTTGTTTTTTTTAAACTTTTATCTATTCTTTAACTTTTTAACACTGCCAGGGCAGTGTAACAGTGATGTGTTGATACAACACGCTGCTATCAAGCAGCGTGTTGTATCTGGCGTGTTTAGAGGCAAAGTCTCCTGAGTTTGCCAACTCGCAGCTTCATACATTGGAGACTTGTATAGCTGCAGTGGCAAACAGTGGTGAGTTTGATCTCTGGCGATTTTGCAAGTAGCGATTTTGACAGAAGCAGAACTCTGGCGATTTTGTATGAAAACTCCGCTTCATACATCGGCGAGTTTCAACTCTCCCGAGAAAATCGCTGGAGTTGCAAACTCGCACTTTGATACATTTACCCCCAGATCCGCTTTCTCAGGGGGTCATTCAGAAGTTTCTCACTTCATGCTGCCATATATCTGCAAGATTACATCCTGCTCTGCTTGACTTCATATGATATAGCTGACTCTTTAAAACTTCATGGAATCCTGTACATAACATGTTTTTTAAAAAACATTTTCATTATGATTGAATCATCTTTGCTCTTAGTATATATTGCAAGGTCCCACCCATTTTGAGAGAAATCATCATGGCCACTCCCTGTCAGTAGAACTGATTATTATTATTATTATTATTATCATTTATTTGTTAGGCTCCACAAGGTATCCGCAGCGCCGCCCACAGTACTAACAGTAGACTATACAGGGTGAAACCATACAGAACAATGAACAAAAAGTACCAATACTGATGTAAATAATTGCATATATTAACCATTAATTTATTTAATTAGCTTCTATTAAAATATGGCCTTTGCTTGCAATTTAAAAGAGGTAATTTATTTTTAAGGACTTTTATGTAACCACTGAACAATGTATGATAACGAGAGTGACTGGGATTTATTGCCAGATTACAGACCAGCAACATTCTGATCTATTCACAGAAGAAGTGATACATTCCCTTAAGCAGCTTTGTCTGCAATATTTCCCTCTGACTGCTGGTAAAACCTCGCATATCTTTTTAGAAAATTGTTGAAAGGACTTTTCCGCTGCCAAGATTTTAAGTTCTCACCCAAATGTTCTGTACATGAGAGGTAACGTTAGCGACTTTAATTATAGGTGTGAGCATCACGCTTGTTGACAGTGTAACAGTGATATGCTGTGCGAGGTGTCGGAGAGGGAAGAGCTATAATTGTTGCAGAGGGTCTATATTTACCTTTCCATCTGCTCCTGCAAGATGTCTACCACATGTTATTTCGAGACTAGGAAATCTGCTAACTAACACAACAAACATTTCAAGGTCTGACATTAAATCAAGTTAAATTGTTGCTTGATCAGTCATAATATCCAGGACTGCCATTAGAAACTGCGGGGCCCAATACAATTTAATTTGGCAAGGGCCCCCACCCTTCCCTCTTCGCATATATGCCCCCCTCCCTCATCACAGTACATACATCCAATTAACTTACCTTGTTCTTGATGCAGTGTTTCCCCATCATCCGGTGATGATGTCACCACGCGGCACGCTACCAGCCTATCGGTGACTGGGAGCCGCCGCATCGCAGAGGTATGCAGAGTCACGGGGGTCTAGACAGACCAGGGAGCCTGAACAAATGGAAGGGTCTCTCCGGGCCATTTACAGCTGTACCTCAAAGTAGGAGTATGTGTTATATATTAGCAAGTGGTCTATGGGCCGCAGAGGACATTTTTCACTATGAGACCGATCACAATGTTGTCATAATTTTTATTGTTGATGCTTCTGCTGTTGTATTGTAGGTTCAGAGCTGACAGATTTTTGTGGAACAGTATTGAATTGTGAACCTTAATAGAGGAATAAAAGGTTCAGAATCTGCGCTTCCTTTCAGGGTGAATGATAGGCTGTCTAAATATTAAATTTGAATTGTCCAAATTTTTATAATATCAAGTTCATATATATTCTCTTTTGGCTGAATTTGCTTATCATATTATGGTACCTATTTATATCCTTATGTGCTGTTTGTGGGACGTTTATAAACACAGCTATATTAAGGACTTTAGACCTATCAATCTACTTCAGAGCAGGAGAACTATAGGCTAACGGCACACCAGCCCACACTGAGATGTAACCAATCATGAACCTACTAAGAGCTCTACCTGGCTTTATAAAGGAGACTCTGCCTTTACTACTCAACCGTCCCTGAGGAAGCCACTACTGGCGAAACGCGTTGGTTAAATACCACCTAACTTTCTATATTTACATACTGCATATAGCCTGTGTCAGAATCACTAGGTGGAATTGATGATACCTGCCAGCAGTTGGCGCTACTGAGTACTGAGGCGCGGAGTCTAACACGCCCCTGGTTTTCACCAGGAACCCCCGCAAGGAGGTATGGACTTCGCTGCAAGGGACGTGCAGGTTGCGGCCCTCAGTATCAGTCAGCTGGCGAGGTAACAATTGAGGCAGCGGTGAGAGCCCACCAGGATGCAGGATGGAAGAGTAGTCAGCAAGCTGGGTCAAAACCAGAGGAACGGATATAGCCAAATCAGAAGCAGGAGAATGCTCAGGAAGCCAGGTCAATAGCAAATATCAGTCTAAGCCAGAATCAGGAACCAAGGAGAAGTCAGCAACAAGCCGGGGTCAGAATCCAAATAACAGCAACACAGGAACAAACTCATCAACTTCAACAAAGAAAGGCAGAGACAAGTCAGGTTGTAGCAAAATAGGGGCGCAGGAGAACGCCCTTTTTAATGACTGGAAGGCGCTGAGGGCTTCGGCAGACCATGACTTTGCTTCTTCCTTTGCGGGTGAGAGCAGTAATGGGAGAAATGAGAGTTGAAAAGTCTTGGATAAAGTGCCGATAATAATTGGCGAAGCCAATAAAGCATTGGATCGCCTTAAGGCCCAATGGTTGTGGCCAATTGAGAATGCCAGCCACTTTCCCAGGATCCATGGAAAGACCAGCACCGGACACAATATATCCCAGGAAGTAGACCTGAGAGGCTTCAAAGACACACTTCTCCAGTTTGCAGTAAAGGTGGTTGGAACGTAGTCGAGAGAGAACCTCCTTGACGTGACCTCTATGGGATTCTAAGTCTCTGGAGAATATAAGTATGTCATCCAGATAGACAGCAACTGAGAGATAGAGGAGGTCTCAGAAGATGTCATTAATGAACTGCTGGAAGCCCGCTGGGGCATTGCATAGGCCAAAAGGCATCACCAGGTATTCATAGTGGCCATCCCGAGTGTTAAAAGCGGTCTTCCATTCATCGCCCTCACGAATCCTAATCAAATAATAGGCGCCCCTGAGGTCTAGTTTGGTGAATATTGTGGCACCTTTGATCCGATCGAATAACCCGGAAACCAGGGGTATGGGGTACCTGTTCTTCACGGTAATGGCATTGAGTAGTCTGTAGTCGATACATGGTCTTAGAGAACCATCCTTCTTCTTTACAAAAAAAAATCCTGCACCGGCAGGTGAGGAAGATTTTCTAATAAATCCTCGAGGTTTTCAGATACATACTCGGTCATTGCTCGAGTCTCAGGGAGGGACAGAGAGTACGTTCTGCTACGAGGAATCCTTTCTCCAGGAATAAGTTCAATGGAACAATCACAAGGACGGTGGGGTGGAAAAGTCTCAGCGGCAGTCTTACTGAAGACATCCACAAAGGCAGCGTATTCAGATGGCAACTCAAGACTGGGTCTGAGAGCGTTACATCTAATAGGTAGGTTATTGAGGCATCAATCAGCGCAGAGCGGACCCCAGGAAGTAATGTGAGCATGATGCCAATCAAATTGGGGTGAATGGTCCCTTAACCAGGGTAGTCCTAATATTACCGGATTAACAGTCTGTGGAAGGACTAGAAACGAGATCCATTCAAAATGGAGGAGACCAACTTGCAGTCCGATCGGCCGGGTGGCCTGAGAGATAGATCCATTGGCCACTCTGTTACCATCCACCGCTGTCAGAACCAAGGGTTGCAATAATGATTCCAGGGGGAGATGAAGGTTAGCTGCTAAGGATGCAGAAATAAAGTTTCCGGCTGCCCCTGAATCCACGAAGGCCCGAAGGGAGATCGGACCCTGGGAAGCATGGATGATAATGGGCATCAAAAAGTCTGTTTTGTCTGGGGAATAAGGGGAAGATGTACTCAGTCCTAGACCAGCTTTCCCACCACCGACTAGGACCTGGCGTTTCCCTCTTGGGACACTGAGATAGAATGTGAGAGGGGTCAGCGCAGTAGAGGCATAGATGGTTTTTAAACCTTCGTTCCCACTCCTCCACAGTTAGACGCGAACGCCCGATCTGCATGGGCTCCTCAGGTAGAATTGGTGGGTTCTGAAAAGTGGAGACCAAACGTGGACTAGCCCGGCGAGATTGTTCTCGTTCCTGATTACGCTCCAAATACCGGATATCGACCTTGATGCATAAGGAGATCAGATCATCTAGGGTAGCTGGTAAATCCCTGGAGACCAACTCGTCCTTGATCCGATCTGTCAGCCCCTGCCAGAAAGTAGCTATAAGGGCCTCATTATTCCAGTTCAGTTCAGAGGCGAGAGTTCTGAACTGAATCACGTACTGACCCACGGGAAGGCTTCCCTGACGTAGCTTCAAAATGCTGGAGGCCGCAGAGATAACTCGACCAGGCTCATCGAACACTTTTCTGAAGCTTTGTATGAAGGAGGATGGATTTTGTAACAGGGGGTCATCATGCTCCCATAGAGGAGAGGCCCAGGCAAGCGCTTGTTCCGTGAGTACCGAAATAATATATGCCACCTTGGCTCGTTCTGAAGAGAAATTTCCTGGCGACAGCTCGAACTGGATAGCACATTGGTTGAGAAACCCTATGCACTGTCTCGGATCACCACCAAATTTTTCGGGAGGTGGGATACGAATCCCTTCAGTAGGATTAGGTGCAGCTGCAGCAGGAGAGCCGACAACGGGGGGTGCGGGAGCAACAGATACTCCGGGAGGAATCAGGGTTCTCTGGAGGGTATCCATGTGCGTAGCCAGTCCCTGAAGGCATTGCAAGAGCTGAGTCTGGTTAACCTCTTGTTGATCAACTCGGTGAGTCAGGTGCTGCAGGAGGTCAATAGCAGAGAGATCACCGGTGCCTTCGGCATTTGACATGGCCAGAGTATACTGTCAGAATCACTAGGTGGAATTGATGATACCTGCCAGCAGTTGGCGCTACTGAGTACTGAGGCGCGGAGTCTAACACGCCCCTGGTTTTCACCAGGAACCCCCGCAAGGAGGTATGGACTTCGCTGCAAGGGACGCGCAGGTCGCGGCCCTCAGTATCAGTCAGCTGGTGAGGTAACAATTGAGGCAGCGGTGAGAGCCCACCAGGATGCAGGATGGAAGAGTAGTCAACAAGCCGGGTCAAAACCAGCGGAACGGATATAGCCATATCAGAAGCAGGAGAATGGTCAGGAAGCCGGGTCAATCAGTACACAGGAACAAACGCTGGAGCAAGGCTGAAGACCAAATACTCTCGCACAAGACATGTGTCAGAGGCTGCCCTATATACCCTAAGGTGCCTCCTGATAGGGTTAGGGAGATTTTGGTGGTAAGACATGCTGGCTGCAGACAGGTGAGCAGAGATAGCGTCCCGCTGCTAGGCAACAGGACGTGGTTGCTTGGAAGGTGCAGGCGTCCGTCTCCTGCACCAAGTGTCAGTGCGGAGACGGCGCCTGACAGCCTGCTTTCTCCATGAGTGGCGAGGACAGAAGAATATCCGTTATCGTCCAATGTGTGTGCACAAGAAAGGAGACTCGTCCGTCTACAGCAGCACATCTGGAGATACACACCGAACGCGGGTAGCTCCTACGGTGTGGTAAGTGATCTTGCACCCGCTTCCCGACACCAGCTGTTGTTGGACAATACCATTTGTTTTTCGAGAAGCATAACTTCAGAATCATTAAGCCAGACGTCAGCCCTGCTTCTATCTATTATACAGGACCTTGGTTTCTGCTTGCATACACATCCAGTGTATTGCCTTATTACAGACTTGATCTATTTGCCAGCTACCCATATAGGATGTCGCTCTTAGAAGATTGTGCCTATCCATTCTAGCTGATATAAGCTGCCGATCCTACTTTATTACGTCTGTGGACTTTATTATTGACAAAGTACTGTTTATTACCATTGTGATTTAATTTCGAGCCCTGTATAGATTACAGGACTCTGTTTTGCAGATCTATGTTTTGGGCACTTACCCTTTTGTATATTTATACTTGTGTTATCAGTGCACTGATTTTATTATGTCTGGTTTAATACATGATCTTTAACATCGGTATCTGTTTACATCCAACATCTGATATTTTGGGGCCTAGGGAATCTCTTTCCTTTAAAGAGGTGTGGCTTGTGTGGAAGGGGCAGGGTTTCACCCAAAAGTTGGTGTTTGGGGAAGGGTGTTGGAGTAGTTTTTGAGGATTGGACATTACTTATTTTGTTTATTTCCTCTCCTCTGAGCCGCCTCCTCGGCTCCTTCCTCAGCCGCCCTCTCAGCTCCTCCCTGAGTCCTAGTCCCTATTACCGGGGCAGCTGTGTACAAAAATGACAGTTTCCGCTGCAATGGAGGAATCAATCATAAATAAGCCCCAAAAGGATAGAGCACCTTGCATTTGCTAAGCCCCTGGACCAAAACCCCACTTGTATGTCAGCAAGGCAGCTTTCACGTTACTCCTCCTCATAGCTCTCTGCAGTGCTCTGGTGTATTCAATCTTTATGCCAGTAGCCTCTGGCTCTCTATTTCTGTATTTTGTCATTGCCTCATCAATTGTGACTTTACTGTTAATAAAATATTTTGAAATGAAATAAGGGCCAGTTATAAAATGCATTATCTCCATGGCAGCAGTTACAAATAGTTATGTGTCTGAGGACTGTGTGTACTTCTAGTGCTCTTATTTTCAGATGGTAGGAAAGTGTGATTTGTGGTGACCTCTGCCATTAATCCTGCTGCATATGTAGAGGATAACATGGAAGAATCCAATGTATCTTATCCACCTTCTCTCTTCAACTAAAGTCATAATACTCAGAGACACACATACTGCACCAATACACAGAGATACATATACTGCACCAATACACAGAGCTACACATACTGCACTAATACAGAGATACATATACCGCAAAATACACAGAGATACACATACTGCACCAATACACAGAGCTACACATACTCCACTAATACACAGAGATACAAATACTGCACTAATGACTTCTGCCAACATGTTCTGCTGCTTATGTAGAGTGTAATATGGAAGAATCTAATCTATCTTATCCACCTTCTCTCTTCAGCTAAAGTCATAATACACAGAGTTAAACATTCTGCATGAATACATAGAAATACAGATAGTGCACTAATACACAGAGATATACACACTACATTAACACAAAGATGCACACACATTACTAATACACGCTGTCTCATTTTATTTTATTTTAAAAAAAGTTTATTTATGGAAAATCAAAACAATAAAAGAAGTCTAATATAGCACAGTTAGAATACATATCAACAAAATGAGATATACAGTATATCCAACAGAAAGAAAAAAGGACAATAACATTAATATAACAATATCGGGTGACTCCGGTTTTTGCATAAGAATGGAGGAGAGGGTAAAGGGGGGAGGGGGAATAGAAGCGGCGTGGCTAGAGCCATGCTAAGAAAGAAGGGAAATAAAAGAGGAAGGAGTTAAACCAGAAAGATTATGCCTATCAAGATATCAAAGAGAAGGAATGAGTAACTCGTAGTCAGTTAAAAGGGAGAGCAGAAGTTGAAAAAGGATAACCACGGGGACCAGATTTTGTTAAAAGATTTGGAGGACTTGTTAAGAATGCTGGTCATAAATTCCATACGCTGAATATGCCAGACACGGTAAATTATAGATTGAATAGAAGGAGGGGTCTGCCGTTTCCAATCGACCGCAATTTGGCATGTGACCGCTGTAAGAATGTGTCGAATGAGTTTGTTTTGGTGGCATGTAGCCCCAGGAATACCTAGTAAAAGCAGGAAAAATTTAGGTTCCATAGGGACAGTGATCTGAAGTATTGCAGTTACCAGGTTATTCATGTCGAGCCAGAAGCTAGTCAACTTCGGACAATCCTACCAGATGTGGATGAACGTCCCTTCCACGGAGCAGTTTCTCCAGCAGCGGTCAGAGGTTTTGGGTAACATTTTTTTAAGATGTGTAGGCACGTAGTACCATCGATATAAAACTTTATAAACATTTTCTTTGATTTTTACACATATGGAACTAGAAGCAGCATTCTTACCTATTTCACTCCAATCATCAGGGTCGAGGGCCTCCCAAATGTCCCTTTCCCAGGCCAATTCATGGGAGTCCCTTTGGTCCTGTGTAGCTAGAGAGAGTTCAGAATAATGGGTAGATATTAAGCCTGCCGTGGAGGATTGAAGGAGGCAGAGGTACTCAAAAGAGGTGAGTGGGTGGGCAGTGAGCTGGTGCTTGATAGTGTTGTGGAAGTTACGAATTTGTAGGTATTGATAGAAAGATATGCCAGGGACCATAAGAGTTTGCTGAATATCAGAGAATTGAGGGAAGATGTCAGTACGGGTGAGGTCATTCAGAAATCTGACACCTTGAGAGTGCCATGAGAAGAATACTGCAGGCTTGAGGCCAGAGGGAAAGTCTTGGGAATTGAATAATGGTATAACCGGGGAGGGTTGAGGAGATAGATCATAATTCTGAGCGACCGAGTCCCAGATTGCCAGGGAGTGAGAAACAATACAATGGAGCAAAACTCGTTTTGGGCAGCGCGGTCATGGGAGCCATAGGAGAGATGCACGAGACAATAAACCCAAAGCCTCAAATCCACATTCTAGGCGAGTTGGAGCAACACCACAGGACTCACTGAGCCAGATGAGCAGAGAGGTAGTAGTGTCTAAAGTTGGTAATGCCTAGGCCATCACCCCGTGAGGACCTCTTCAGAACTTTCAGGCGAACTTGAGGGCGTTTATCCGACCAAATAAATCGGGAGGTTGTGAACTGAAGAAATTTAAACACACAGGAAGGGACGAATATGTGGAGGGTCTGAAATAGGTAGAGGAACCTAGGGAGAATATTCATTTTGATTGTGTTAATGCGACATATCCACGAGATAAGACACCAAGACCATGTGTTTAGGTCAGATTTCACTTGTGAAAGCAGGCAGGGGAAATTAGCTTGAAAGAGTTTGTAGTATTGCTTAGTAATAAAAACTCCAATATATTTATGTTTTGGAGGTGCCACTTAAAGGGAAAAATTTGCTCTAAGTGAGATTTCAGATCCGGATATATAAAAGTCCAGGACCTCAGTTTTGTCTATGTTCATCTTATATCCAGCAAAAAAGCCATATAAATCGAGTTCAGACAAAAGGGAGGGGAGAGAAGTGGTCGGGTTGGACACAGTGAGTAGAACATAGTCAGTGTGGAGCGCCAACTTGTGCTCTGTAGAACCCACTTTAATACAAGAGATATGTTGATTAGCACGAATCCTGGCAGCCAGTGGTTCTATCATGAGGGCAAAAATGAGCGGTCAGAGGGGGCACCCCTGTCGTGTGCCGTTTGAAATCGTGTTGAAGTGATGCCATTAGCTGAAACAGTGGCTGAAGGGAATCTATACAAGGCCAATATGCCTCTCAGAAATCTACCAGAGAAGCCCATCGACTCAAGGACTCCACCCATAAATGACCAGGAGATGCGGTCAAACGTTTTTTCAGCATCTAAAGCCATAATCAAGGAGGAGATTTTACCAGTGTGGATAGAGTGGATCAAGTCAATGGTCCTCCTGGTGTTATCTGCGGCCTGCCTTCCCGGGATGACACTGACCAGATCGAGAGGAATGAGGGATGGCAGGAGCGGGTTTAATTTTTTGGCCAGTATTTTTGCGTAAAGCTTTAAATCAACGTTAAAAAGCGATATCGGCCTGTTGCTGGTGCATAAAGTATAGTCCTTCCCTGGTTTTGGGATCACTACGATGTGAGCTTGGGTGGTAAATGGGTCAAAGGAAGCACCTTCTAAAATGGGATTAAAAAAGTGGTCAAACTTTTTTTAATATTGTGCGGTGAAACCGTCCGGACCTGGGGCTGAGAAAGATTTAAGAGATTTGATGGCTGCCAAGACTTTGTCTTGTGTAATAACAGAGTGCAGGAGAGAAAGCTGGACTGTAGTGAGCTTGAGGATGAGAATATTGGCTAGGTATGCGCTCAAATTCTGTTCTGGGAGGTCCCCACGTGGCGGGGGAGCAGGAAAGTTATAGATGGAAGAGTAATATTCTCAAAAAAATACGAACAATAGTAGAGGCATATGTAATAAGGTCCTAGGCTGTCTTATGAAGTCTATCGATAAGACCTGATGCCTGTTTTTTCCATAATTTCCCAGCCAGCACAAAATCCGCTTTATCGGCCTTAACATAGAAGCGTTGCTGGAGTTTTTGCATTGTATGAGCAGCCTTCCAAGAGAGAAGAGCCTTCAATTGGCCTTTCAGAGAATCTATTTGGGTCAATAGTCTAGAATCAGGGCGAAGATTGTGCTGGGTGAGCAAGACGGAGATTTGCTGTTCAAGCGTGGAGATCTCTGCTGTTGATTTCTTTCTAGCTGCAGCCTTTTTACTAATCAGTTGCCCACGAATAGTGGCCTTGTGGGCTTCCCATACGACTCCTGGCTCCATGGAAGGGGACGAGTTCTCCAAGAAATAATTAGTGATAGGCATGTGGATGGTTAATGCTGCAGAGTCCTTCAGAAAAATCAAATCATCTAAACGCCATCATCGAGAGGGAGGAGGTTGGTAGATAAGATCCAATAAGATGTATACTCCCGTATGATCAGTCCATGAAAATTGAGTGATGCCCGCTTGGGTTGTATGGGACATGAACGTGTGAAAGACATGAAGCATATCAATACGGGAGTATACCTGATGAGGGGTCGAGAAATGAGTGTAGTCCCTAGCGTTGAATTTTTGAGGCGCCAGGAGTCATACAGGTTGTGTTGCTTATGCAGAGAAGATAGTCAGTGAATCTTTGAGGGAGAAAGGGTTCATTTTTGAAGAGGGAGGAGAGGATTTATCTAGGGAAGGGTCAAGTACTGCATTCGTCTCCACCTATTATCAGGTGTCCTAGTGGTAATCTCATCATATGTTTAAATAGAGTAGTGAAAAAGGAACTTTGTCCTTGGTTAGGGGCATATACAGATACCAGGGTGATTGGGTTAGAACGGAGAGTGCCAGTTACCATTAAAAAGCGACTTTCTGGATCTGTAAATGTGGAAGTGTGGACGAAAGGAACCTTACTATGAATGAGTATCGCAACTCCTCTTTTATTACAGTCAGCAGAAGTGTTTACCTTGGAGTTGAGTATGAATACACCTGTGAGGTGGGTCTCTTGTAAGAAGACGATGTCCACCTTTTCTCTCCTACAGGCTCCCAGGACAATAGTACGTTTGCAGGGGGAATTAAGCCCATCATCATCACCACCACCATTTATTTATACAGCGCCACTGATTCCGCAGGGCTGTACAGAGAACTCATTCACATCAGTCCCTGCCCCATTGGAGCTTACAGTCTAAATTCCCTAACACACACAGACAGAGAGAGAGAGACTAGGGTAAATTTTGATAGCAGCCAATTAACCTACTAGTATGTTATTGGAGTGTGGGAGGAAACCGGAGCACCCGAAGGAAACCCATGCAAACACGGGGAGAACATACAAACTCCACACAGATAAGGCCATGTTCGGGAATTGAACTCATGACCCCAGCACTGTGAGGCAGAAGTGCTAACCACTTGGCCACCGTGTTGCCCATTCACATTAACATTAATGGAGAGAAGTTTCAATGCCATTCGAGCAGGATGAATTCGTACTCAGGTTGCAAAATAGGGACGGAGAGATAACAAAAGAGGTGGTTAGCCTTTCTAGTAGAACAGGAGGGGGGAGAGGAGAAAGAGGTATAAATAGCTGCACTGGGAGAGGGGAGGAAGAAAGGAGAGAAGTATAAGATGGAGCTTCCGAAAAAAGAAAGAAAAGAGGAAAAGAAACGTAAGAGCAAGTGTGCACAAACCACTTATTAAAATGGAGTGTGCAGTGGTGTACAAACATCAACATTTTACGACATTGAATTATAAAATATTGCCAAAAGAACCCAAACAGTAGGCGAGTCCAAACAAGTCAGGGGGCATATCTGGGCATATGCGTCATCCGTGATGGACATCAACCTGTAAAGAGAAAGGCAGAGAAAGTCCACCCCTACCAGAGGGACTAGAAAAAATACTCTCGGTGAGAGCCTCATTTAAATCATCAGGGTTAGCATCTCTGGCTCATCGACAGGAGACCATGGACTATCAGGATTTGGGGGAGCCGAGCGTTAGGGCTTTGGAGAACCAGATTGAGAAGGAGGTGCTGCAGGGAGGATATCCAATTTGGCCAGTAGATTTTTGCCCCTTTGCCCTGGGCCAGAATTTTGACGTAATGTGAGCCATTAGCGGCAAAGACCTGTAACTGGAAACGGAATCCCCAACGGCATCTGACGTTGTGTTGGCGAAGAAGTTTAGTGACTTGTTATAGGTCTCTATGCTTCTGGATGGTGGAGGGCGCCAGGGCTTGAAACAGTAGTATATCCAATTCACGAAAGACGCTGGTAGAGCCATCTCTGGTAGCCATGAGAATCCGCTCCCTAGTACAGAAGTAGTGAAGGCAGACGATGTCACGCGGGGGCTGATCAGAGGCCGGGTGAGCTCTGTGAGTTCGGTCCATAAGGCAATCCGCATCTTAGAGGTCCGGGAGTATGTGGACAATTAAGTCTTTTAGAAATGTAGGAAGCTCAGACAAGGAAATGTCTTCTGAAACGTTATGTACGCGGATATTGTTTCGCCTGGAGTGGTTTTTCGAGTTCTCTTGTTTTTCTTTTATAGCCTCTAGGTTGTTGTGAAGGCGGGATATTTCTCTGCTGAGGACGTCGTGGGAGCGACTTAAATCATCTGTTCAAGGGCATATGTTCTATTGCCTAAAGACACAATTTCGGACTTGTCATTGACCGCTTTGGTAAGTTCCTGCTGAAAGGTGGCTTTGACGCCTTCAATTAGATTAGTCATGATTGCTTGTATCTGCGGATCAAGTTCCATATCTGCAGATGATGGGGAACCTGAAGTCTCGGGATAGTCAGAAGTCTCGGGAGCAGGCTTATTTTTGCAACTAAAGAAATTGGAGAGAGCGGCTTGAGGTGGTTTCTTATGTTTTTGTGACATAATTATTTGGTCCACAGAGTATGTAACCTCTGCACAAGGTAGTGAGGCAGGAGGAAAGGAGAGGAAATGGAAGGGAAGGATATGGTTCCACTTTATCCTGTGGAAACATGAGAGAGGGCCGACCGGTCACGGACTCTTGTTATAGCATTACATTAGAGGAATCATAATAGTAAAGGCCAAAGTAGCGGTGTGGGATATTGAGAGATCTTGAGAGAGTCAATAGCAATGTTGTGTGGCCAGAACCACTAGGTGGCAGCTTAGTTATTTGCAAAAGACTGTATGTAATAACTATGTGAAGTACCAGCAGAGGCCAGAAGCAATGGTGTCAGGGCAGTATATGCCTGGAGGATTCTGCCTTCATTAGATTAGTGTTATTAGCAGATGTCTGAAGCTGTGTGACAGGTATGGAGGTACCGACAAGCTTTAGAAGTCCTGGTCACCAAAAGGGTTGTGGAGGCCGTTTGTGGGTGATCACCACAATTTGGGTATGGAGCAGACCCAGTGGTAAACCCTCTTTGGGCCGGTGTGGGGCCACACTGACAGATAGAGATCTGCGTCACCTGGTGGAGTAGGAGGCGAAAGCACACAAATGTCACAGAGAAGCTCTAGCGGAGCGTCTTCCCCGATGATCGAGAGTCAACCGTAGAGGACAGGGGGTCCCAAAAGGCAGTTTCGGAGAAGGGTAGTCCGGAGCCCATGTAACACACGTCGCCTGTGATGGCGCCCCCCACGCTGTCTCATTTTAAAAGCACAAAATAGCCAAGATACAGCGCAAAGTTAATTAGTTACTTGGGCAAAATGTATATAACCTCTGTCCAGTAGGGGGTAGAGTTGTGGTGGGTACTGGAGTAGTTAGTGCTGTTCTGATTTGAATGCAGATAACTTGCCCTTATTAGGGCCTTTGTGTTTGTATATTGAAGAGCAGAAGCGGTGGGTTCAGCGTGCGACAAGTCTTCTTTGTTCTCTTTCTTGTTATAGAGTTGCAGCAGTTTGCAGGAAATGAGGATCCAGGAGGTGGAACGCAGGGAAAGGACACCTGTTTCCTGGTCTGGCTTCTTGGTGTTTTGTGGGTACAGGTAAGTGGTACTCAACGTGTTTCATCCTGTTAATTGGACTTCGTCATCATTCTATTAACAGGACGAAACTCGTTAGTACCACTTACCCACCACTCCAAATAACCTTTCCAAATATTAAGGAAAGCATTAAACAAACAAAAGTGACACATTTAGTAAAGACAATTCCAATGTTGTGATTAATTTAAGCTATAAATCAGGCTAAACTCATTTATAGAACAGAACAACAGGAGTATTGATGCTTCTCCATGCAGGGATATTTTTGGCAATAAATAGGGCATAGTGATAAAGTCTTATCGCAGGCAATCCAGCTCTCGCCCATTGATGAATATACCCCTAGTTACGACATATCTGCACATAACCTTATGATATCCTAGAAAGGGTACTCTCTCTACAACAAATCATCTTTCACTGCGGGGTAACTTGTCTTCTTGCTACTGATATATTACAGTATGTCCTATTAGTAAGATATGAGATCAAGATTGAAAGAGCACTTTGAACTGAGGTGATCCAAGGCATAATAGAATTACTTCTCTATCAGTATTCTCTCTTCCGTCCCACATGGGTTGTGTAAAGAGACACGTGGTCTGAATCATTTTCTGTAGGATGTCCATTAGGATCTGTAATCTCTCTGTAATGTCCCTGCCTTATACATACTCTGATGATACATTATTTTTTCATCTTAACAAGTTTCCATTGCCGGAGTAAAGTTATAAATATTTAAAAGGACATTTAAATGGTTTCTCCTGTGTGGCTTCTGGATATTAATATTTAGTGATTTTCCATCCTAAAAGAGAACACACAGTCTGGGATGCTAGTGGTGTTACTGCAGAGATTGTCCTCAATTTTAACTTATGTAATTAGCAATTTATAGATAATAAGCCTTGAACTGACTGAAATGAGAGCTATAAAGCTACCATCCCTTTTTCTCAGGTGCCCGTTCCCGACATTCACATTTCCAGAGTGCCTGTTCCCAACATTCCCTTTTCTCAGGTGCCTGTTCCCAACATTCCCTTTTCCCAGGTGCCCATTCCCGACATTCACTTTCCCCAAGGTGCCTGTTCCTGACATTTCCTTTTCCCGGGTGGCTGTTCCTAACATTCACTTTTCCCAACATTCCCTTTCCAGAGTGGCTGTTCCCAACATTCCCTTTTCCAGAGTGGCTGTTCCCAACATTCCCTTTTCCCGAGTGCCTGTCCCCGACATTCCCTGTTCCCGAGTGCCTGTTCCCGACATTCCCTGTTCCCGAGTGCCTGTTCCCGACATTCCCTGTTCCCGAGTGCCTGTTCCCGACATTCCCTGTTCCCAAGTGCCTGTTCCCGACATTCCCTGTTCCCGAGTGCCTGTTCCCGACATTCCCTGTTCCCGACATTCCCTTTTCACGAGTGCCTGTTCTGACATTCCCTTTTCCTGAGTGCCTGTTCCAACATTCCCTTTTCCCGGATGGCTGTTCCCAACATTCCTTTTTCCCTGATGCCTGTTCCTGACATTCACTTTTCCCAACATTCCCTTTTCCTGAGTGGCTGTTCCCTACATTCCCTTTTCCCGAGTGCCTGTTCCGACATTCCCTTTTCCCGAGTGCCTGTTCCGACATTCCCTTTTCCCGGGTGGCTGTTCCCGACATTCCCTTTTCCCGAGTGCCTGTTCCGACATTCCCTTTTCCCGGGTGCCTGTTCCGACATTCCCTTTTCCCGGGTGGCTGTTCCCGACATTCCCTTTTCCCGGGTGGCTGTTCCCGACATTCCCTTTTCCCGGGTGGCTGTTCCCAACATTCCTTTTTCCCTGATGCCTGTTCCTGACATTCACTTTTCCCAACATTCCCATTTCCTGAGTGGCTGTTCCCTACATTCCCTTTTCCCGAGTGCCTGTCCCCGGCATTCCCTGTTCCCGAGTGTCTGTTTCCGACATTCCCTGTTCCCAAGTGCCTGTTCCCGACATTCCCTGTTCCCAAGTGCCTGTTCCCGACATTCCCTGTTCCCAAGTGCCTGTTCCCGACATTCCCCGTTCCCGACATTCCCTTTTCCCGAGTGCCTGTTTCCGACATTCCCTTTTCCCAAGTGCCTGTTCCGACATTCCCTTTTCCCAAGTGCCTGTTCCCGACATTCCCTTTTCCCGAGTGCCTGTTCCCGACATTCCCTTTTCCCGAGTGCCTGTTCCCGACATTCCCTTTTCCCGAGTGCCTGTTCCCGACATTCCCTTTTCCCGAGTGCCTGTTCCCGACATTCCCTTTTCCTGAGTGCCTGTTCCGACATTTCCTTTTCCCGAGTGCCTGTTCCCCAACATTCCCTGTTCCCAAGTGCCTGTTCCCGACATTCCCTGTTCCCAAGTGCCTGTTCCCGACATTCCCTGTTCCCAAGTGCCTGTTCCCGACATTCCCTGTTCCCAAGTGCCTGTTCCCGTCATTCCCTGTTCCCGTCATTCCCTGTTCCCGAGTGCCTGTTCCGACATTCCCTTTTTCCGAGTGCCTGTTTCCGACATTCCATTTTCCCGAGTGCCTGTTTCCGACATTCCCTTTTCTCAAGTGCCTATTCCAGACATTCCCATTTGCAAGGTGCCTGTTCCCGATATTCCCTTTTCCCAGCTGTCTGCTACTGACATTAACACTCCTGACATTCCCTTTTCCCAGGTGCATTTTCCCGATAGTCCCTTTTCCCAGGTGCATTTTCCCGATAGTCCCTTTTCTCAGGTGGCCGTTCCCGTCATTCAATTTTCCCAAAATTCACTTTTCCCAGGTGCCTTTTCCTGACATTCCGTTTTCTCGGGCTTGTTTTTCTGTAAAAAAAAATAATAGTTGCATATGTGGGCAGATATTTTCAAATAATCATCCTGTAATTTATAATAATTATTGACACATTTGTGTCATGTCGTTTTTAAGTCAGTGGCTTGCAATGTACTTTTAGTAATTAAACTGTACATGCCCCATGCCTTGAGAAACCTTCAACCCCCGAAACATAGGCATTATAAATGCAGACTTCACACAAAGACTGGTCTGCAGTGTCAGGTTCATAATACAAATCTTATATTATGGACACAGAGCACCAGGCTGAGGTCTTGTGTAAAGCATGTAAAATCCATTTGGATACTTTTGGGATGGACTCTCTTAGAAATTTGGCGGAGTTCAGGGAGACGCAGAAACTCCTGAGATCTCATGTGTAGAAAGAACTTTCAAAAATACCAAAGTAAAGTAAATATCAGCACAGTTCATTCTCCTCTATAACATATCAATGTATTATATTTGAGCTTGATTTATTCTCTAAACGAAGAGGACATCATTAAAATTGTGTATTATTTTAGCATACGGCTTGTGAAAGAAGGACACGCAAGATTCATCACTGTGATTATTCTCAAACTGCAGCTGCTGTCTTGGAGAGGAGTTATATAAACATTGTGATTTGTAGCTTTTAGCCTCTGCCATGAAAACCTGATCGGAATCAAAAACCTTGCACTTCAATCTTATTTCATACACAATTATCGCACATAATATGTTTTCCCGCTGCTTAAATCCCTTTGCAGATAGAAAATCACTTCGGTCAGGAGCAGACTCTGTCCTTTAATAATACCTCCTAGTTCTATCGTGTTCCAAACGCCGAACTTCAATTCTGCTAGGTGAGACTCTGTATGGCTTCTCTTTGCTTAGAACAGCACGGACAAGATAATTAGAAAGCAGATTCTGCTCTGTAGGGCTTCAATGTAGAAAGAAAACTCTATATCTGGTATCCAATTGCACAGGAAGAGTTTCAGTTAAAGGCAATGCTGAGAAAGATTTAGAAAGGTGAAAATTTACAAGCATGTTAATAAGAGCCCTCATCCCAAGAGATATAGTGTCTGCAGGCTAATAGGATACATAGACACTACGTGTGGAATGCTTGTAAATCTCAAGCAATTTCATCTCATACTTTGTGCTCTGGAATTAAGCAACTCATTTTACTGCCAAAAGGCCTTTTATGTTGAGTGGCCACGCAGGGGATTTAATACAGTTACAGCCATTACTGTATACAAAGGGGATCTTCTCGCCCTTTTTCCTGTCCCCTTGTTCCCACCCCCTCTCCCCATATTACTAGTAATATGTGCTTCACCATTCTTTGTTTGTATCCATGTTTTGTTATTTTAGTTACAGTCTTATACATATATCTGGATGGTTGTTTGTTGCCACCGGTGCAGCCGTCCGCGGGTCGCTCCTGTGAATGCGCCAGAGGTGTCGCTTCTTCCATGTTCTCTGTAAAGGACAGAAGATTAGTAGGTGCGTGGGCACAAGGGCATACAAATAACCCAAGGCCATTACAAAAGGACGTGTACCAAAACCCTGTACAACCTGCATATGTGTATTAGGATACTGCTCAATATACATAGCCTCCATAAGACTGGGCTGTTTTCTGGCTCAGTGGTTAGCACTTCTGCCTTACAGCACTGGGGTCATGAGTTCAATTGCCGACCATGGCCTTATCTGTGAGGAGTTTGTATGTTCTCCCCGTGTTTGCGGGGATTTCCTCCGGGTGCTCCAGTTTCTTTCCACACTCCAAAAACATACTGGTAGGTTAATTGGCTGCTAACAAATAGACACACAGACTAGGGTCACTCTCTCTGTCTGTGTCTGTCTTTCTGTGTGGGTTAGCGAATTTACACTGTAAGCCCCAGTGGGGCAGGGACTGTTTTTGAGTGAGTTCTCTGTACAGCGCTGTGGAATTTGTGGCGCTATATAAATAAATGATGATGATAAGACTGTTGTGCTACCTGATTGCTGCTGCGGCCATTAACCCTGTGAATACCCGCATTACTATTACAAGTGTTCAAATAAACCAACAACTTGGTTACCTTTAAACGTGTGGGACTGCCATCCACATCCAACACTGCTGACACCTTACAGATACAATCTGACAGCATATCCGATTCCGGATTTAGCCAAAGCCGCAGTTGGCCCTTTCCTTAGGGGAGGAAGAGGGTGAGAGGCAGCTCATTCTCTGAACAGCGTATACATAACATTTTATTGGGGAGAGGAGGGAGGTTTGTCTTACTAGATAGAGAATGTAATTGAAGAATAAGAAAGACAACTGTAGAATGTTGGAGGTTCTTTAAAGAGAACATGTCAGCAATGGGATTTATAGACAAACTGCCTGGAGAGAAGAACCTTCCTTCTGCTTAGTACATGGATGGCAATATTACATAAAGTGGTGGAATCGTAGACACCTCATTTATTAGCGATTGGGCTATTTTGTGACACATCTAATGAAGGGGTCGCTATAGTATGGATACCCCGGAATATTACGTGATATTCAGCTGCCAACTGGAAGTTGGCAGACATTTATTATTTTTCCTTAAAGGAACGTAATAGGAACTCTCTTACTGGTACTCACATTGATGATAATAATAATAATCATGCACTAGATTTTAATGATGCAAGTGTAATGATTTTTATTCTTGCATCAACAAGACTCCAGCTCAGACGACAGGCTCCCGAAATATCCAGGAAATTAGATTAGTTAATTCTAATAATATTAGGTGAATTTTTGTTATATCAGCACTTACATTGATGGATATGACAGGTTTGCTTTAATTAAAGTGGTAATGTATTAAATTTGCTGGGGTTTGGAACTTGATTGACTGAGAAGAGGAAGACATGTGTATTGCAGAGCTGCTCAGAAATAACAGAGCTGACCTTCTTGCCCTGGTCCTGACCTTCCTGCCCTGGTAATGATTTTCCTGTCCTGAGTCTTGACTCTCCTGTCCTGGGTCCCGACCTTTCTGCAATGAGTGCTGATCTTCTTGCCCTGGTGTCCCGACGTTTCTGCCCTGGTGTCCCAACCTTCCTGCCCTCACCTTGTGAAATAACAAAGATGGTGGAACCATTTCTAAATGGGACAACACCCGAATTTAGTCATTAGATGGATGCATCTTTAGACACCCACAATTCCGCTTGCTAGGAGAAGGAACAGACATAGGTGGGGGGACATTTATATAAAAAGATTATGAATAGGAAACTAGGACGATGGAATGAGCTCTCTTCAGCACACTTGTGTAAGAGGAAATTAAAGAGGGCAGTTGGAACCCACCCTAGACATCAGGTAGTTGCAATGTTTGGCTCCTGAACCCCTGAGGTATATGTAAACCTGTGTAAGCCTCATAGGTCAGCAGAGAACATGTCCTCGGTGTAACTGTTCCACCAATGACCACTGAGACCTCGGAGATGTTCTCTGAAATGCCCTAGAAATCCAGGTTATATCTTATATAGACAGGAGAAATGTTTCATTCACTGCTCTACAGTAGATGTGATTGATGTTTTAATTAAGGTTTAGAAGCAGTTTTCCTAGCGCCAGCCTATATTTGTTTCAGAGTTTTTTTCCACAGGCATGGAGGTGTACATACCACACCTCTGTGCCTGTGGATTCATGGTAGATGACGGAGGAAATAAAATATTTCTAAGCCTTATACTAAATATTGAATAAAGCAGTTCAGCTTTTTAACAAAATGTTAAGGGTCGGCATACTCAATGCCATGTCCACCCCCCAACAAATATTATGTCATATAATAATATTTATGTTCACAGACGGACACAGTGAAGAGCTACTGATTTTGTATTTCTCTAACCCTAAAGTTTCCTCTTCTAACTCTTTGTGCCCCCTTTTCTTACACCTCCTCCACTAGTGGTGGGTTATTTATACAGATCTCTGGAGCCTGACTGTACATTATTGTGAATGTTATACTATCTGTCCGAGTCACTCTAGCCCAGGGTTTCCCAAACCCAGTCCTCAGGGCTCCCTAACAGTGCAGGTTTTCCATATCTCCTTGCTGGAGCACAGGTGTAGTCATTACTGACTGACACATTGTAACAGATCCACAGGTGGTCCTAATTATGTCACATGTGATCCAGAAAACCTGCACTGTTAGGGAGCCCTGAGGACTGGGTTTGGGAAACCCTGCTCTAGCCTGTGGCTTGAGCAATCCATTGTGCAGGGTTCCACTGAACAGCACATTCTCAATACAGCTCTTTAGGATGGATTGACATTAGATTAAACATTCCGCACTTTAATTTCCAAGAGTTGTGTTGAATGTTTGGTTGATGCTCAGCCTCAGGAAACTCTAGACCACTATTGGTATCCACGTTTATTTGTACGTAAGGTGTTGAGGAATCAGAAGAGGGCATCGGAAACTTGTGGAAACCTTCAGCGGTTCATTGTTAAAATCATAAGACCAGTGCTTTCATTGTTTATATACTTAGAACACAAGCTTCCTCTGCGTCCCTTGACACATAAATCACATTTTAATATTTAACATGAGAAAAGCACATTCCTGTAGTGACAGCTTTCCATCTGGCTCAGAAAACGTTACTGTACATCCGTGCAATTATCTAATTGAATCTATTCACTGGTGCCCGACCCCGGATATAATGGAGTCACTTTTATGGTGTCAGTTACGTTTCACCGAGCGCAGTGTTACTTAGCCCTGGTCCTCTGTGCAGTGGATGCTTTCCACCTCTCCCGTCTAAAGCACATATATAGTAGTTAGTGTCTGAGAAACATGTATGATACTAATAATCTCACCGGTGATTCTGTGAGATTACCTGGAAAACATACACTGTTCTTGAGGACCGTAGTTCAGAACTGCAGACCTATATATTCCCATTTTTATCTAAAGAGCTTACTCTCTAAAATCCTGGGACACCATGGTTTAGGCACCTGAGTGAGCATCAAGCCTTTAAATTGTACAACAATGGCTCCTACCAGAACAGGAAGCTGCCACGTTGACACCTGCCTTACCTGACTGTAAGCAGAAGCCTTATAACTGTGCTAATAAACCTGTATAAAAGTTAGTGTTGTGACTCATTGCCGTGATGAAAACTGGAGATGAGCGAAGTTGCATCAGATCTTTACTTGTATCGGTTTTTGCTATAGAACAGTCTATTTCACAGGGGTCTCAAGTTCCAGGGATACAGTTTTCAAGTTCGGATTTTGTTTTGCCATTCTGCAGTATTTCTAAGTTTTGATATGGATGGTCCAAGAATTGAGCTGGGATAACTATGGACAATTGTCATGTTTGGGGTATGACTCAAAATACTTGCACCTAAAAACATGCAGAGTTTTGCAACCATATGCAGAAGAGGCAAATATTTTGCTGATCAGTTTGGAGAATTTTGTGAAAGACAACTCAGATCAGAACCAAGGAAAGCGCAACATACAGTACATTTATTTAAATGTATGCTTCTACTCAATTGCAGGTGGAGCACAAGTTATTCCAAAATGATTTCCACAAACAGTCCCAGATTGCTCTCTCTGTAACTATTTGCTAAGCTGTATTCCTAGGTGTTAATTAGATAAAGGTGGATCAAGGGAAGCTGATCTCTACTGAGATAGGTGATGCTTAATCTTTGGACATGAGCAAAAATTCCGCATTTGGACGCAAAGTTCCGCAGATGGAATTTGGCGCTAGTGGGTCAACGTGACAAACACCGCTGAGCTCCTCCCCCTCCTGGCCACATGTTATAAAGCCCAAAATAGTATTAGTACTATTGAGGCTGTACTCCGTATCATAAATAGGGAAAGTTATTTCCAAATATTGCAACAGACGTTAAACTGACCAACTCACTCCAAAGTCTGCTCCTTCTGGCCAATTCTACACTAAATATATACACGTATAATTGTCTTTTCAGCACTACATAAATACATGGACTCAATCTGAATTTCAGCAGGATCACTGCTATGTTTTTTTTTAACTGGATTGAGTCTTACCTGCTTACAGCTTTCAAAGGTAAGTACTCCCCAAGGTGTAGCAGCTCTCAAGAGACCTGAATCACCTGACACATGTTGGAGAGGGAGGGAGGGCGCTATAATAAGGGCTTGGTCACAAATCCAGTTTTAAGAAAAACAAAAAAGACAATTTAATACTGTGCTCTGCCACAAGAGTTTGTAAAGAAATTAAAATTAAATTGAGATACAAAAGGGGTGTGAACATATCTAGAGTCCCATTATGAAAGGGTTTGCACACTTATGCAACCAGGTTATTTAAAAAAAACATTCAATATTGTGTTCTACCACAAGTATGTAGTGAATATAACGGCCTGAAAACTGGATGCAAGAGAGGTGTGATCATATTGTGTGAATACAAAGACCTTAAACCTCTGCCGTATTATTTATATTATAGCTACTGCAAGCTGTACTCTCTATTACAGACACTTGAAGCTGTTCTCTGTATTAAAATCAAAGAATGCTAGTTCCACATACTGCAATATACAACAAAACAATCCCATCCTCCCTAGTCCTACACTAAATATAAACATGAATTAAATTTGAGTTTCAACCTGATCATTGCTATGCTTATTAAGGGCATATGTGGAACAAACATTCTCTGTTTTTGATACAGAGTACAGCCAGAAGTGTCTAATACAGAGTACAGCTTACAGTAGCTATAATATAAATAATAATGTCTTTGTATTTACACAATGTGGTCATCCCTCTCTTGCACCCCACTTTTCAGTCTGTTACATCCGTTGAGTACCTGGGGTAGTGCACACTATTCAATGGTCTTTTTTTTTTTTTTTTTTTTTTTTCAAAACTGAATTTGTGAGCAATCCCTTATTGTAACTCCCCTCCCTCTCCAACTTGTATCAGCTGATTCCCCAGGTGTCTGAGAGCTGCTAGTGCTTGGGGAATACTTGTCTCTAAAAGCTGTGTGCAGGTAAGACTAACCAGCTACAAAGCATAGCAACGATCATGAGAAAATTCTGATTGAACTTATGTATTTATGTAGTGTTGATAAGACAATTAAAGGGTTACTGGTTTAATAATAGCACTGGTAGTGATAGGGTTAATGTACTCTTCATAATCACTGGTGGAATGTCTCTCTTGTGGGTAGAACATAACACTGAGGGAGAGAGCAATGTGATTGTGGCACTACAGCCCCCCGCAGATGTGCTAAGTTACACAGTGAATTGTTTGCTCTTTAGATGGTCACTGGGTGAGGAGAAGCAGAGTGTATACGTTGTGTCTGCTCTGTCAATTGCACAATCTGTTGCAATAAATGAATAATGCTTAATTGATTCCTGGACATTCTATCATGTAGAAATGGCCAGAAGGGAAGATTTTGATGTGAGTTGCTCAGTTTAACCGCTGTTGCAATATGTGGAAATAACTTCCCCCTGTTTTGATACAAAATACAGCCTGAAGTGTCATTAATGTAAACGGACACTGACAGGTACATTGTGGGGGCAATAATTAGTATATTGGGACACAGAGATAATGGAAGGACATAGGCTGGCAGTCACAATAAAGCTATATTAGTAGCTATGTTTAAAGTTGTGTATTGAGAGAATATGAATCTTCTTTTCACTTTTTGACCTAAGGGCTTCTGTGCATGAGCTTAGGAGGTGAAAGATCAGAGATTAAGGGGTATATTTACTAAACAGCGGGTTTGAAAATGTGGAGATGTTGCCTATAGCAACCAGTCAGATTCTAGCTGTCATTTTGTAGAATGTACTAAATAAATAATAGCTGGAATCTGATTGGTTGCTATAGGCAACATCACTTTTTCAAACCCGCAGTTTAGTAAATCTAGCCCTAAGTGTTTCGTGCAGGTGGTTTAAATTGTTAATACTTAATACTGTTAATACTATAATCATTAATAAAAATGTGTAAATATATATATCAGTAAATCCATAAATCAGGGTGTGTTTTTTGTACAATGTGTTATTATAATCTCTCTTTCTTGCAAACACATGTTCTGTGCTCTCTAGCGACATCCATGATGCATGTAGTTATTAATAAAAATAGACCATGCCTGTAGCTGGGGCAAATGATCCGGCTAAAAAACACGTACTTATGAGAGACACAGGACTTGAACTAGCGGCATCTCCATTGGCACGCCCTTACAGTGCCGACTACGATCGCCCCTTCCCATCCTCCGTTCCGCCCTTCAAGTCATGGCAGTCGTAAGTGTAATTTGCGTTCGGACATGAATTCATTGCAGTTGCATTCATTGGCATAAGGTCTATTTCTGAGCATATGCGCAGCAATTTCACGCAACATGACAAGCAAACAGACCTCCATCCAAAGATGAATCAGGCCCAGCATGTGAATTAGTTTATTCCGCTCATGATACAGAGATAAAGCCTGTTATTTTCACGCAGCAATCTGGCTTTTCCTGAATTGTATGTGATATTCCATGAAATGTCTCCCTTTCCTCTTCTGTAACGGGGCGGTGGACTGTTGTCTGTTTCTTGTACCATCTGCCCCCTGCTGGCTGATCGTTATCTGTGCGCATGTAGTTTTAGGGTGCCTAGCCCTGTCTATGTCGAGATGGCATGGGTAGAGGCAGCTTGTACCAGAGCCCACTGAGAACACAGCTCTGAATGTAGCCATAACAGCCCTTCACTATTACCAGAACAGTGTATCTTTATTTACCTGCAATTTTATGTAAAACTGTTACACAGAAAGTTCACTGAGTCTTGTACATGGAAATGAGGATAACACGGAATAAGGAGAAGGCTAAATATTTTTTTCCGTTCATTTTACTCCTTAAAAGTGATAATTAGGATTGTAAAAGCAGAAATCCGAATTTAGATTTGCTGCATCCCCCCAGACCTATAAATATACTGTAAAAGCAGATCTCTATAGTCTGTCTAGGAAAGGGTGCAGCACGGGAAGACTTTTCTCCTACTATATGTGCAAAACTTCGCTGGCCTAATTTCCTGGGTTGTCATGGTTACTGGAATATGATGAATGAGAGGAGTGCGCCAGAAAGTTCCTCTTCCTCATAAGATAAGTTCTACAAGATATATATTATTACTAGGAATATAAGATGGATGATTACATCCCATGGCCACGTTAAGATGCATCTTGCTGCATCCACAGCTTCACAATCTCCCCCATCTCTTATCTTTCTTTTTTTTTAATCAAAATCTCGGGTACGGATAATCTGCAGAGCTCACGGTGTACTCTGCTAAGGACGCCATTGTTACATTGTTTGCCAAGAACATGTGCTGTAAAATATTGGTGCACAGAAATATTCAGGGCTGGATTAAGATTTGTGGAGGCTTCGGCTACTAAACCTTCATTGTTAATCTCATGTATTGGATGAGCTGAGCAAGCCCAGGCTTCAACCACCAGGCTGCGGCCCTTCAGGAGACGTATACCTCCCAATTGTCCCCATTTAGGCTGGACAATTCCAATTTCAGGGCTCTGTCCTGCCATGTTTTCCAGGGACCTCTGTACCACGGGCCTGGAGAGTTGGCTCGTGCTTCGATGAATGTGTGTTGTGAGGGGGTGTAGGAGGGTAAGGGGCATGGCCCTGGGGGGTGGGCTCTATGCTCCATCATATAGTGGTCACACCCCTTCAAAGTGGGGTAAGCCCGCCTGTCCCAATTCAAGGAGCTGCAGAGTTGTGGGTATGTAGCTTAGGAGAACTGCTCATGGTGAGCTTAAGTGATGCTGATAATATCGCTGGGTCACGTTGGTGAAGTGGGCACTGATGCTCTCAACTGCCCGCTCATTTACCAGTATATTGGCAGCCGTGCCCCCACCCAGATGGGACAATCACTGCACTGTCTGATCAGAGACCCAGGCAGCGGGCACACATGGCTCTCTGTGAGCAGCAACCACCATGCTGCCACACCATGACATGGGCATTGGGCAATATGAGCGGTGGATGCTGGCCTGAGTGGCAAGGGGGACAATTAGATTGTTGGGGCCACAAAGATGGCACCTTGGTTACCCCTCATATAATTGGGATCTTTTCATGGCCATACAAGGTATATATACATTACATGCTCCTGTGTTCTCGCCGGCATTACGAGTGATTCTCAGAATAGGGCACGGGGAATGGCATACAAGAGGTAAACTCGCTTCTGTTTCCATCTTTTTTTACAGGAAAAATCTTCATTAATATTTTATACGAAATATCCAGGGTAATTTGTATCTCACAGTAACTGAATGTAACAACAGGAACATGCTGTGCCAGTAAGGTACATGCTACTCACTTATATCTAACGCCTATTTATATACATGTCAACTAAAGCTTTATTAATTTGGAAAAGGTTAATTTAATACCTGATAGAAGTTTGCAGCACACAGGATTGTGCAGTCGTTTGGGTTTAGTGGTCCCAATTTTTTAAATGATTTGTGTTTTACAATTCATTTTCTTTTGTGTGTAGCTAAATATGTTAGATATGTTTTGTATATCTATTATACTGGCCTGAACTGTCAGTGTGTTACTGTGTACCTGTAACATAAATGTATCATTCACTTACTTGACACCAGTCTGAAATAAATGCTATTATGGAATATCTGAAAGAGAGAACATACGTTCGATACAACACAAGGTTAAAGCAACGTCTCCACCCCTCTTCTTTGACACAATATTCCACTTTCATTTTCTTTGTCTGAATAACAGCCAGGGCGTTTATTTCACGTGGATCAATCGCCTACACAGAGTATAGGCAGCCATTGTGGGAGCTGAAGCTACATAACCTAACGATTTACTAGGAGATGGCAGGTGAGAACCACGCGGCCCAACCAGTCTATATGTGTGTGTATGTATGTGTATATATATATATATATATATATATATTATTATGTACTATAGAGTGACAATCATATTCCGTAGCGCTGTACAGAGGATATTAAGTAATTCTCATCGGTCCCTGCCCCATTGGAGCTTACAATCTAAATTCTCTTATACACAGACACAAATTAGGGTCCATTTTTGTCAGAAGCCAGTTAATCTAACAGTATAACTTTCACATGCGGGAGTAAAACTCACGCAAACATGGGGAGAACATACAAACTCCACACAGGGCACTGATTGCAATCAAACTCCTAACTCCTGCGCTGTGAGACAGCAATGCTAACCACTCTGCCACATATGTTTAAATTCCCCTACCATGTTAGCCTCTACCACCTCTGCTTGGAGGCTGTTCCAACTTTCTACTACTCTTTCGGTGAAGTAATCTTCTCTCAAACTTGTCCTAAACCTGCTACCCTCCAGTGTTACTGTAAGAATGTTTTCCTCCTGTGTCTTGGGAAAACCCTGATATATCTGAAAGCTTCTATTCATTCCTCTTCTATCTTTCTGCTATTAATTTCTATTTCTATACAAAATGGCATCGGATTGACTTCCTTATTTGCTTTGTTATATAGTCTGCCTACCTTTTTAGTCAGGTAAAATTGGGACTCCTAGATCATTTTCCTCTTCAATTCGGAGCCTTAAGTGTATAATCTTGCATTTTTGTGCATTGATCTATAGCGTACTTGCCAACTTTAAAAATCTGTGGTGCAGCAGAAAGCTGCGGCAGGGTTGTAAGGATGTGATTTGCGGTAGTTTCACACTCTTGACCATCCCACTATGTATCCATCCTGTTATATATCTTTGTCTACAAAGAGACAGACTTTCCCTTCAATACCAGTAGTAATATCAGCAATGAACATATTAAAGAGGATCTGAGTCGTCGTTTCTTGGCTCAGGCTTTTGGTAAATAAAAAGCAGCCATTCGAAGCCTCGGAGTGGATTGTATGCCCCCATAGGTGACTTGTATTTTGTATACCTACAGATAAAACATGCAATAACAATGCAGCTTCTAGAGAGCTTAATGACATTATTTACAAACACGGAGTTTCAGAAAAAGGATTATTCTGCACCGAACATGAGACATTTACAATGGCTGAAACCTTTGTGAATTGGGTGTTAACAAAATAAATTTGAACTCCTGAAACTTAAACTTAAAACGTCCTTTAGCCGCACTCGTTATTTAATATCGGCTGTTTTCAATTTTGACAGCAATGGTGTTAAACTCAGTTCTGCTTTTGTGAATAAGATGTTTCCCTCTCCTTCTGTGATTAAGGCTTTGGGCATAAATGGTCTGAAGGTGGAAATGTAATTGCAGAGATTCAGCCGGCAGATTTTTCAACAATATTTTCACACATCCAAGTGACAGAACCAGATACCCATTTATAACAAGTCCAAATTAACCTCACACGTCCTCACTGCTCCCAAAAAATGTAGATAAGATTTTAGACAAAAAGGCTTAGCATTCTCTTCCAAAAATGTATTCACTTACAGGAATGTTTAAAAAAAACATTTCAAGGGCAGCCTCGCCTACTCCTACCGGAGGCCGCCATATAGAGGGCTGAATTAATATGAAATGCCACCGAAACTCTTCACATCAGTGAGGCAGTGAATCCAAATTTGAGTGAGGTCAGTTTAATGTAGGCCCAGTGGAATCTATCAAAAGCTATTCCAGTGTCCAGTGATAGCAACATTTATGTTATTCTTCCTGATGGTCCAGGTGAAACCGTTGTTGGTCGGGTTCTTTGTTCTCCCCCTGCACCTGTTCCCTCTACTTTCCTTGTAAATATTTGTCACATTCTGATTCTTTATTCTAAGTGACATCTTCTGTAGATAGTGTATTCAGCAAACATACCTAGACTTGTTCTATATGTATCTTGTAAGCACTTCTCAGATTGTATGTAGTAAGCATGGATTTATGTGATGAGGGATTGCATGACACTATTCAATATCCCAGATAATGCTGCATTAATATTTGAAGTATGAGAATAACAGATTACATTAAGTCCCTGTATCTTCGCATATTACTTGTATGACAGGTTTGACATCAGTCACGGCTGGGCGGTAAGACCTCTTTCAGCTGGTTGTTTTGTTAAAAGTATACAAGCTAACGTTCATTGGTAAATTACTTTGATTCTTTAGGATTGAGTGATATAATTCAGCATTCACAGTGTCTGTGTCATTTATTGTGATCGTTCAATTCTGTAACCATCTTATTCTGTTGCGTGTCAATGCAGAGGCATTTTGCAGGTTACTGAGCCTGCCCGGTCACTGGGGACTAATAACATCACCCGGGCACGTGCCCCTGGTTCCCTCTGTGGTAGGTTGTATTCTCACGAGATATTAGTTGAGCCCATAAAACTGCTGCCTCCGCTGTCTGTGGTTGACGGGCCCCCTTTAACCCTTTTCCATCCAGCATCTAGTATGCTGGACACTTTTCTAAACCTCCCCTCTATTAGTCCCCATGGAGACGGAGCCAAAATATTGTGATTTGCTGCAAACCACACCATTGATTTCCCCCTTTCTTATTGAAATGGGTAGGATCCGGGAAAAAGAGCTTAGGCAAAAGCACCCGAAATTCGGGAGACTCTCGGAAATTCCGGTAGAGTAGCAGGTACGGTGCATAGCTGTGCTGGTCCTTAGCCAGGCTGTCGTGAAAGTCTCCCAATTTCATTAGGGCGCATGGTAGCCGGCTGTCAGGCCCATCAACAGTAAAACACAGCGTTCATAGTATTACTGAAACAATTTGCAAGGAAAATCAATCTAGCCGCTGCCTACAAAATAGATTGTAGGGGCTGGGGTCTGATTTTAGGAAGACCAGTAAGGAGGGAATTACAATAGTCGATGCGGGAGATAAGTGCATGAATTAAAGTTTTTGCAGTGTCTTGTGTGAGATGTACGTATTCTGGAAATGTCTTTTAGATGTATGCATCATGATGTAAATATAGAGTTGATGTGGGGAACAAAGGATAGTTCTGAGTCAAGGATTACACCTAGGCAGTGAGCTTGCGAGGTGGGATTTATGGTCATGTTGTACACAGAAATAGAAATGTCAGGCAAGAAGCTTCTATTGTTGGGCGGGAATATTATTAATTCAGTTTTTGAAAGATTGAGTTTGAGTTGGCGAGAGGACATCCAAGATGAAATGGCGGAAAGACAGTCACTAACATGGGACAACACAGATAGTGATAGATTTGTGTATCATCCTCATAGAGATGAGCTTGTTAGTTTTCCAACAGAAGTGATGTAGATAGAGAATAGCAGACCTAGGACTGAGCCTTGTGGTCTCCAACTGATAAAGGAAGCGGAGCGGAGGTGGAACCAGAGAAATTAACACTGATCAATTAGGAAGGTAGGATGAGAACCAGGATAGGACAGTGTCTTGAAGACCTAGGGATTGTAGCGTCTGTATGAGGAGAGAGTGGTCAACAGAGTCGAATGCAGCAGAGAGATCCAGGAGAACTAGAAGAGAAATAATTTATTAATAGTAAGTAACTTATATGTAAGAGGAATATAGATTCACTGCTAGGAGGGTATGCTATTAGTTGTTGCCATTTCCTTCCACAATCCAGGAGACCTCTGTGTTCAGGATGATTAATAACTGCTGCTCATGTGACAAATAACAGATAGGAAACCAATTCATCACGCTAATTAGTTAACAAATAAAGTAAATATGCAGAAATATTTATCTTGCAGGTCTTTCACAGATCTTCATCATTTTCAGTATTACTTTCTCTACATATGTTCCAGCGTAGGAGTCAGGGTTCCATGTCTGTGCACATGTATAGTGGGACAGTCTGTGAGAACGTATCAATATATAATTCATAGTGATGTATTGGGGCTGTGCCGGAACGTCATTTGCTGGTTTATTACTTAATCTCGATCACAAATTTTAAAGGGCAATATAACCCTATTTACCTTTGGTAGTGCCAAATAGAAATATTTTGAGATTTGCTCATACATGGTCTGATTCAGTAAGGAGTGTGAATGCTGATACGTGCCGTATCTTACGTAATATCACTCTGCGCATGCCGGGAACCTGAGCATACGTCAGTGACTGAAGCAGTGTCCAATTTATATTCGAGTGTAAAGGACCCTTACTGCAGCCTATGAGTTTACAGGAGGAACGGGGAGGGGACTGGGCGTATGCACGTAGTCAATGTACAGTAAGGGCGTGCCAAGCTCGAGTGCAGGTAGCTTTGGGCATCTTTCGGGTACGTGATTTTCTATCGTATCTATTGCACCAGATACAGGTCAGGTATATGTCTACAATCAGGAGCAACTGTAAAACGTTTAAATGTTTTGTCATTAATGACTATATTATTAACAGGTGACATTAATTGAATAGTTTTTTTATTTTTTTTAATTTTGTGCGACTTTATATTCCATATATGTATTGGACGTATCCAGCACTGTAGTGTCTGTTAGAGCTGAGCGGACTCAGACCCGTATTCAACAACATATGTATCTTTACATCCGCTCCTTGTTGAATGCAGACGGCCGCCTGCGTAATATTTTTGTGTACCTTAATGAGTCGGGTCCATAATGTTCATACAACCATGTCTAATATATGCTGTTCCCTGTATAAGACACAACTCTGCATATAAACATGTTGAGCATAGAGTCCCTCTTTAAGATTTTAGCTACTTATCTTCCATAGTTTTGCCCCTGGAAATGCAGCACATGAATGAATGTATCAGAACAAGCTCATCTTTACAGTGTGTGATCTGTTAACGTTCTGCGCAGAAAGTGTGAAAATATAAACGTGCATTAGTGTGTGTGTTGCATGCAGTAAGTATTTCTTGCTCCATATATATAACTATTAGAGCAGAGCACAGTACATTAAATATTTAGGCTGACCAGAATGGTTGTTTGTACTGGTCAACCTAAATATTTAATGTACAGTGCCCTCCCCAGGCCACAATATACAACAGCGCCCTACTATACCACTATGTTACAGACGATTTCTGTATTGTACTTGTCCTAAGGGTGGTCAGCACAGCGATGCTGCTGCTGTGTAGGTGTCGTCTTGTCTGGTAGAGAAAGATCCTCGGTGACATTGTTTTATGGTCAGTGCTAACATTACACATCCTGTAGTGACATCCAGTTGGCTCGAGTTCACTATAAGAAGTGCAGGCTTAGTGGAAGCAGCTCTGACTGCTAATGGCACTATCTATAGATGTGGCCTCCTGATGCCTCCATTCCCCTCCTCACATCATGTCACTGCCCCTGTCACATGCAGCCATGTCCTCACTAACACATCACTCATATCCTGATATACTCTGTGCTGCTGGGGGACCCTGCTCCTTCCACTATATAACTCTCAGTCTGTGGCTTCATGCTGCCTCCATTTTCCTCCTCACATCATGTCACTGCCCCTGTCACATGCAGCCCTGTCCTCACTAACACATCACTCATCTCCTGATATACTCTGTGCTGCTGGGGGACCCTGCTCCTTCCACTATATAACTCTCAGTCTGTGACTTCCTGCTGCCTCCATTCCCCTCCTCACATCATGTCACTGCCCCTGTCACATGCAGCCCTGTCCTCACTAACACATCACTCATCTCCTGATATACTCTGTGCTGCTGGAGGACCCTGCTCCTTCCACTATATAACTCTCAGTCTGTGACTTCCTGCTGCCTTCATTCCCCTCCTCACATCATGTCACTGCCCCTGTCACATGCAGCCCTGTCCTCACTAGCACAATCACAGGAGTGGACAGACCACTCCTTCCAACATTGGCACTCTCATCTCCTGAAATAGTTTGTGCTGCTGTGGGCATTATAAAGATCTGATTGGCTAAAACAATGGGGACATGCCATAAAAGTAGAAGAGTTGAATACAATAAGGGGATCTTATCCTAAACAGACACAAGGAGACTAGATAGATGCATAGAGGAAAGTTGGGGGTCACAGTGTATCACCCTGCCCTTTAGTACTAGCTATAGTGTTTAGGGGTCACGTCAGGGACTTGCAGTGTTGGATAAGGTCACCTTTATATTATGGATGATTTGTTATCCCAGTGCCCTACATTACACTACGTTAAAATTCCTCATGGTCTCTTTCCTGTTGTAGTGGACAAATCCATACTTTTTACAAGCGTCCGTTGTGCAGAGCTGAAAAACACTATGTCACTTCCCCAATAAAATATTACAATCGCTCTCCTCTCCCTGCTCTGGTGGCCCTTTTTAATCAATTTTAATTCTAAAAGGAGTAAAAAAAAATAATGTAGCGTACGTTTCATAAGGAATGGTTGCTGCGGCCATCTACGGATATAATTTGTGGCCCCCCGGTGTATAGTTACTTCTTACTCTCATGCCCTAAACCACTTGTTTTGTGTTGTGTGTATCCAAGAAGTCTGGAAAACACATAATATTAGTATAAAATAACAGCTCCTTGCCATAGCAGCTTCATAATGTCACACTTAATATCCAACTGGGATTATGTTATGGAAATATGTGTTTCAGCCTCTGTTCAAAGTATCACAGTAACATATATTTGTATATCTTTTATCCCCCTTCTTCCATCTGTTCTGTGGAAATTTAATAAAAAAAAAAGTAACATTGAATAATAAGGCACCATGGTAAGCAATAAGTGTTTGTTATTTCCTGTTCATATCAGACAAAATATTCATCTAGGATTCTCAATGTCTGAATCGCTGAGGTCAGTCGCATGGGCTGATGGATTAGAATAGTTACATCTCACTCCTGAAATGGGGAACCTGCATTAATTAAAGAGACAATAAGGTACCTGTCTCCCAAGTTAGACCCTTATATTGCGTCTGGCCCTCGATATTGCGTCTGGCCCTCGATAGAGGGTTTGGCCCTCGATAGTGCATCTGCTTGAATAGGGAGACACCTTGCGTTGGAGATTTTTACAGGAATCTCTACTCATTTTTTCTTGCACTCCATAGCGGTGCGCAGAAAAATGAGCGGAGATTCTTACTGTAATGGCCAACAATGTGCGCAGCGGACATCTGAGTGATGCGATTCCAGTTGGGGAATGATGGCTGTCTCTCACTGTGTGAGTTGATCTGG
The DNA here is from genome assembly GCF_038048845.1 of Mixophyes fleayi. NCBI lineage: Eukaryota > Metazoa > Chordata > Amphibia > Anura > Limnodynastidae > Mixophyes > Mixophyes fleayi. The sequence continues at coordinate 129,362,546 of NC_134410.1, read as the reverse complement.
CCCCTATGCCCTGCAAACTCTTGGATGAGGACCAAGCGACAGCACGGCCCATGTGTTCCCAGATTATGTGATATCGTGACCCACTGAGCTTACAGTCTAGAGATAGTTGGGTCCACAAGAGGTGCAGTTTAGATAAATGTAGGTAAATCTGTGATAGAGTATATTATGACTGCATATTTACATTTCCGGTAGCAGACCCTACAAAATAGTGCTGTATGTTTGTTTTATCTAACAGCAATGCTAAACGCACTCCATCTGTGGCAGCAGCTTCATGCCAAGCCAAGTCGTAGAGGTTTTACAGCGCAGTATCACACATATAAATCAGGGGGCTGCTTCCGTTTCCTAGAATGTAAAAGCATATTTCTGGCTCCCTCCTACGCCTATTTACTACCACTCTAATTATGTCGCCACTCACCCTTTCACTAGTACACAAAACTATTTTGCTACTTATAAAGGCAAAAATGTTTTGTACTTAGAGAAATAATAAAGAGTTGGTGAAATCCTAATTCATCGTATAATGGTTTTTAGGTTGGTGACAAGAATAAAGGATTAGCTGTTCTGTAGAGCTTTTACATTTCTTATTCTGTTATTTGTGGTGATCAGCAGGACCACTTATCCTGAAAAAATGTCGTTTGTTAAAGGATTTAAGGACATTTTTTTCTAAAGTTACGACAACGTGGGTTTAAAGAAAGATTAAAGGGATTTTACCCTTTCATATAACTGTAATGAATTCATTTTTACACGCCCCCTGCATCTGTTACTAAGTACTCTGCTTTATGTTTCTAATTTCCCTCTGTGCTTTTCATCCTCGTCTTTATATAATAATTTCATTATATCAATTTTTATTTTCAACAGTAAAAATATACATTACACAATAATATTTCCAATGAGCCTTTTTGATGATTTTTACCAGATTTCAATTGTTTTACAATTTTCTAAGCTCTATGGGGCCTATTTAATAATTACCGGCTTTTTGCCCCGTAAAGTATCATCTATCATCGCAACAAGTCTTTACTGCGACCTTGGGTGTGCATGCGTAGTTCCCATTTGCAGAATACCGCACAGAGGAGAGCAACAACGCTGCCGGAGTGGGATCCGAAGACCCCTCTCTCCTTGGATGCTCTTCCCAGAGGATTGAATGGCTAATGCCATCTTCAGATGCCGTTAGCCATGAGGGTCAAGCATGTGCACCAAATAGCAGTACTCTGAAAATGGTATTTAATAATGGAATTTCTATCTAACTTCCTCATTTATGTTTCAGGCATATCTTGATGCCTCTGGTTATGACACAGAGCTTCTCTGCAGGGAGTACAGCAGAGCTGTGTCATGTCTCAGCATAAGGAACATAAAGACCTCTGCCTGATGATTATTTGAATAAATGGCTGAAACCAAGGGTGGAACGGTCTATCCCCCGGTGGTAGTCAGCATATCGATGCTGACTACCCTGACAACACCCCGGGCCCTGTAACAAAACTTAGGTAGGGGCCCAGCAATGCCACTGTAGCTCCTAGGTACCCTGCTCTGCTCTGAGATGGGTCTTTGGCCAGAATTACACCCTGTACACAGTGGTGGAACTACCATGGGTGCAGGGAAGCAGTCGCTATAGGGGCCTCGGAGGGCACAACTCTGCACCCATGGTAGTTCTATTCCTGGTTGAAACCTACAATAGAAAGCGGTAGTGTTAATTATGACGCTTCTATTATACATTACTATGTCTTGCCAGTTGATTGGTTGAATTACAGGAATGTTCAAGAATTACATGCCAAACGTTTAGTTTGAATCTGGACTGAGAACAAATAGGTAATTGATGTGCAAATGTTGTGCAGTGATGCATGTTTGTGTGAAGAATCCTGGGCTGGAGAATATTTCTATAAAACAAATAATCTTGTAACTTTAAACCATTCAGAATTCGTCATCAATAAGAATCTAATTTGCACTGTCAACATTATAATAATTCCATGAAAGATCCTCTGCAGGGTTTGGTTGCTTTTCTTTCCTGGAAAGCCTTTACAGCTGTTGTATGTCCTTCTGATTGTTGGAAAATAAACAACATTAATGGAGCCTAATGCACTTTACAGGAAAATTTGAAAACATGTAATCCTTATGGGAGAATCACTAAAGAGGATCTCAATGGCTCTTACTGCGGTGCATTGAAAGCCCCCTGGCCTCTTGCCTCATACTGAGATTGTGGAAGTGATAAGTAACTCTATTAGAAACGATGTACTAATGAGACAGAATACATGGATGTCTGGGGCACGCTTATGGGGAAGGGGCTTCTGTTGCCCAGAACACCCCCCAAACCCTACGCGATACTATCTCCACGGATTTGCTGTTGATTAGGAGTTCCTGACACAGTGCATCCTACCCGGGGAATCTCCTCTCTAGGCATGGAATTTCAAGGTTTAAAATGAGTTTCCACCTTCAGTTAACTTACATGTACTGGCCTTATCTTTCTGATTGTTTCAGCCATTTATTCTATCATCAGGCTGGTTAATATCCATTGTCCTGTGTATGACACAGCTGTGTGTATCCAGAGACTGTCTTAGTCTTGGTGTCTTAGCTTTCTACGTGGAGCCATAAAGATCCGTTCTGCGGTTTTAGTCAAAGTTGTAAGAGAACATTTACAAGCCAATAAATATAAGTGAAGGTGGAGGACCCTGTTTTCATCCTCCATAAAAGGTATTGGCGACGCTCAGAGAAGAGTTTTGGATATGGATCATGGACCATGGTTGGTTTGGATTCTGCTGGGGAAGAGGCATTTCTCAGGAACCTCCATCTACCTTTCCTGCTTCACCAGCACGACCCATGGTCTATGCCTCACTCTCCTGGCACATTGTGATTAAGGGGTATGTACCGCAGTCATCAAAGAGGGAGATAATAAAGCTCAAAGCAGATAAAATTGGATTACGATTGTATGATGCACCAAAGCGCCCTCGCTGTCCCCTGGCTGTGCTAAATCTCCATCAGAATCGTCTTCTCTGTGCTCTCGTTAACTTTACTTAGAGTTCCCGTTTGCTTCAATACAGCAGTTACGGAGATGAATAATTTGCCTAGATACAATGTAGTTCATGAATAAATAAATAAAATATGGTTATGTAAATCACTTCTTCTGTGCTCCAAGCCAATGGTTGCCTGTAATATCCTGTGTGGTCGCAGGTCCTCGGGGATATGTTAAGGCAGCACTTTCCATAGTTTCCTCAAGCCACTTCTACATCTTTTAAGGTAATGTAGATCCACCTACAGCCAACTCTCAATCTACAAAACTCTGAATCTCCCTTTTTCCATCATATAAGCGGGACTGGCAGATATGTCTATGCAATTGATAGAGATAAGTGGCTTTTCAGCTAAATAGCCGACTTAACAGCTTGTAGTATGAATAAAACATTTGAGAATGATCCTTTTTTATGTTGCGTCAAGACAAAATCAGTTGCACTTAGTGACATTGTCATAAAGCTTAACTTAGAGGTAAGCCTAAGGGGACGTTGACAGGAGGTCCCCGGGATGTGTCTAGCCATATAAATCTCTGCATGTAACTTAGCAGACCTCCAGAGATTAATTATATTTTGGAGAGACTCCTACACGCCATTAAAACACAAGTTGAGGTAGAAAGTAAGAATACTGCATTCAAAGCTTGTTTCTGAGATCAGAGAATATGGTTAGACATTTAATTCAAGAAAAGACCAATTAGTGCATTAATTTATTTAGCATACTGGCATATGGAGTAATAAATTAGGTTTAAAATGTTTGAGCTCATGAACTCTTTCTCCCCCACCCCCTGCAGCAAACTTGCTCTAATGTTCCTAACCCAGGCCCCAGTATTTTAAATGAAAAATATATTTAATAATCATAGATTTTTCTTGCTTGCTCGTATTGGCAGAACCTTTGTGGTGTCTATAAAAGGTGTGTTGGATATGGATGTGAAGCCACACACTATTCAAACTTAACCAAGATGTTGGTTTTATTATAGAACGTGTAGCAGATGGTAACACAGGTACTCACAGGTGACAATGGCTGCAGTAGTACAGATTGTATGAGAATGTTAAGCACTTCTGGTATATACTGCACATCCGTGCAGAATATTATTATTGTGGGCACTGTATGTAATGGTGCTTCCGGTCACTTGTATATTTATATATGACCGTACAGTCATAGATACAGAGACACCGCTACCGATGCTGCATCTTTCTATCACAGGCAAAAGGCGCGTACCTGAACTTCAGGTCTGCGCATGCGCAGCAGCGTCATTCGGACGGTCGGTCTCTGCCCCATTTCCTGCCCTCATGTGACCACCAGGGATAATACAAGTAGGAGCCCGTGTGCCCAAAAACAGCCCTTCCCCATCACCAGCAATAATACCGACACATATAAAAAGAAGGAAAAATATTTGTTTTACAGACGTAGAAACATAAATGGTGACATTTAGCTGCGGCTCTACATTTGGGTTTGCTTAACGCTTTTGATGGTCCACCTGCCCTTCACCTTGCCCTAGGATTGCTGTGCGCTCTTGCTACTATCACACCTCCCACTAGTCCCAGCAATTGGGACAAATGTCGTGAGTGTCGGGACAGTCAGAATATCCCCTAGAAACGGGACGGTCCCACCTAAGTCAGGACAGTTCTGGCTCATGCAGAATAGCACGCACAGCAATATGATTTGAGTTGGCTGATTTATCTAAGAAAATGCAAACATGATGCATATGAGATAAGTTTTTATACATATGACAGGGATCAATGGCTTCAAGCAGATCTACAATCTTAGCCTGACCGGCCTGGGAGGTTTGATGGTCAGAGTGGGTTGCGTTTTCCTAGTTTATAGAGTATATATGTGTGTGATACCCAGAAAACTGCTGGGCACTAGGACCCAATGGACCAGGACTGTCTCACAGCATGATACAGGAAAGACTTTAGAACCCAGCTTAAGTCTAGTCTGTGAGGCTGCTGGAAACTTCTGTGTATGTGACAAGAAAGAGACATACTGTGGGGACTGGGATTCAGCATGGAGACAGGGAGAGGGCTGAGCAGCCTGGTGATAGGAGAATATAGGGGGAAAGACAGCTCACCAACTGGAGTGACAGCAGCAGTCACCAGAAAACCTGAGAGAGTGACATCAACAAAGGTGGTAAGAGAAATCTGAGACAGACATTACAGTGTGAGAGAGAGAGCATTATACAGAGATAACAGAAGAGGGTGAGACCGTGACATATATTTATCTGTCTGTAAGTGACTCTGACAGGAAAACAGGCAATAGTGTCACATATTTATCAGAATATCCGTATTAATTATTCCTCCCAGTTTATAAGAAGAAATGTACTGAACATTTGGCTGATAATTATGTTTAATCACCACATAAGTGTGATGTGTGTCCAGTGACAGAGACATTTAGCTCACAGTCATACAGAACCTTCATTATAATTATAACTGTCGCCTCGGAGACACCCTCCATCTTGTGGTTGTCGCCTCGGAGACACCCTCCATCTTGTGGTTGGCATCCATATTGCCTAACTTTATTCATTTTCACATAGACTACTGATTGATCATAGAGAAAGGATAAGAATAATTGTCTTATCTGATACGCTGTATGCAAAACTTTAAAAACATCTTTAAATCCGCTGTGCTATTTCCATAACTGTTGCCAAAACACTCAGACAGTGAATATTGTGTTATATTAAGAGTAAAATATTTGTGAGTAGCACTGCTTATAACTAAAAATATTTGTTGGAAATCATCATTGCCCAAAAACATTTTAGTAATATATTTTTCTCGAATAATAAATTTGACGTTACTTAATTTTTTTGCGGTGTCCTACTTGTATTGGAGACCCGAGGGTTCTCTGACCCACTGCCGTGTTCATGATTCAGAGAAGAGCATCCAGAGACCAGGTACAATCCACACTACACTCTACAACCAACCACCTATAGGAGTGTCACATATGGAATATTAAAACGCATCCTTATCTAGATTTGTGCGTATCTTAGCCTGGCGGTGGGCAAGTTTTAGGCGAGCACAGTAAGGGCACATTCACGGAAGTGTAGTGAAGATGTAACATTATGGGTGTATCCCTAGATATGCCTCTGAGCGTCTCTTGCAGGTAATGAAGGCCTGGGGTAAAGATACGCCATAAGGTGGTGATCAGATTTAGCTGCTTCCGATTGGTTGATTTCATATAGACCCTTCCAGCTTATGATGCTTAATTAATTAGTAGTGCAGCTATACTAGATTAAGTCGCAGCCATCTGTTCGGCTTAGTTATTTATCATTTCCAGTTGGACTATTGCCAAAAAGAAGATTTCATTTGTAAGGCAGTAAACAACAGATGTGGAGGTGTTTTGTACTTAATTTCGTTGTGTATGGAAAATTCTACTTTAGCATTTATTAATAACTGTCAAGACACTATTCCCCTGTGTGTATGACGCTTCATTACAGTATTGTGTACAAACAGGGTAATGTAACTTTAGCATTTACTAAGAGCACGGTCTTGTCACATCTCTTCACTATCATTAGACTGTAGTGCTGTATACCTTGGCTGTCAGCAAAATCTTTCGGCCCAATTTTCTCTTTGTGTCGTGCCTATAAAAAGAAGAACAACCTGGGGGAGCAGACTGTCTCTTTCACACTTGTCAGCTCTGTTGCTCACTAGTGACCCTTGAACTATGTACATCCAGCAAATAATGTTTGTTTGTGTTCCCTCGGTGTGGTCGGCTTGATGATCAAGTGCGCTCATAATCGTGTTAGAGAATTTGTGTTGCCGCCATTAAGTTCTCTAAGAAAAAAGCTTCCAACCAAGAAACAGTTGGGAAGAGAGCAATAACTAGGCACTCCTCAAGGGAATGTTCCGCACAATTATTGCTGCAATTTCTCTTCCATTCCTACGCTGGACTATTAAACTGGCTGCTCACACTTAGGCTTTGCAGACAGCCTTATAATAGAAGCTCATTACTCAACACTAGGCATGCAATGCTCTCCAAAAAAAAAAAAGGATAAATTAGTTTACATAAAACACTCAAGACACTTCCAATTTCACCACCCCATGGATTCTACTGATGTAGTTTCCCATTGGGATTCAATTTAAAAATGGCAGTGAAAGCCTTGAACTTGCTGCTTTAGCTGGGAAATCATTAATTTAAGTCCTGATGCAATTTTTGTTATTAAATCAGCAGTGGGCAAATTTAACATATCCCTCAGCAACTGTACAGTAGCTGTCTTCTAGTGCCTTTTAATTAAAAAAAAAGAGCCACGGGTACAGCTGATATCCCGTTAATAATTCTGAATCTACCCCCAAGTTACATGTGAGGGAGCAATTGAAAATGAGGAAAGACAGCCTTTAAGAAATGTTTGAAAAGGGCAAAAATAACCACAGTTTCTGTGAAGCCATTAACATGAAATGCTGCTAACGTCATTTTCTCACTTCACTCACAGTTTTATGGGTAAACACATTTCATCAACAACAAAAAGCACAATTAGATACCTTGCCTGTCTCCTCTCGTTAGTCTAATTGTATTGTAAGGGTTATTTTATTGAAACAGCCAGGATCATTGTACAGAGAACATGAATCCGCTAACAGACAGTAAAGCAAAGTATATATTCTTTATAATGTACAGGAAGAGTCTGGTTTTTCCACTGATTTGCTAAAAATGATGAAAATGAATTATTAATGCAGTTTACACACTACAGAAATTTCTCCCAACGTGTTTATCTATCTATTCTAATTTTACAGAAAAAAAAAGTCCCGATCTGCATGCCAATAAATGTGTGCACATTATACACGTTTTACAAGATTTACATTCAGATCTGTGCTCCTCATCTGTCACAACCATCGGCCGAATAGATTGTGTAAACTCTGTGGAGATCCTGATTGTGAGTGCGTACACACTGCAGGATTGGAAGGATATTGTTCCACGGCTGAACAAGATTTTTATTTCAGTTTAAAAATCAGTTGAAACGATGCCATAATCGCTCATCATCACTTATTTATATAGCGCCACTAATTCCGCAGCGCTATACAGAGGACTCACTCACATCAGTCCCTGCCCCATTGGGACTTACAGTCTAAAGTCCCTAACATACACAGACAGAGAGAGAGACTAGCTTCAATTTGATAGCGGTCAAATAACCTTCCAGTATGTTTTTGGAGTGTGGGAGGAAACCAAAGCACCCGGAGGAAACCCGCGTAATCAAGGGGAGAACATACAAACTCCTCATAGATAAGACCATGGTCAGGAATTGAACTCATGACCCCATGAGAAGTGCTAACCACTAAGCCACCATACTGCCCATCGTTCCAGGGTACACACCACTTTGATGTCGGGCCAATCAGTCGTTTATTGTGTGATTGACCAGATAATTGGCTGAAAACACTGTAGTGTGGACCCAACCTTAAGCTGGGTACACACTACACAGTTTTCATCCAATAATCGGCTAAATCAGCCGACATACGACCGCTCGTTTAAAAGTCGGGTCAGTGTGTACAGTGACACGATGGTCAAAAGTCTGCCCAAATGGACGATTGTCGCCTCATTTGGTTGGTCGTACCGTTTAATATTTTCGTTCAAATCTTGTTTCCATCGTGTAGTGTGTATAAACTTCCGACCGATCCACAACAGTGAGTACGAAATTACAGTCATTGCTCATGACAACATGGCTGTAAAAAGTCGCTAAAGGGACGTCCGCTCTTCCCTTTATCGTCCTAAACAAGGCTAGTGTGTATGCAGTCCATGGACCGAGCGATCGGACCATCGATCGCTTGTAAAATCGCTTGGCATAAAAAGTTGGTTGAAATTTCTGTAGTGTGTACCCAACTTTAGTCAGTAGCGCTATATCACTTGCTACTTCACAGGATGGGGCACACCTCTTTTGGGCCCAGAAGCTTACTCCCTTCCACGGGTTAGTCTCTGCCTTTCATTCCCTACCCTCCTGCATTGCATTCTCTTCTCTCTGGGCTCACCTGCTTGCAGCACATGCCTTCTCCTTTTCTCTGGGTGCTTTGCTGAGCAAGCACTCACACTCACACGTGCCTCACTATGTGGGTAACTAAATGTGTCCCCCTCAATCTGCCACCTGCTCTTTCAAGACCTCTGTCCTGTTTCTCCTGTTGGCACCACAAACTCTTTCTCTGCAACAACATGCTCTGAGAGGCCCAAGGTCCCTGTTCCTTCGCTCTCTGGGTCCCGCCAACCTCTGACACGCATCCATAAGGCATGGCACATCATTAATCTGGTCATTCTCCTTAGAGGCGTTATTTCCACCCATATTCAGAGCCGCACACATATAGCGATGCGCCTGCATCAGCAGCATATGTGTGTGGTTTACAATAAGTCATCACCGTCAGCGAGTATTTGCACCTACCCTATAACGGGTGCATTTTGCGTAAACACACCCTTACTGTACTTGTCCAACGCCCCTTCCCTCCCCCATTCCACACCTCCAGGAGCAGACGAGTGTAAGTGCCACAATTGCAAACATCTGCCTAAGTGCATATGTGTGGACCCACTTGCTATTTTACGCACGATCTACTACACCTACTGACATACGTCTGCCACCCATGTCACAGAAGGGCATGGCTTCTCTCAGTTCCCCAGATTTACCTGCTGTCGGCCCTGAATTGGATCCGTTACACCAGGATTAGCTTCTTGTGGTTAATAATTATTTATTTTCTTTCTTTTTTTTTTGTCTAAGCAAGTGTTTTTTTATATTTTGTAAGTGGGTTTTATGAGAGATAAGACTTTATTTTTGTTACATATTGTTACATATTGGAATAAAGACAACATATATTTTTTTTTTCATGGTTGTTACATGGGAGAAATGATAGAAAAAATGAAATTGCCCATTGTGGCTCATGGCGACTCTTACGCCGTTCCAGAGCAATATGTGTACAATGCTTAAGGTCTTGCGCAGTTATTAGGTTCAGTATATTGATTCATGTGGAACTGAATACATGCCTCCATGACTTTATTCTGCTTGTAGTGAGGAGTGTTACAATGAGCATCACAAATATCTATAAAAGTAACCAAAATTGTAACATTAAGAAGGAAGAGATATGTTGAAAGGTTTTGATCAGAGATCACTGTCTGGATGTAATTCTGACGCACAGATCACTGAAAGCCGAAGAGATCGTCCACAGTAAACACAAACACAGGCAAGCCGGTGAAATATGCTATAATCTCTAATTACCAGATACATAAATGCCGTCTAATGAATCACTTATAAGCACCATAACCCGAGTGCGACAGATTTATGCCCTTAACGAGACCTGCTCATCCTTTTATTTACCATAAGTCAATAATATGAGTAGGGCTGGTAATTAGGTGATAAAAGGAATCACAACTTATCTTTGAAATACTTTGTATAAAGGGAAAACATCCTACATACCTAATTATCAGAGCCGCTAGGAATGGGCTCTCATAAAAGCTTTTTAATCACAGACTAATGATGCCTGGTATTACCATCCAGAAACCTGTTCAGTACCGGTTCCCATCTGCAACAATGCAGCTAAACTGTCACCCTCGAGGGCGCGGGATATTTTGTTGTGTAAACTATTGTTATTAGGGGGAGATAATACATCTGCACCTTCCGGACATCTATTAATAAGGAAACTACGCCCTTAGTTACATTTATTAGATATGTAGTCACTCTCATTATTGATTTCATGCACACAGAGCAAAGTTCTGATATTAAGTGTGTTAATAACAGACAGCTTCGGAAAGCAGCTATTTTGCTCAACTGCCAACTTAAATGGAGGGAGAAGATTATAGTTGTAATAAAAAAATTGTAGTCAAAACTTATTTTAAAATGCATATAATTAGTGAGGTTATAAATGAAAATGTACTAGGTTCAGGACCGAAGCTACCACTAGGTGCCAATGGTTTGGGGGTTCCTAAAACATTAAATGAGTGCTAAAATGTCGCTCTGATGGCGCCCCCACTACCTGCTTACCAAGGTATGAAGCGGCGGGAGGTGAAGAGGAGGTGGCACTTCTGAGTGAGTGTGGAAAGGTACCACCATGGCATGCGGGGGCCCTGACGAGACGCATGCGTGAACATTGTGTTTTATATAAGCAGATACTCTGTAAAGGAGAACTAGAAATTTAGTTTTGACTTTTTTATTTTGCGATTGTTCTTTCTACTCATATTCTATGCTCTTATATCGCCATTTTCTCCATTCTTTTCATACGATAATGAGGGAAAAGTCGGCATGGTTTAGATCATCATCATCACCATTTATTTATATAGTGCCACTGATTCTGCAGCGCTGTACAGAGAACTCACTCACATCAGTCCCTGCCCCATTGGAGCTTACAGTCTAAATTCCCTAACATACACACACACACACACACACACACACACACACACACACACACACACACACACACACACACACACACACACACACACACACACACACACAGAGAGAGGGAGAGACTAGGGTCAATTTTGATAGCAGCCAATTAACCTACTAGTATGTATTTAGAGTGTGGGAGGAAACCGCAGCACCCGGAGGAAACCCACGCAAACAAAGGGAGAACATACAAACTCCACACAGATAAGGCCATGGTCGAGAATTGAACTCGTGACCCCAGTGCTGTGAGGCAGAAGTGCTAACTACTTAGCCAGCGTGCTGCCCCATGAAGAATAACACACCAAAGCTTACTTATCTGGGGTTCATCAGGTTCCCTGGTGTCCTGTGTCGATGAGCCACTCGTCCTGCACACTCTTACTGCATAGACCGCGCGCTGCCTGTTTGGCCGGTGTGTATTTGATTGGCATTTTGTGTGAACAACATTTTGCACGAAAAGGCCACTGTATGAGGAAATGGAGGAAAAGATTCATAAAGTGAGCTCAGGCTGCTCACTGTAGAAACCTTTACATACAAACTGGTGCTCCTAACTGCTTGTTTATTTCACCTGTTTGTCTGCCAAGCTCATTGCTTGGCGGTTGCTCACTTTACCAGTCGCATAAGGGTATTGATGCTGGCTTTGTGGATCCACAGAAAAATTAGCATTTTAGAAAGAGTGAAAACATCAAAGTCCGACCTATAAATCCTTTAGGACAACGCCCTTCAATAACTTTAACTTTTCCAGTTTCTCCTAAAATATATCTCCGTTTAGTCTCGTGTTTGATGTGTACTCTATGAAAATGACCAGTTATCATTATTCAGATCACTTTACTACAAATTTCTGGGGTAAAGACTTTATGACACTGGTGACTTAGTTTACTACGTATGTGAGCTATCAAATAATTTACACAAATGTAATCAGATTAATGTATGAGCTCATATACATTGTTGGTTTGTCTATGCCAAAAAATTCAGAAGCATCCGATATTTTGGATAATTTTATTTACTGTCCCTATTTCTTGCTTTCATTTTGAATGATTGTTATTTTTGAATATTTAGTCCTCATAAACTGTGTTCAGGAGTTGTAAGGACACGTTTCAAAGGTGACTTCCTAGTGTCTGAACTTGCGTATAGACAGACCTCTACAAATAGAAATAAGGAAAGGGAGGGTGTGTAACTGGAGCACTCTAGAAACCAATAGATTAAAATACATATAAAGTTTATTGATATGTGGTAAAATGATGTAAGTTATCATAGGTAGAAAAAAAATGTGAAATATTAAAGCATGAAGATGTAAACCCCAAAAAGTTGACCGGTAAAACCAGCAGTAGATTACCGCTAGACCACGCCACAGAGCCCTATAGTGTGTCATATTTATAAATTCTTAATAGGTGTAATAGAGCTCTTATCACTAACACCAGATCTGCCTATCACCTCAATTTAATGAGCTATGTGTGATCTCCACTACCCAGATAGGAAGTTCTATTCTAAGGCAATCTTTGCCTTGACAAAGCCAGTGTTAGCGAAATGCGCGTCTGCATTACACACACCTCTAGCCCTCTGCATATAAGAAACATGTCTTTATAAATTTAGGTGTTTTATTAGGCCGCAATACCAGGGAAATTTAGTTAGCCTCAATATATTAAGGAAAAAGGGTTCCGCTTAATGGTTTTATATTAGTACTCTCCCAATACAAGTGAGGGGGATTGGGTGCAATATTATAGCACCTATTCTATGAAATAATTTAATGGGTCAGCTGACGGCAATACAAGTCTCTCTGATTGTTATTACAAAAAGTTGCATTTACCTATAATGAGATTGATGCACCTTTTAGAACATTTACAGAGCAATACTCTTGGAAACGTTTGTGATAAAGGAATAATAAAAATTTGTATGGTATCTCACAATCTAATATTTATGGTTCAAAACTAGAATAGAACTTCCTATCTGGGTAGTGGAGATCACACATCGCTCATTTAATTGAGGTGATAGGCAGATCTGGGGCTAGATTTACTAAACTGCGGGTTTGAAAAAGTGGAGATGTTGCCTATAGCAACCAATCAGATTCTTCATTTTGTAGAATGTACTAAATAAATGACAGCTAGAATCTGATTAGTTGCCTATAGGCAACATCTCCACTTTTTCAAACCCGCAGTTTGATAAATTTGCCCCAAGGTGTTAGTGATAGGAGCTCTATTACACCTATTAAGAATTTATAAATAATTACACACTATAGGTCTCTGTGGCGCGGTCTAGCGTTAATCTACTGCTAGTTTTACTAGTCAGTTTTTTGGGGTTTACATCTTCATGTTCATATTTTAATATTTTGCAATTTTTTTCTGCCTATGATAACTTAGATAATTTTAATGCATATCAATGAACTTTATATGTATTTTAATCTATTGGTTTCTACAGTGCCCCAGTTACACATCCTCCCTTTCCTTGTTTCTATTTATTGATTTATCGGTGTGTGATTGCACCACTCCTAGGATGATTGGTGAGATAATGGTGATATAAAAATCTTTTGTTAAACAGTTGAACCAATCGTCTAGGTAGATTTGAAACCACCCGATGCGGTATATATTTATCCAGATCTCTACAAATGTAGCCAGACAAACAGGGCTAATTATTATTATCTTGGTGGAAGAAATTGAATTGTTCACGAAACATGTCAGATTACGATTTGTAACTCCGCATACTGACCAATTCCTTCTGTCCTCATTAGGAGAGAGTCGCTGCGTGAACTGATCATTTACATGGACGTCAATGTCCTTCATCAAGTAAAGAATAATCCACCCGGCTACAAGAGAAAACATTACGGTAACAAGGAACCTTCATATACATCTGTGAGGTAAGAGAGACCTTCATATACATCTATGAGGTAAGAGACACCTTCATATGCATCTATGAGGTAAGAGACACCTTCATATACATCTATGAGGTAAGAGACACCTTCATATGCATCTATGAGGTAAGAGACACCTTCATATACATCTATGAGGTAAGAGACACCTTCATATACATCTGTGAGGTAAGAGACGCCTTCATATATATCTGTGAGGTATGAGAGACCTTCATATACATCTATGAGGTAAGAGACACCTTCATATATATCTGTGAGGTAAGAGACACCTTCATATACATCTGTGAGGTAAGAGACACCTTCATATACATCTGTGAGGTAAGAGACACCTTCATATACATCTGTGAGGTAAGAGACACCTTCATATACATCTGTGAGGTAAGAGACACCTTCATATACATCTGTGAGGTAAGAGACACCTTCATATACATCTGTGAGGTAAGAGACACCTTCATATACATCTGTGAGGTAAGAGACACCTTCATATACATCTGTGAGGTAAGAGACACCTTCATATACATCTGTGAGGTAAGAGACACCTTCATATACATCTGTGTGGTAAGAGACACCTTCATATACATCTGTGTGGTAAGAGACACCTTCATATACATTTATGTGGTAAGAGACACCTTCATATACATCTATGTGGTAAGAGACGCCTTCATATACATCTGTGTGGTAAGAGACGCCTTCATATACATCTGTGTGTTAAGAGACGCCTTCATATACATCTATGAGGTAAGAGACGCCTTCATATAGATCTATGTGGTAAGAGAAACCTTCATATACATCTGTGTGTTAAGAGACGCCTTCATATACATCTATGAGGTAAGAGACGCCTTCATATAGATATATGTGGTAAGAGACACCTTCATATACATCTGTGTGGTAAGAGACACCTTCATATACATCTGTGAGGTAAGAGACACCTTCATATACATCTTTGAGGTAAGAGACACCTTCATATGCATCTGTGAGTCAATGTTTCCCTAATAAGGGTCCAGGAAGACGGGTCCTCAGATTGTCTTGTTCTTTAACTGCATGTTGTAGACAAAGGTTTACACGTTTTTAGCTTTTTGCATTACCATTTGCAATAAACTCTATATAGAGTAAATGTAACTCTATTATAAATTATATATATTTTAGCATTTTTAGTGCTTTGTTATTTTATGGTTCTTTATAATATCTGTGTTTAGCTCCCAATGGTCCAGCTTGAGGTGCTCACTAAACTCAATAGCGCACGCAGTATTATTTAGTTGTATTTTAGATTCATTTATTCCTTAAATTAATAATTTGCGAGGACACCAGTATTGTCTTATTGTATGTGACATTTTTGCATTTAAATGTTTGTATTATGTTGGTTGTAATGTGCTAGCCTATGAAAGCAGATAAAAGTGTGGAGTGACTTCTGATCACAGGGGGAGAAATATTCCTTTTAGCACCCCCCCCAACCAGTTTATCTTACTGAATTAATCACAGCCAGCAACATAATGTCTTGTATTTACATGTGGTTACATAATTATGTGGGTTCAGATGCCTACCACGCACAGTTTGCACGGTTCCTGCTAAATTTTTTGCACCACCACTGATCCCACCAAATCCATGTTGCATAAGAGTGTACGCTTGTAGGTGCATGACGTCTCACACATGCACATTCGCAAATGAGCCTTTGAGATTTCATACCTGCAGACAGTCCTGATTTCTGTGTATATTGTCCCTATATTTTAAAGCATCATTTAAAACAAAAAAAAATACAGTGTAAAAATGCGAGATGAAATGCACCGTTCCTGAGTGTGTCTCGGTTATTACAGCTTAGTATTCCCGGCCAATGATCATTATCAGCCAAACACGTTTTTATGTGTTATGGGCAAGGTTCGGTTACTCCTGTTGTACCCTGCGCTCTGCCAATTTCCTGATTGTTTTAGCAGAATCCTGTTACAACAGCTGTATAAAAGCTGGTTATTCTCTCCGTACAATCCACATATCATAGCGCTGCTTAATCAGCAGAACCTGCCTGCAATTATTGTATCCTTCCTAGATAGAGAAAATCAATGATTCTGCTACATCAAGACACTCACCTGCTTAATGCTGTGTGTAAAGATACATAGTGACATGATCATCATCCGTCCGGACTACAGCAGTGTACGGAGGTTCTATCACTGCTACAAATACTGCATTCTCTTCCTAAACATACAGGGCCTGATTCATCTTTGGGCGTAAGACTCTTTTGCGAGCTGTATCTTACCTGAGATAGCTTCTGCGCTTAGAAATGTACTTCACGCCAGTGAGTGCAATTGTATGCAATTCATAATTCATATCTGAACGCAAATACTGCTGTCTACGACTTGACGGGTGAAATGGGGGAGAGAAGGGTCAGATGAACGTAGACAATGTACAGTAAGGGCAGATGCGGCTGATTCAGGTCGTATCATATGCCCCAGCTACAGGGCAGGTGTAAGTCATGACTGATAGTGATGACTGACATGTCATAGACTTTGTATTACACGTGGAAATGCCATTAGCTAGCAAGGTAAATGTATATGCAAGTAAGAAAAGTGATAACAAAAAACTGATTATATGTTAAGAACATCCTGATTTATGTGTTTTGGTTTTTTTTAAACACATTTTTATTAATGATTATATTATTAAGAGTTATTTTATTTTATCAACTATTTGTGATTGCATGAGTTCTGATAGGATTTTATATTGCACATACGCATGTGCGTATCCTGCAGTCTGTTCTGTATGTCTACATATAGAAAGTAACATTTAAGAAGATTGAAATGGAAACGTATCGTAAGATCCGCTTGGAATTGTATACAGGCTTATGTTCACGCAATGTATGTGCCAGTTTTTAAAACGCAAGATGTGTTCAGGTTATGTATGAAGATGAATCGGACCCATAGTATATATCTATACAGTACTCCGGTAACCTTACGACAAACACAAGTTTATTTTATGGTTATTATATATTAAACACACGGGCCATAGCATTCAATACATTATACGTTGTCATGAATTCTCTGTACAAACACTTCACTCATCAAATATGGAATATAGTAACAAGAGGTTTCCGGGTCGTGTATAAAATCAGTTCCTTATTGTATGTGCTGTAAAAACTCAGCAACAAACTATCCAGATTACATGAGATCACATATATACATAGATTATTCTTAACAGTTATTTATATAGTGCCTACTTATTACGCAACACTTTACAGAGAGAATATTTAATCATTCACATCAGTGGAGCTTACAATCTATATTCTCTACCACTTGGACAAACACTAGGTTTAATTTTGTCAGATGCCCATTGACTGACCAATATGTTTTGGAGTGTGGGAGGAAACCTGCCAGGTAGATATAAATATAGGGAAAGGGATTAAGTATCTTTGAGAAGGCTTTCTTCCACATCGGTTACCAGAACCCATGTTCACGTTAATCCTTTGTGTGTACCGCTATCTGTCTATCCCGCTATCCCACCATAGACATCTCCTGGAAGTCGCACTGCCTCTGAAATCCAGATCCGAATAATAGATAAGTCTCTTGTCACAAACAATTTGTGTGAACAAGGCAGAATGAATATGTCACGATCGAAAGCTTTTATTTATTAAAATGGCTCTCTGGCTGCGAGGACAAAGCTGGTTTTAGTTTGATGTACAGACAGCAGAAAAGGAAGCATGTGTATTAAGCAGAGTAGGAAAAGAGTTTGATTTACAAAGTGGAAAACATTATTAGAGATGTAATCTGTACCTGCCTTATACTGGATTTATTGATAGGCAGCAGAAAGGTTTATTAAACTGCTAACAAAGAAATCTGCACTAAAGGAAAACAAAAAAATGTAACACTAGACTGTAGCACAGAATCTATAGTATTAATAGACAGCTGCTATTATAGATGAAGCATTTATAATTGCTATAGAAACCTGTGAAACCTATGTCCGCGGGTCCATAGATCCTCTCATCTGCACCTTAAGCTGATATCTGAACAGACAACATCAAACTCGCCTACTTTTCAGACCAAGGAGCAAGTGCGGGGAGCATGACGCGTTTCACATCATCAGCCTCCGCCCACCACTACAAGATGATGCAAAACGCAGCCTCATGCAGTGTAGGCGGGGCCAGATGGCGGGAAACTCACTGTCAAGGCCCCGCCCACTAAACAAGAAAGAGAAGATTCGAGAGAGTGTGCAAGTATGGACAAGCGTATCTTTAAAAATACAATACATGTACTGTGTGTATTCCTGGGATCAAACATTGTCAGGGGGACCATGATGCTTGTCTGTGGCCCCCCATTAAATATGGAATACCACAAAAATGCACCTTCTCCACCTTTAGAAGATGCAAAAGGACTGGGCAGACACTTCCATCTTGGCATATGAAATGCGGAAGTTCACATTCTGCCTTCTTATAAATGACTTTTATTGTCTCGCTTGTACCTCACATCCCTGTCAATGTTATTGTGTTGTGATAATCTCTTCATTGTACAATGAACTAGGCCAGGACATTGTGGTAACGTGTGAACTCATTAGAGGTGGGGTGCAATGTCATTGGGATTATGGCTGGGTGACAATAGGTTGAGGTATCGGATACTGTAGGTAGAGATCGATTATCCGGAATGGAGACTTGTGACTTTGGATTTTCTGGGTAAGGGGTTTTCCATCACTTGGATCCCCAATGCATAAATGATACTAAATGTCATAAAAAAATACCTCTCTCTCCACATTGTCCCTGGCATTAGTCTCCTCATTAATGGGCCTAATTATTAGGCTCCAGGGATAGGACTGGTTTTCTATCACCAAAAATCGCAAAGATAGAAAACCGCTGCAATGAACATGGGGAAACTTGCAGTATCCGCACAGCAGCTACAATTGTAATTCCGATGCCTTATGTATCAGCTGTTCCCTGCACAGGGTCATCATTACCTTGTGATTGTATTTAATTTACTAATATCACAATCCCCTCAATGCTGGAAATGTATAAATGAAGGATAATAATAAGATACAGTATAATATCCACTATTACAGTGGATTCATCTCCAGAGTCCTATTCTGAGTTTTCCCATCTCATTGCTGTCCACAAATCCCCTGACTTAGGACCTAGTAATAACCATCCATAAGACATATGGAGGCCATGGACTACCTCAGCCGATATAGATGAATTCAGGCTGTTTATCACATTTGGCAGCTACTGAGGATACAGATGTCATTCAGACAGCTGATTAAGAACTGCAAATGCATAACATGTGCATTTTTGTGTTTGATTTGTAAAGCTTACAGTAAAACTTGTTTTGTAACTTTAGTGATTTTAGTAATGGTATGGAGATTGAGATGGCTAATAGGGGTACGGGCTTTTAAATTTTGCTTTGGACCCAGAGCTGTTTCACCCATGAGTTGGTCAGAATATTATCTCCAGAATGCTTTATATAATGTGTATCAGTAGCAAGAATGCTCTCTGTATTGTATGTTGATCGCTAGAATGCTCTCTGTATGGTATATCTGTAGCGAGAACGCTCTCTGTATTGTATGTCAGTTGCTAGCATGCACACTCTATTGTATGTTGGTTGCTAGAATGGACACTATGTATTGTATTTAGCTCGCTAGAATGGACACTCTGTATTGTATTTCGCTTGCTAGAATGGACACTATGTATTGTATTTTGCTCGCTAGAATGCACACTATGTATTGTATGTTGGTCACTAGAATGCACACTCTATTGTATGTTGGTTTGCTAGGATGCGCACTCTATTGTATGTTGGTCACTAGAATGCACACTCTGTATTGTATGCTGGTCGCTAGAATGTACACTCTGTATTGTATCAAGGATTTTCCAAATGCTTGATTTTGGAACAAGGCAAAATAATTTGCCACCATATGTCTGAAACAAACACATTTATGGTAATCGAATTGCTTTATGTAACTGACAAATGTGCTTTAGTCACAAAATGCTTAACCATAAGAAAGTAATGCAAAACTTGCCCTCTATAGGGGGTGGATGTTGACTAGATGGTGCCCAGAGAAAATATGAAAGAAGGGCCCCCACATACTGGACATTATATATAGAAAATGTTACATTTATTTTACTTGCGGTGAAGTTAACCACATCCACCACACAGTGTGTGTACTGTACTGCAGGGAGTATGGAAGTTATTGGGGACTGGGGGACAGACGCCATGCAGAGACCGGGGGATTGACTCAGACTGTATTTCCGGCAGCTACAGGTTCCCCTTCTCCCTTTAGCTGTATGCTAGATGCCTCCGATGACTTAGGGAAGAATGTCTGCACACAATTGGTATGTTCTACTACTGCAGTCTAGGTACACACTGAAGAACTTTCTGACCAATGTGTTATCTCAAATGTTTGTACCTACGACTGAAAGTCCGATCAGTCTGACGATTCATCCATACACACTGACACAATTTACCTTCAGATCTGTGCTCTTCATCTGGTCCTTCATCTAGTCCTCTAGTCTTCAAAGAATGACAGTACAATATTCATTCATTCATTATTGTCACATTGTCACACTGAATAAACCTCCTGTTCTAGCTATTCACATGTCCTAACGAATTTTGTTAGCTTCTCTGACTCTGAAACAAAACATTCTGTCTCGGAAAGAACAAATTAATTATTCCTTCTACAGCACTCTCTACATTTAATCACGGAGACATTCATCATAGCATTGGGTTAAAAAAGCACGACTCTGTAAACTATATGGAGATCATGAGTATGAGTGCATACACACTACATGATCGGTCAGAAAATATTAAACAGTACGATCAACCAAAGGAAACGATGATCGGCACTTTGGGACGACTTTAGATCATTGTGTCACTATACACACTCACACGATATCTGCCCAAACGGTCGGATGTCGGCTGATTGGAGGTTTTTCGTGCAGTCATCGGGCAAGTGTGTACTTAGCCTTGCCCGGAGCTTCTGGGGAATAAATCACAAAGTTACCTTTGTGTTGAGAGGAGGTGGGTGGGTGGGGGGGGGGGGCCTCTGGCCCACAGGAACCATCCATCCCATGTGTGTGGTACTGTTGGGCCCAATGTGTATCTGCCATTGATTAACAGGAAGTATCTGTGGTCATTGGGCATAGGCTGTATGTATAATTATAAAGCGATAAGCTTGGACTCTATTCATCTGCCCAGAAACCAGTTATATGTTTGAATAAAAGTCAATAGCTCCTGTTCATCCCCTTGCAACCATTGCTTTGCAGATACCAATTTATTTTTGTTTGTTTAAAGAAAACTTACTGTACGCATAGGAAGTTCTCTATTTAGTCTCTATTAGAGGATTTGCCATCTGCTGTGGAAACATATAGATAATTTATCGCTGACCCTTCTGCCTGCCGTGAGCGTGGACAAATATAGATCAGCTTACACAGCATCTTAAGCGCCACACTTAGGCTCTTCATAAAGGACAGTACCCCGCTGTGCCAACCTGCTACCATGGAAAGATGAAATATAATAATGGGATCTGTGAGATACTAATAGTTTGCCCTGACCTTGAATCCAGCCCAATTTTTCTCTAACCCACTGACCCAGAGAGAATTTGCATCCCCGGCCCAGCCATCTGGGTCAGAACAGCGGCCTCATTAATTGTGTAAACATAGTCTGCGCCCGCCAGGTCTCCCCGGTGAATATCAGTCAGGCTAATCTGCATATTTCGCTAAACCTTTTGCCCTTTAGCAAAATCCTCCTGCATCGATTGGATTTTCTTATCCCTTGATGTCTGTGCTGACTCTTTGCTCCCAACTGTTTTATGATACAGTAAGAAAGGATTACAACAAGAGGCTGCTAGGGACACCGTGTCCCAACATTCACCTTCCACATTCCCATTAACTATATCTGAACAGCTTTATGGAGCCTACAGAGACTGGATATAATGAATGGAAAAAAAAACACCTTCTTTGTTGGTGACTTGTGTAGCTGATAATTTAACAGAGTTTAATCAAAGCCTGTTCCGCAACAGCAGGCCTTCACGAGTGAGCGTGTTGCAGTGAGATATGCATCTTGCTGGGCCCTGAGACTGTACTGTGTCGCTGAAACTGCAAATCGAATTCTCTGCTCTCCCTGCGTGTAGTACATGTAAAAGCCGGGACACAGGAGGCTTAGAGGTGTTGCCCTACAGAGGTGTTAATATTAGTGCAACACGCTATTGGAAAGTGGCTAGAATAATAGACAAGTAAAAATACATATCTAGGTACTTCTCCATGGTAGCAGGATTTTAGCCCTTTTTTAGGAGTGCTTGTTAATCATGGCTGGTAATGGCACCATATACGTTTCCTCATAACGTATGTGGCTGCTTATTGCGATGTGCTTGCTTGATATAACCATTCACTTTTGATATGCATTAGACCTAAATGCAGAGCCTAACTTAAAATTTTAGTGCAGAGGCAAACTGCTACGCCCCCTATACCTAATGTTTAACCATATTAATTAAATATTCATAATCTGTCGCCCTGGTTGGTCGCACCTCTCGCACAGCCCTAGTTACGACCCTGCCTAAGTCCAGGCGCTGCATACAGAGGAGGGCTGGCAAATTTTAGCCTGGGGGCAAATCTTGACTCGGCAACCTATATGAAAGGAAAAAAATGCAGGTGGCAAAGTAACCCAGTCCAAAGTAGCCCACTATGGGACCAGTCTGGGGTCAAATGCCCCCATGCTCCCCAGCCCTGCCTGCCCCTGGTACCTTCTTCAATCATTTTAGGTTGTCTGTTGTGGAGCTTGGATGAGACTCTGTTGCTTTGTGTCCTTACCAGGTGTCCAGACCTCAGCCTGTATATAACCACTCAGTGATTGTCTGCAATGTCATTAGTTTTGTTTTGGACCTAGGTATGTCTAACTACTAGTATGCCCGATTTCTACCTCTGACTAAGGGCAGATTAACAATGTTGCAGACATAGCTGTAGTCACCCATCACAGATTGGTCATGGGGAGGATCAAGGACAGCCTCTACTAGGCTAAAGCTGCCCCCACTTCGGTCCCCTTCCTTGTGGCTTACATTATGGCAAATGCAGCGGATCAGTCTTGGACACCTAATGTGCCCTCAGTAACTATGGGGCATATTTAAGAAATCTATCGTGCACTTACCGTGGAAATCAGGTCCCGATGTGCCATCCGCAAATTTATTAAAGGTGCATCGCAGCAGATATCATGGATATCTGCTGCTTTGCACTCCTCGTCATTTTTGCGAGCAGTCACCATTCAACAGTATGGTGACTGCTCTGGCCGCAATCTAACAAGTCCCGAACAACATTTTTTTTTCAGGAACTTGTCATGTTAATGTACCAGCTGAAGCTGGCGTACATTATCAAAATTGAAAAAATCTAATGCTGTCAGCTCTGCTCTGAAGAGCAGAGCTGGACAGCACATGTGTGGAGGGATCACATGATCCCTCCCTGTCACTCACCGCTATCTCTCTCTGCAACGATAGTTGCAGAGAC
Source organism: Mixophyes fleayi (assembly GCF_038048845.1). NCBI lineage: Eukaryota > Metazoa > Chordata > Amphibia > Anura > Limnodynastidae > Mixophyes > Mixophyes fleayi. The sequence goes on along the minus strand of NC_134410.1, from coordinate 129,338,909 downwards.
AGAGAGGGGATCTTTGTGCGCATGTGCAGTTCGCAATTGAAGAATGAAGAGGAACAAAGATGACCAGTAGGAGATCCTGAGACAGCACATTCCGAAGAGGACATGGTAAGTATGATTTTTTTTTATCACAGAAACAGCAGTTTTTCGGAACTGCTGTTTCTGCGATCCGTTTTTAATAAATTTGAGAAATAGATCAATCCTTATCTATGCGATAAGGATTGATAACTATTTCTCATTTTTGCCGATGAATGATAAATGTGCCCCTATGTATGCTGAGTATCTGCAGTCAGGGCATAGCCCACATCCCGAGTCACGTTGCGTCCCTGACTCAATGTATACTTGAAAATTATGAATTTTATTGTGGAAAGTTATTAGAAGGAATTTGAGGCCCTATTTTAGAATGTCTCTGTAAAAAAGCTAAGCTCAGTGCCAAGTGCCCAGAAGCTGATTGATTTTCCCACATATTTTTCTTGCTTGTCCGGTTAAACCCCTAAGAGTTCAGAGATCCAGCTTGGAAGATTGTGGCGGAATACCTTGTCTGATAAATGAGCTCAGACTGGTCATTTTGGACACAGGCATGCTCGTACAAAGCTTGAAACAAAGTTGGCGGAGGACTATGGTGCTGGAAAGAGGAAGTGGAACTGGCTGAGAAAATAGAGTGTTCGGGGGAATCTGAGTGGAAAGAGTTAGCGGTAATAAGTATTGTGCTTCAGCTAAGTTCACAGCTGGTTCATCTGGACTAGTTCAACGAATATGAAATGTTTCTTGTGCGACAGAACGTTGCTGTGTTGATGTTAGAGAGCTCTGATTGCCCACACCTGTGGTTACATATAGACATGGTTAGGCACTCTTGAGTGGTCAAATGTATCAAAGAATGCATTAAAGCACTTATGTCGGTTCTCACCAGCCGAGCTTTTCCCAGACTCAACATTTAACTATCGAGCGGGGATAGAAACCAGCAATATTCAGGCTTCTATCCAAACACTCTACCACTGAGTAATACAATTAGTGAATCTAGCTGACCCACTTATGGATTTTTTTTCTCCTTTTTTACATTGGCTTTTATTGTATTTCCATCTGATCTTTAATAAGTCTCGGCTGCGGCACACAGGGACTTGCTGTTACAGTAGTCGGAGGAACACTGACACTCCGACGAGGCTCCAACGTTATGAAAAGAGTTCAAAGACACCATGAATAAAGAGTAATAAATATTATAAAATGGGCTTATCCGTGACATAACACTATTATAATTAATTAGCAGAGTCTCTGAAAGAAGAGAGCGCGGACAAGACGCAGAAAGGCCAGGAAGCTTAAGATCTGAAAAGTGCAATTATTGTTTCATTAAGATCTGAGTAATGCGCGGTCGTTCATTTAAATACTGGTCCTGCTGACACCTCCAATTGAATGATGAATACGGTGCCCCTGGAGTTAGCACAGCCGGTTTCTTATCTGAGAATTAGGTCACTGCCTGTTTTGTTTCAAAAATAAAATCACAGGAAGAAATAGGATGGAACCATATGTTTTCAGAGCTGCCGGAGGATGAGGGAATATTACCAGTATCCATTTAATCCGGGCCCAGGCTGACGATGGGGATTTAGCCAACTTGGATTTAGTTCTTTTTCATGATACAAGTCAGCGCTGCATAATTTTGTGGCACCTTGTAAATAAATGTTAATTATGCCCCAGCTATGCTCCTCCGAGAGCGTGAGCCACGGGAGGATGACACAATAGTTTTGATATAGCAGGATAGAGAATCAAGTTGGTGGATGACCCCTACCTGCACATTTGTAATGCTTAAATAATAGGGTAGTATCGGGGCAGCATGGTGGCTCAGTGGTTAGCACTTCTGCCTCACAGCACTGGAGTCATAATTTCAATTCCCGATTTATCTGTGTGGCGTTTGTATGTTCTCCCTGTGTTTGCGTGGGTTTCGTCCAGGTGCTTCGGTTTCCCCCCACATTCCAAAAACACTGGTAGATTAATTGGCTGTTATTAAATTGACCCTAGTCTGTGTGTGTGTGTTTTTGTGTGTGTGTGTGTGTGTGTGTGTGTGTGTGTGTGTTAGGGAATTTAGACTGTAAGCTTCAATGGGGCAGGGACTGATGATGATGATTGTAATTGAATGCAATCTGTGCAATTTGGATCCCCACATGTATCGCGCTATTGCTAACGGATCCAAATGGATTCTAAATATCCAATCTGATTGTAACACGTGTGGCCAGCAATAAATTGTAGCGTAGTTTGTGCAGACATACAGTCAAGTCCATAAATATTGGGACATGGACACAATTGTCATATTTTGGGCTCTATACACCACCACAGTGGATTTGAAATGAAGCAAACAAGATATGCTTTAACTGCAGACTTTCAGCTTTAATTTGAGGGTATTTACATCCAAATCACTTGAACGTTGTAGGAATTACAACGGTTTCTGTATGTGCCTCCCACTTTTTAAGGGACCAGAAGTAATGGGACAAACTAAACAATCCTACATCAAACTTTCACTTTTTAGTACTTTGTTGCAAATCCTTTGCAGTCAATTACAGCCTAAAGTCTTGACTGTATAGCATTGTCATTCCACTTCATCTGTGACATTTTATTGGATCTGTCCATCCACCTTCATTGCTGAATTGTTGACAGATGCGATTGCAACAAGTGAGAACAGTCGGAGTCTCTCTGTGCTGAATGTAGTGTTTTGAATCCTTAAATGAGGACCTAAAAAAAGTTGGGAGTTTGACAGGTGAAGCTTATAAATGTCAGGTTAAGTGGTACATGAATGGGGATGGATCTATGTACAGTTATAGGTCACAGAATTTGCAAAAGCATGTGAAACGGACAATGGAGAAAGTGCATTGAGAAGCGAATAAATGAAGAAGGGTCATGTAAGGTGTCCGCTATGAAGGAAGCCCGTCTGAGTCAGATTTATTTACACTAGAGAAGATTTAGGGGAGATATGATCACTGTGTAGTAATATATTAATGTCTCTTTGACAAGCTGTTCAGTATATGGTCCTTGCAGAGGACACAAGGTCACCACCTGCTGCCAGAAAAATAGAGATTTAAGGGCCAATTTATCAATATGGAATAGACCCTATTGCCTGTAAAGATGTATGTATTAAGGGGGTTACCGAGCCATTAACCGGAGGAGATAACTGAAAAAAAATATTCTTTGAAATTGAAAAACAAACGGCAGCTATAAGATCTATAATATACCTACTGCTAGTTGTTATGTATAACAGTTTAAAAAAGGAAAAAAATCTTTTTATCCAATTATTTTTATTAGTGGTGGAAGTGGAAGCTTGCACCGTGCTCCAGTTCTATGTATGTGTGCAATAGAGCGGTAAAGTAACTCTTCAGTCATTCTTTATCACAGCTATAAGTGTCATTTTAATAAATGGGCCCCTGAATCTCCAGTTGTGGAAAGGACTATTTACAGTAAGAGCAGTAACTGTGTGAAATGCTCTCCCCCCAAGAACTTTTATTTGCAGATATAGACTCCAGAAAAGACTGGACATTTTCCTACTCAAATTAAAAATCACATATGATATTATGGGGTTCAAGGGAGTTGTCCAAATGCCAGTATGAAGTCCAGAACGATTTACTTTCCCTCCTATAGCAAATTGGAATATTCTTTATTTAATTTCCTTTACCTAGAGCAACTAGGATTTCCAGAGGATTTAACTTGATAAACATATGTCTAATTTAATAACTTTGTAACTCTATAATCTTGTGTAAGGAGGTACTTTACAAAAGTAAAAAAGAAAAGATTATTAAACATCCTGAGGAGGAGCATAAATGCTGATACATGCCGTATTCTGCGCAAAGCCAGAACCGGAATACACATCAAAGAACATAGCAACGTCCAATTCATACTCCGCTGTAAAGGACACTTACTACAGCCTACGATTGCAGAACGGGGAGGGGACTGGGCGTATGCACATTGTCAATGTACAGTAAGGACGTGCCAAGCTGGAGCGCACGCAGTAGCATCTGGTTCAAGCTTTGGGCATCTCTAAGGTACGTAATTTTCTGTTGTACCACTTGCACCATCTCCAGGTCAGGTGTAAGGGTCGAGTGAGAGTGTAGACGGCTGTGTTTGTATGCTACAACATGTGTAAACCTTGTGTAGGCATTAATAACATCCTAATAAATGTATTTCATGGGGGGAACAGCGTTCTCCTGTGACTTTATATCCTACGTATGTATTGGACGTATCCTGCAGTGTATTGTGTGTTAGAGCAGAGCGCACCTAGACCCGTAGTCATCACCAGACGTATCTTCTGATCCGCTCCTTGTTGAATACGGACATGCGTATGCCTAAAGTACGTGCGTATGCCTTCAGGCCCCCTATATCTGACTAGAGTGTATTAAACATGTCTTATAAGAGTCGCGTCACACACAAGGCCTCTCATTCTGTATGTACTGCAATAGTGATAATAGTAAAAACATATTCTACATGTGCCATCTGCAAGCTTGATAATATCGCCGCCCTTCAATTACCAAACACACAGCCAGAGGTCCATAATTATTACATTCGTAATCAACTCTGTGGAAAGGTCACCCTGTCCTTGTCTAATCTTAAAACCGGATTACTCATTATATTAGTAAGGGGTGGGGAAGACGGACAATACAATTGTTAATTATTTTCTGTTTACTGCTTTTTCTGACTAGCAATGAAATGATTAATTTAATTGTTCCATTGTTCTTGCCATTGCGTCCCCTGGAGAACAATACGATCTCTCCTTCTTTGCCGCAGCTCCTCAATGGTTTGTGCGCGGTCAATGCTGAAATGATACAGTTTTAAAGCAAAAACAAGTCGCCATTCCCCTCTCTGCTCCTGCTTCCTAGCTCTGTGTATTTTGCTCTCTTCTACCTCCGATACAAGATTCAAATATAAAATTAAGGAAATTTAAAAAGAGTCTCGTCTCTATGACCGGTTATCGCTTCAAAGCTTGAGATGTTTAGATATGCGGAAGACACCAGAGGCGAGATTAACATCAATAGTCTTTCAAAGATTTAAGCTGTCAAAGATTCTCTGTTTTTTTTCACTTCTTTATAAAACAAAAAGTCGTATATACATTCAATAACCGAAGCTCATTCTTCTTCTGTTTCATTTAAAATCTATCCAACTCTACTCATTTTACTTACCGGTTTCTGGTTACGGTCTTCATACTTGCATGCTCCAGCCACCGACTTGACATGAGACATTTCCAGCAACATGTAACCTGTCTAAAGCTAGACACATCCATGCCTCCTTTGAGGGGCGTGGCTTTGCCACTTTAGGGGCAAGTCCACGCCACTGTGGGCATGGTCACGCCCCCGAGGAGTATTTAGCTCTTCTGAAGCACTAGGGTGCCCCTCTCCCCTGCTATCCAGACCATCCCTAAAGACATTTTTTTGTCATTGCACCACAAAACTCCACAGTACCAAATAGCAGGTATAACAAATTCTACATAAGAATAAATCATTCATACAAATAGAACAAGTACACACAGTGTGATGCTCTGGGCAATGTTCTGCTGGGAAATATGTGGATGTTACTTTGACATGCACCACTTACCTAAACATTGCTGCAGACCAAGTGCACCCCTTCATGGCAGCGGTATTCCCTGATGGCAGTGGCCTCTTTCTGCAGGATAATGCGCCTGCCACAGTGTAAAAATTGTTCAGGAATGGTTTTAGGAACATAATAAAGAGTTCAAGGTGTTGAGTTTGTCTCTAAATTTCCCAGATCTCAATCTGATCGAGAATCTGTGGGACGTGCTGAAAAAACAAGTCCGAGCCTTAGAGGCTCCACCTCACAACTTACAGGACTTAAAGGATCTGTTGCTAAAGTTTTTGTGCCGGGTGCCAGAGGACACCTTCAGAGCTGTTTTGGCGGCACGTGAGCGACCTACACAATATTAGGCAGGAGGTTTTAATGTTGAGGCTGATCGGTGTAAATGGTTGATTAAGAAGGTGCTGTCATGACCGATGTACGCAAGCTCTACCTACCAAAGTCACAGCCCGAGGAGATATCTAGAGTTCCACAAGTTGCCGCTGTATATCGGAGCCTACGCTGAATTTACCCAATCATTTTTCTGCTGACCGTAAATCTTTCAGGAATTTCTTGTCTGGGTCAGAGCAGTAGAGAACCAGCATAATTATTTCACTACTTCAGTGGGATCCACAATCCTGGGGATTTAGTATTGAGCGGCAGAATCCAGTAGTTTCATCTGTAATTGACCTCCTGGGGTCTCCTATATGACAAGAGGGCTTCCTCAGTGAAGACCAGTCTTTGCACGTTCAGGGAAGGTTATCAGGTAATGGGCGAATGCTGTCAAATTTCTGCATTGGGTCATAGATTGCAGCTGGAATGGTCCAGCGCTGCGTCGTCTGTTGAGACTTGGGACATATTCATGAAATGGCAGAAAGATAAAGGATTATCTAAAGGATAATGTCCAATAGCCCATTCCTGAATATTCTTTATTAGGTTATATCATTTCAGAGACCGGATTTAGTATGGATCCTGTCAATTTGTAAATCTTTAAAAACGCCTTTATTACTACTCCTGTTCTTCAACGTCCCGACACCAATTTGCCCTTTATTGTTGAGGTAGGCGCCTCTGATGTAGGCGCTGGAGCAGCGCTCTCTGAGTTCTTGTTGCTGCTATAAATTAACTTGTGTTTCCTTCCTTTGGAAATTTTCCTCTGGTGAGCTCATTTATGATATTGGGAATTATTGGCAATAAAAAGAGCTTTCGGAGAATGGAGAGATTAGCAAACAGAAGGTACATTTCAAAATGTGTATTTACATTGTTTTAAGAGTCCTTTAAAAATGTATATACTTAAAGTGCTTTCCCTTCTTATTAAGGTCTGGAGAGTTTCCTGGCCATGGACCCAAAACTTTGATGTTTTGATTCCCGAGCCAATTAGTTATCACTTTTGCCTTATGGCAAGGTGCTCCATCATGCTGGAAAAGGCATTGTTCATCACCAAACTGTTCTTGGATGATTTGGAAAAGTTGCTCTTGGAGGATGTTTTGGTACCATTCTTTATTCATGGCTGTGTTCTTAGCCAAATTTGTGAGTGAGCCCACTCCCTTGGCTGAGAAGCAACCCCACACATGAATGGTCTCAGGATGCTTTACTGTTGACATGACACAGGACTGATTATAGCACTCACCTTTCCTTCTCCGGACAAAACTTTTTCCAGATGCCCCAAACAAATCTAAAAGGGGGATTCATCAGAGAAAATTACTTTACCCCAGTCGTCAGCATTCCAATCCCTGTACCTTTTGCAGAATTTCGGTCTGTCCCTGATGTTTTTCTCTTTGAAAGGAGCGGTTTCTTTGCTGGCCTACTTGACACCAGGCCCTCCTCCAAAAGTCTTTGCCTTACTGTGCGTGAAGATGCACTCACACCTGCCTGCTGCCATTTCTGAGCAAGCTCTGCACTGGTGGTGCCTGGTCCCGCAGCTGAATCAACTTTAGGAGATGGCCCTGCTGCTTACTGGACGTTCTTGGGCGCCCTGAAGCTTTCTGCACAATTATTGAACCTCTCTCCTTGAAGTTCTTGATGATCTGATAAATGGTTGATTTAGGTGCAATCTTACTAGCGCCAATATCCTTGCCTGTGAACCCCTTTTTGTGCAAAGCAATGATGATTGCACGTGTTTTCTTGCAGGTACCCATGGTTAACAGACAAGAACAATTATTTCAAGCACCACACTCCTTTTAAAGCTTCCAGTCTGTTATTCTAACTCAATCAACATTACAGAGTGATCTCCAGCCTTGTCCTTGTCAACACTCTCACCTGTGTTAGCGAGAGAATCACTGACCTGATATCAGCTGATCCTTTTGGGGCAGGGCTGAAATGAAGTGGAAATGTTGATTTTGGGATAAAGTTCATTGTCATGGCAAAGAGGGACTTTGAAATTAATTGAAATTCACCTGTTCACTCTTCATGACATTCTGGAGTATATGCAAATTGCCATCATAAAATATGAGGATGCAGACTCTGAAAAATAATATTTGTGTCATTCTCAAAACTTTTGGCCATGACTGTATTGTGGTTTATACTGATATTGCAATATATAGAATTTTCTAAACTATTCAATACTGGACTGGCATGGTAGGCAGTTTTTTCTTATCTAGCTGGGATTTTGGCATTACAAACAGACCAGGGTCTAGGAAACTCAAGGGTGATGTGTGGTCTCAAGTTTTTTTTTTTTTTTACAGGAATATTGAGTTCTCTGAATAATACCCATTATTGGTCGCTCATAGATTATAGCAACTGTGACCTAGGACCTTTCTGGTCAGAACTTAATAGCTCTAAGGTGGGCTCTGGGGAAAGAATCCTTCCCTTCTTTTTTTTGCCCCTGAAAATTTTTGTCAAGCGATACCTGAGGTCCATGAGACTAAATTGTTGGGAAATCCTAGCATCAATAAGATCATTGCCTATCTTATGTGGTAGTCTTCATTTTTTAAGGCTAGGAATTCCCTTTGGGTTAGATGATGCCTTTAATGGTGCCTTCTGAACCATAATCATCATCATCATCATCATCATCATCATCATCATCATTTATTTATATAGCGCCACTAATTCCGCAGCGCTGTACAGAGAACTCATTCACATCAGTCCCTGCCCCATTGGAGCTTACAGTCTAAATGCCCTAATATAGACACACACAGACAGACAGATAGGGAGAGACTATGGTCAATTTTGATAGCAGCCAATTAACCTACCAGTATGTTTTTAGTGTGTGGGAGGAAACCGGAGTACCCGGAGGAAACCCATGCAAACACAGGGTGAACATACAAACTCCATACAGATAAGGCCATAGTCAGGAATCGAACTCATGGCCCCAGTGCTGTGAGGCAGAAGTGCTAACCAATAGGTCACGTTTGTCCATGGGTTTTATTGTTGAGCTTCCTCCTTCTAAAGGTTTGAACACAATTTTGATGATTGTGGATATGGCAAAATGGGTCCTTTTGTTTCCCTTATCAAATGACCTTCTGCTAATGCTTTGGGGAGAGATTTACTAAAGTGCAGTTTCACCAAAGCGCAGGGTTTCGTGCTATTTTATGTGTGGTTTGTAAACCGTGCAATTTGCTAACTGTAAAACGGCAAATAGAATAAACCAAAGCGCAAGTTTTCAAAACGTGTGCCGTTTATCACAAACTGTCACTGAATAGTTAAAGATAGCTCAGACCGAAAGCTGTTTGAGTTATCTCTGCTGTTTGGGTAAATTAATAAATTGTAAGAAAAAAAAATAGTTGCCTCCTTATAAGTACAACAGTCAAGCATTGGGCTTGGTTCTCAAGCCTATATCTTACACCTATCACTGAGCATATATCAGTGATTGCCTACACAGTGTAAGAGAGCACTCCTGATTGGCTACACGGCTATATTCGTCAATAGCTATGCTCGATGGAGCAAGCATCATTCTGGGGCGGATCAAGACTGTGAGAATTATTTTTTTGGAAGAATTTTTTTTTATTTTTTGGGGCGATCAATTATATTGGACATTATTGTGTCATGGCATGTTTGTAGTGCCACAATAAGTTTTCATTCTACTTTGAAACATTTTTACCTGGTACGTTTAGGCCAGGGATACCAGGAGTGGCCACATCTAGTGGTCATTGGGCTGGTACTCTCTAGATGTAGACGGCCGATCATATTTTCCATCCCCTTCCTATAGGATGGAGCTCGATGTTTGGTAGGCTGATCTGTTTGGTTTATTTAAGGGGGGGTGGGTAATTTTTAATTTTATTTTTTTTTGAACCAAGTTATTTTTAATTCCACAAGACAAGTATGTCTTGTGGGATGGCACCTGGCCTTTTAAATATGGCACAGGCTACCTTGCCAGGCACTCCACAGGAAGCCTGGTTCTAGAAGATTGTTTTGGAGGTTGGCAAAGAAGTGGATGTGGCGACTATGTAGTATGTCTAATGACTGATTGCTATTTTCTGTTGAATTCATGTATGACTATGTATATTGTATGTAACCTTCTAATGTAATCTCAACATGTGCTTTGCTAGATGACATGAGTTTAAAATTATGCAAGTACCATTAATCTTTTGAAACTAGCCAGGCCCGGGATAGATAAGGGTCTTGAGCGAGTTTGAACCCAAAGTTGTAAACCATCTAGCCCAGCAAGAAGCAGCAGAGGTGAGAACTCAAGGTCTTGTGAACATTCAGATCTCCAGACATCCCTAGCTCACTTTGAAGCCCTGTGACATTTGGGAGATCAATCTGTCTTTATTGACAGCTAAACTCCAAAGGTGGGGGGTGAGGGTTAAGTGGACAAAAAGGTTTAAACTTTTCTTCTTTTAGACATAATCATTTATTTATATAGCGCCACTTATTCTGCAGCGCTGTACAGAGAACTCATTCACATCAGTCCCTGCCCCATTGGAGCTTACAGTCTAAATTCCCTAATATAGACATAGACACACTCACACAGACAGACAGGGGGACAGACAGACAGAGACTAGGGTCAATTTTGATGGCAGCCAATTAACCTACTAGTATGTCTTTGGAGTGTGGGAGGAAACCGGAGCACCTGGAGGAAACCCATGCAAACATGGGGAGAACCTACAAACTCAACACAGATAAGGCCATAGTTGGGAATCGAACTCATGACCCCAGTACTGTGAGGCAGAAGTGCTAACCACTAGGACACTGTGCTGCCCATCAAGTCGTTCATTTCTTTGAGGGAGTCTGTCAAGACTGAAATGTGTCATTCTTTTCATTGTGTATTCCTCACACGCCAATTCCTGAACTTGTAAGTAGGGATTCTGGTTTTATTTCCTATTTTATTTTCTGAAACTTATGTGCAACCCATTGTATGTCTGTTTTATTACCTTTTTATAAAATAAGCCTTGGAAATATTTTTCAGATTAAACATATTTAATCTAGCGTATTTCTCTGTGATTCTTTGTGAACTTACGACGCCCAGGGAGGCTCATGCTACATGTGTATCTGAATTAAGTGTGAAACATTAATAAGTGGTTCTGGTGAACGTATGGACACCATAATAAATCCTTCGTGGTGGCAGAAAAGGTGTATTCATTGCTAAGTGACTAAGGTGACACCAGTCACGGCCAGCTGTTGCTGACAGGGACAGGCTGGGCGTTCGTGACAGTGGACATGAGTAAGAGAACTCTACAATCTAGAGGCATGGGGCCATCAGAGCTCGTGGGACTCAAAGTGGAGATTGAGAGTAGCTGGTAGTACCTAGCGGAGTCGTATCATGTGGGTGGAGGATAGATTGTAATGTATGAGGGTTTTGAGAGACAGCTGGAAAGATTGAAGGTTAGGGAGAGTCTGGTAAATCAGGACAGAGAGTTCCATAAGTTGGAGCAGCACAGGAGAAGTGCATGGAGATCATCTCTTGGGTTACAGTCCTGCATCCGATTTCCCATTCCCATCGTTAGAGGACAATTATTCAGTCTCAGCCTAACCTTCCAGCGCAGCCTCTGTTGTAAAGTGGGATTGATAAGTTCCTCTTCCCTCCATTACAGACAGCTGAAGCCATATCCAATATCATGATTCCAATGAGAAGGAATATCCTAAATTAATCTAGATTTCATTTATTACAGTAATTCAGGGCAGTGCGTTTATCACAGATTGAGCGGTTTGGAGAGACATATTTGTGGCGTTGCCAGGAATCTTCTTTCAATTTTGTCCTGTCGCTCAGCATGGAAATTCATTAAGTAGATATTAAGTCTGCCCGATGACTGTGAACATGGGGACACAGTAATTGATGGCCTCAATCTGTGAAAGAAGAGCTCGAATCTTGGCGGTTTTTATGTTGCAATGGTGCCATTTGTGTCTCTTCAGCAGCGTTTTACATGTTTTCTTTTTTTGGTGCAAACATCAATTTGCAAATGTGGATTTAAATAAATAAGTAGCACATATGGAAACAGATATTATAGATTTATATCCAGAAAGAATTACGAGTCACGGATAATTACAACCAAAATGCAGAAGGGGAATAATATAGTGCTAATGTGGAGCCAGTTTGCCAACCCTAAAAAATATTCTTTCCTGACATATATGTCTAAGAATTTACTGACATATTATAATACAAGTTAACCCGTGCATGATACTCATGCATTCTAGTCAAATCAAGCTACTTAAGGTGTTAAAAAGGTTCTTGTCATGCATTTGGGCCATAGCCCAGGCCTCAACCACCAACCACTCCCCACTGTCACCCCCGGCAACCACCAACCACTCCCCACTGTCACCCCCGGCAACCACCAACCACTCCCCACTGTCACCCCTGGCAACCACCAACCACTCCCAACTGTCACTTCTCCTTCAAGAAATATATATATTTTTTTTTAAATCTTTATAAACACTTTTAACAATTAACAAATTAAATTAACAAATTAAAAACATCTTAGTATACCAAATTTCAGCCCTTTCTGAATTTTTTTTTCCACACACACTAAGAATTTAGTAGGTCAGTGTATAACTCCGCCCAGCAGGTGGCGCTGCAGCTTGGTTTTATTTTTTCCACACACACACAGACAGACTAACACGCGCCACTAGACATTTATATTATAGATTACTGACAACATTTCTGTAATTCTAAAATGTATCAAAAGGGATAATATAAGCAATCAGGGGTACATATTAGGTCTCTGAACCCTATTTAGGGCAGCACAGTGACTCAGTGGTTAGCACTTCTGCCTCACAGCACTGGGGTCATGAGTTCAATTCCCGACCATGGCCTTATCTGTGTGGAGTTTGTATGTTCTCCCGTGTTTGCTTGGGTTTCGTCCAGGTGCTTCGGTTTCCCGCCACATTCCAAAAACACTGGTAGATTAATTGGCTGTTATTAAATTGACCCCGGTCTGTGTGTGAGTATTTGTGTGTGTGTGTGTGTGTGTTAGGGAATTTAGACTGTAAGCTCCAATGGGGCAGAGTCTGATGTGAATGAGTCCTCTGTACAGCGCTGCGGAATTAGTGGCGCTATATAAATAAAAGATGATGATGACCCGAAGGCATTAAGTTGGAAAATGCTAGGTGGAATTTAGTATTGTCAGAGGTTGTCAGATTATCGACAGTTGCCAGTCATGATAATGATTACAAATACTGAGAATTGCTTACAGAACAAGAAAAGACATGTAATCTGGCAAAAGCAGATAGACACAAATATTGAAAAACTGGCTCTGACCACATTATTTGTCCTGTTCTACCTGAGCCTGACTAAACTCCACCTGCTGGTGAGATGTGTGAACTACAGTTATTGTTGCTTTTTTGCAATCATATTACCTGTTTCTGTCATCACAGGTTAATCTACTTTCCTGCCTCATTGCCTGCACAAATTATAAAATGCCAGGGATTTTTGTTCATGCAGATTACAACTGACTAATAGAATTGCCCCTTTGTGCCTATTTTTGTTAATGACAGATATGCATGATTTGAGTGACTTGTCGTACCAGGTGTACCATTGTTTGTAGTCCTCGAAGCGGTGAGTGTCTCCGCTCTATGTACCTCGCCTGTATTGTACTCATTATTATCTTCTACACACTTTCATTCACTGCAAGTGTTAAATTCATTACAGGCCCAGGGAAGGAGGTGTGTGTGAAGATTGATGGTATAGTTCTTTTTTTTTTTTTGGTCTTTTGCATTCTGGTTTAATTTGCTCAAACAGCAGCAGACGCTAGGCTTTAGCAGTTTTGTGCTTTGCTGTTTCTGAACAAGAACCGTCTTTCTAAATCTAATTATGAAGACTTTATTTGAAAGCAGCAATCTTCAGTTTGGAAACGCACAGATTCTTTGCCTGGAGATTAAAACAAAAATCTTTTTCTATTGCTTAGCACCATAGATGGAGATGGTGAGATCCATCCTTATTAGATTTGTTAAAATTGTTAAATTAATGGGATTTAGCATCTATTGGATTAGCTGCAAATTCCATTATTAATGCGTTCCCCCTATATTAGCTTAGTAAAGACTTTAAGGAAAGTGTTATTACAAGTCTGCCCTGTGAGAAAAGTATGAGATGTTTAACAAGTTACAGGAGAAAGTGAGATAAGGTTTATACAATGTGACACTTGTGCATGTGGGGGTGGGGAACCCTAAAATCTATAGATGCTTTAGTAGGAGTGACTTAAGGGATGACACGTAATTATATGAACATAATGCTTGGCCATCAGATATCAGGATCTCCTTCCAATAGTGTCAGGCATCCCTCGGTGCCCCTAGCTGTTGCCATTTTTGTGGGGGCTGATGGCCCAATCAACCCATGCCTTGGTGGCATGCCACACCGATAATCGGGGCATCGTGCTGCAGGGGGGTGGGTCCATGTTGATGCAAATCACGTCATCCAGCCCTGTCTCCGCCTTCACTAGCGAAGTGGGTGGGATCAGAGTATCCGCAGAGTAGTATGATTTTATTTACCTCTTTTTAATTTCCTAGGTAATTGGTTTTTACCTGCCACCTATTTTTTTCAGTAAAACTAATAGAAGGAGGGATTGGGTTTAATTGATTATATTTTTCTACAATATTGATTATTTTCTGGGAACAGGAACTACTAGTATGTTTGTTTTTATGTCACGCGAACATATTCACCCTCGTTATGTTTTCATTCAAGTCCCCAAAACAGCAGTAGCACCGGCCATGTTTATGTGTAACGAGCTAGGATCTGTCATTGTCTCTTTATACACAGAATGTTGCTGCACGGTTAGTGTGAACTAACAACAGTGTTCCTTTACTATATCAAATCCAGGGTGTAATAAGGAGGAATTGTATCCTCTTTATTGCAGGTGGCTGAAACAATGTAGCAACAAATCAGACCGTACATTGGAGCTGATGTAACTGAGAGGAAGCGCTACAAGAAATCAGACAGTATAGGTTGCCCCACCAGGGGCTGAACATTGCATCAATGGGGCCCTATGGCAATACCTGGGCAGGAGCCTGGGAATGCCGCTATAGCCCCCATTCTGCTCTCTAAAGAAAGACTTTGCTCTCCTCTTTCCAGATCGGAGAGGGGGCTGACTTCAGGTCTGGGTGTATTGTCCTTTGAGCTTTGTCAGTCTGGATGTGAGGACATATTGTCTCTTTATATATGATTATACACTATTCAGTGTATATTCAGTAGAATCTGTCTCTATGTCCCTCACTCAAATACAGCCCATTCTTCTAAATATTTGTGACAGGATTTTGAAGCACTCGTTACCCTGCCAAAAAGATCTATACTCCCCATAAACCACCAGCAGCAGAAGTAAAGATTCTCTCGCTCCTCACACCATTCTCCTTAACTAAATCATTCCTTTTATTTCACCTAATATAGAAGTCCGGACGTGTTGTCCACACAGACCACTGTGACAGATACCAGTTTTCAGACACGTTCATGTTGTGTCGCTAATTCTATAAAATGTTTTTGGTTTTTTTGTTTCGGCTGATTGTATCAGCCCATAGCTAACCTAATGCCTAACGTGTAAAGCAGAATGGATATATCATTTATACACAGGGTTTCTTATAGTCCTCCATCTATGTAGGTTGTATTGTCTGTATTATTCTGTTTAATTTCCCATAGCAAATGTAGTGTTCCCCACATTCCTGTTTTGTGTTACGGAGGTTGCAAAGAAAGGGAGCCCCGATTTATGTAGTGTGAGGTGGTGGGGTGTATAACGTATCTTCCCTGTAAAAGTATAAGGCCTGTGTACAAAACCATACATTAGGTTATGGAAATCAGCTACAGCAGTGATGGACAACAGGCGGCCCTCCGAGCCTTCCCCTACGGCGCCCAGCTACTTCCTGCTTTATTGTGTGTTAGTTATAGCGTGTAACACGCCTGCTAATATGTTATTACAGATGGGCATCTCTTTCTCTGATTAAATGTATTGTTTTACCTTATTACTGAGATCACGGATGAAGTGTGGCCCCTTTGAAGGTTAGAGGGCCATACAATGTGGCCCCTAAATTGTTTCAGTTTGCCTATCACTTGGCTACTGGAACTATCTGCATTTGTTGTTAAACCAAACATTATTTCCACCACTTTCCCACTGGATGCTTCCACTGGATCCCCCCCTATGTCCCTCTTTTCTTCCAGATCATCCCTCTTTCTAGTGTAATCTATAGAATTGTCTCTATTCCAAATACATGTGTTCTAGTACCAACCACTAATATTTGTGTTGTGGTAATTGGAATTGTAGTAACTGTAGGGTCCATATGAAATTTTGGGAGCAGGTTTGTATTTACCACTTGGACCCATAATGTTTAATTTATATTTATTTATAACCTTTTTAGTTCTACAGTCATTGAGCGATTGGTGCTTCTGTAACTTCACAGCCAATCAGCTTCTTGCAATCCTCGGCTCTTCTACAAACCGCCACACAAAGCTCTGTAACCCTGAACTACAAGTATTTAACCAACCACCAAACCTAAAGTACAAGTTACATTATATCCAGTTGTATTTCAGGGTTAGTTATAGTTTAAAGATTTTTAAGTGATTTCACGTATTGATGTTAGAATGTATCTTATGTTATGGCACATTAAAAGTGTCAGTACTGTTCTCCTTTCACCTAGAACCATGTATGTTCAAACACTGAAATGTTATATCTATTCTTTCTCCGATCCCATTTCTAATACAACGTCACGTGTGGCGTCACACTGAATTCCTCTAGACAGCTTTTGGCTGAAAGCGGCCATCAGCCAATCTAACAAAGCGTGACCTTGGCCCTATTTATTAAGGGGAATATTTCCACGATAACCCCACTGGCATTAAATATTGCTGGATCTTCTCATTTCTAACCCCAAGTATATCATTTATTTCATCTCTCTGCTTCCATCTTCTTTTGTGTCTAGATCTCTAAGGGATACAAGGAAAATGAGCGGATATTACTGTAATATCTGTAATGCAATGTGCCACTGCAGACTCTCTGGAGACACCTCACATCCCCTTGGGCCAAATTGAATCTTGGTCTGCAGTCTAGGATCCATTTTTGTAGGGATATGCCTTTGTTTTAATGATCTTTGGCTTCGGCAAAATGGCCACCATGTTTGGCTCTAGTGCATGTTTTTACTTATGTTTTGGCTCTAGTGTTTATATGAATTTGAGGGAAAAGAAAATATTAAAGTTGCTAGTGATACTTTGCAGTTTCTTGGCTTCTGAGCGTGATGTGAGGAACTGTTTGTACTTTCATTTAATTGGATGTGAGGGAAGATTATTAATCATTTTGTAGAGTGTTCTTACTTTACATGGCATTACACTATATTCATTCGGTCAATTTAGGAAGATGGTTAAGATTGATTTATTGAAAGGAGGTTAATATTAATGTAGGTGTTTTAATGTACAGCTTTATGCCTCATTATTTTTTTCTTTAACAAAATTTATTACATTATATACATTGTACTTTTCAAAGTTTATTTATATTGTGGCAATTTTTTATTTTTTTTTGCTTTTTCTAAAGCTGAGCATTTGGCAACCCCCCTCCTGAAAATACCTGCATTTGCCCCTCACCCTATGCAATTTTTGAAGGTGAGTGCTTTTAGTGTCCGGGAGGGGGGGGTTAGGTTCAAATTCGGTCACAGAGGTGCCAATTACCCTGATTTAAATATATATAGTTAATGCAGCGACACCGTCTCTGCCCATTATACACATACAGTGTAAGAACAGCCCATATAAATAATATCAATATATTTTACCTGATACATGCTTACCTGATCCATTCTCTCTGCTGCTGATGAATGACAGAGGACCGGTGACCTTAAATGTGCATGTCCGTATAATTTAATTTTATGCTTTTGATTTATGAGCCTAGATAAAAAATTTGAATTTATTATTTGATCACAGGACCTGGGGCGTTCGTCTAATGCGGTGGTAATATAATCTGCTAGTCCCTAGGAGATAAGAGGTGGAGGTAAAAATTAGCATCCAGCAAATGTCCCATCCAGGAACGACCAGTCAGCAATGTCAAATTAATACAGCGCTCCGAACTCTGGTACTGCACAGATGTTATATAAAACACCGCTGGTGTATAGAATGTGACGCATCACTCGTTAACCTTCTGTCACAACGTGAAGTTATTAGGCATTAAATAAGGAACCCTCTACGGAATATCTTCATTATCGTTAAATAACTTCTCTCAAGTGCCATTCATCTTGATTAATTTGTGCCTGTCAATATGTCAGTGGTATCGCACGTGCAATATATACTCGCTATCTAGGTGCTACTGGGCACCCAGACATTTACGTACCCAGACATCCGGGTTTACTTTTATAAAATAGTGCAAGTTGAATATGTGTTGTAACCCATATCAGCCAATCAGCTACGAGCTTACTTTAGTATGAATACAGTACACAGCTAAAAGCGGACGTCTGATTGGTTGTTATTTGTTACAGGAGATCATTGCTGTTTGCACCATGTTATTAAATAATCAAGAGTTGCTACTGCTGATAAATGTACACTACTACCCTAGTAGGATGAAATAACTTCACAAAAGTTATATGTACGTGAATATACCCGCTGTATACTTATTATATATTTCTCCATTACTTTGTTATTTCATTCAAAGTTTGGATTTTTAAAGACACTTAATCAAACAGCTGGGTAGAGATGATGAAACCGGACACCTAACAAATCACATTTTCAAACCAATTTAACAAATCTGTTTTTAGAATTCAGAAATGCGTCTGAATTTCTAAAATTTTAGTTATGTTCCTTATTAAGAAAATAAAGAAAAATGATGCTAAATTTAGTGCGACCATGTTGAAGCCAGTTTGCACGCGGTCGAGCCGGTTCGCGCATGCATGTGTAACTGAGGGCTTCTGACCTCTGTAGATGAAAACAAACTATATATATACATACAAGTTAACCCGTGCATGATACTCATGCTTTCTAGTTAAATCAAGCTACTTAAGGTGTTAAAAAGGTTCTTGTCATCTTCATCGCCACACACACACACGCCACTAGGCTTTTATATATTAGATAATGCTAAGAATTTAGTAGGTCAGTGTAGTATATAACTCTGCCCAGCAGGTGGCGCTGCAGCTTGAGCACTCTGTCACCCGGTAGTTTTTTCCACACACACACACACACGAACATGCCGCTAGGCTTTTACATATTATATATATATATATATATATATATATATATATATATTCCAAACTAAGGGGTTCATATCTTGTTTAAACTGTGTGTAGAGATATTAGTGCAGGGAGGGTGGCAGTCTTATGCGTGGGAGGCTGGTGATGTGTATTGAAGTTTCAGCGTTGGAAATATGTAGTAGATGTCATTTGGTAAAATGCGTAGGGTTTTATTATACATAGTACCAATATGGAGAAAAAATGTACAGGTTTAAAAATATGTTAAATTTATTAAAATATTTTGAGTAAAAAACAAAACTGTATTCAATAATAAATGCTTAATACCACAGCAACCGATCAACAATTAGCTTTTTATCCGTCTAGTGCAAATTAGCCCAGTGGCACACACAGGTGGGGTGGGGGGGGGGTTTCTGGGTGTGCAGAAAACCCCCTCTCCGCTAACTAAGTGCCCACTATAGCGGCACTGTACTATACAGCAGCCGCGGCGCTGTCAAAGAAGCGTCCGCGTACAGCACAGCCGTGGCCCCTTTTTTGACAGTGCCGCGGCTGCTGTATAGTACAGTGCTGCCGAAACGGAGCAGCTCTCGCGTGTTTTGGGTTTTTGTTTTTATGTTGGTCAGGGGGTGAAACCCCCCCCCCCCCCTGACAATCCTGCACGCGCTCCTGTAGCCCAACTGGAAGTTATAAGTTTAGCGCACATTTATGTGTCTATGCGGTGTTTGTTTGTTTCACAGGGAGGGAGCAGCTACTTGCCAGACAGGAAGTTACTCCATTGCAGACCAAGTGCTGTCTTGGCAGATAAGCTGTGAGGCAATTTGCCCTCAGGTTATATGTTATAACGATCTATCATCCTATGCATAGGTCTGTCTCCATCTATCAGCTGTATCTCACTTGCTCTATTTCAGGTATATTAATAAAGACTTCCACATATATTAAGAGTGTACAACCGTGTGTTGCGCAGCAGTACGCTCAGTATATGCCAAGTTATTTTTATCCCTAGAAAATGATCTGAAGACCTTGCATGTAATTAATAGATGGAGAGTCTGTGGTCGTCCTGTGATGCCGGATACGTCTGTTCCCTCAATAGTTAGGTGATAATTGAGTGAGATTTCAGAGCCTGGGCTATGAAAATTCAGGGTTATAACAATAAAAATAAGATAACTAACAAAGGGGGGGTTCATTTCTGAAGTCAATACATCTGCACTATTGCTGTCAACAATCATGTAAACACTTAGTGATGAAAAACTGAATACATTGTTAATAACAACAGAAAAATAAATCTTTTGCTTTGAGCGTAGAACTTTTGTTATTACCCGATACATTGTCATAGTGGCTTAGTGATGAGTTTGGTTCCTGACCACATTCCAAAAACATACTGATAGGTTAATTGGCTGCTATCAAATTGACCCTAGTCTGTGTGTCTGTGTGTGTGTGTGTTAGAGAATTTAGACTGTAACCTCCAATGGGGCAGTGACTGATGTGAGTGAGTTCTCTGTACATCGCTGTGGAACTAGTAGCGCTATACCAATAGATGATGATGAGAGTGCAGCTAGTTTTATTGTAATAAGATGACTGCAAATATTAAAAATGTATGGGGAAAAAAATGGAAAGTTATCCTAAATAGTGTAAAATTACAAGAGAAGGGCAGAGAATTAAGCAAATTATATTAAGCTTAGAATAAAATACAGATATACTAAATAATGACTATCCATATGGTTCATGCTTTCTTACGTGCAATAAATGCAATGGAAGACTAATATTAGTCATTGTATGGTTCACTCATTAATGTCACTTTTTCAACATTTTAATTTTCCTAAAAAAATACTTTTTTTAATATTTTTTTATATATAGATCATTTATTTTAAAAAAAATTAGTTTAATTGTACATTCCCAGTAGTGACACTTCTATTAAATTAATCAAGCAAAGTTGCTGGCAAAAATTGTGTGATTAGAATTTCTCAAAAATATGGCAGCAGTTAATAAAAAGTGACACTAATTCTTTGAGTGAACAAAGCTGTACAAGGGAGGACATTACAGAACCCCACATTACACTGTTTTTCTTGTTCAGATCTGTAGCTCGATTTTGTAGAATGACTAATGCCCTTTAATAAATCGCCCTCTTGAGTTTTTCACTGGACTTGCTGTAAACTTAACATATTTTTTACAGACGCCTTATCCATTAGTTCTGGACCACAATTTAAACAAGTTGATGTACCGCTTCCCACCACCCCAGCCTCCGCCCCGGCTGAATGTAACACCATAAATTCCTCATTTGTTTGTTTGACACCAGAGGGATTGTATCTGTCCAACAAGGATCCCCAAATATCCATCATTTTTTCCATATATTATTCTTTTGCTGAAACATTTACATGAAGTATTTTCTCCGCTCTTCAAGGCCTCCTGGTAGTTCCTTTATTGTGAAGCTGAACTAAACTCAAAGAATTAGAACAATTAATTTGAAAATCCACGGACAATGCATCTATTGAGTGATAAATTAGTATTTTACACAGATGTGTGTGAGCTTTCTAAACCAAATCTAGGCTTACAGTTTCGCTGGGCATGTTACCTGACTTACACATGCATACAAAGACATAACCCTTACCTCTCCGGGCCAGTATCGTGTCACCGCTTGTAGCTGCGTAATACCTATACTCTTATTGCCATTTTAAGAAAATTACTTGAAAAATGCTTTATTCTTTTTCATTTATTTTTACTACGTTTTTGAATTGCTGAACGGTTATCTGTCTGAGATAATTGACAAAATGTGGTGGCTTAGTGGTTGGCACTTCTGCCTCACAACACTGGGGTCATGAGTTAGATTCCCCGGTGGTAATCGTTTTCACGATTACCACCATTCCGACACCGAGGAGTACTACACTTAAATTCCGAATGTGGGGAAAAACGATTGTAATATAAGCAGACTCACCTCCAAACCGACGCTGTTGATCTCCGATCACAGCAGGACGGTGACTCGAAGTTATTCCGACCAGTCAGATGTCCGTCAGTAGATTTTCAGGTCATCGCGACCTGTGTCACTTTTAATGTAAAGTGGCAATGTCGGGTTAAGTATTTAAACACTTAACCTGCGGGGTCCTGACATTGCCGCTTTAAATCAGAATCCACTTGTAAGCTCTCATATGTGTTCTGACGCGTTTCTCCGCCCCCAAACTGGGCGGTTTCATCAGAGGATATATATAAAGCGCTATTAATACCATTCACAGATATGAGTAAGACATCGGTAGCTCATCAGAATTGAAGATATTTCAGATAATGTTCATGATCATAAAGAGATAAACTGACCGATACGGCCACTTGGCGTCAGCGCTGGGTGACTAGGATTGACACCTGGCTGGTATTGTAGATTGTAACCCATAAAAAGTAATTTGATATTTTTATTATCTTTGCACCAAATCCAATAGGGCCTTGGTTTTGCAAATGGAAGTGTGTTTAATATAAATCCTCATGGTGGCTGGCAGCTGGGAAAAAGAAAACACCCAGTTTTTTGGCATACTAGATACCACCCAAGGGTTGTGCCAGCCCTGTCAGCACCTCTGTTATTCTGTTGAGCAATCTGGAGGAAACTGGCCCGGCTGGCAGTCCCCATCAGGGGCGCAGAGAGGGTGGGTGGGGGCTGGGGGGTCCTGGCCGGCCTGTGTGCAGGGAGGAGCCTTCAGGGGCTGTGAAAAGAGCACCATTTGCTGTACCATGGTCTGAAATGCCTCCTGGCGGCCCATGAAGGACCCACCAGGTATTGTAGACAAGTAAGATTTTGCATTTTGTTTTTTCTCTTATTCAAATCCATTAAAAATGACAAGTTTAGTATTGAGTAGAATTATCCTTTAAATCTTTTATATATTTTCCGCTCTCTGTGTCTTACCAGCAAACACCTGAATTTGGGACTAGCCCCCAGCTAAGACACACAACATCCACACTGCTGGGACAAGCACACAATCTCAGTAACAGAAGAGGGTAAGCGCTCTCCGGCTGTCAGTCGTGTCCAGACTGAATTGGCGCTGCTTGAGGCCTGGAATCGGGTCCCAGCAGGCAGTTATATTTTATTGGTGAGATGCAGCATTTGCATCTATGGTTTCTACAAGTTGATGTTTTCAATCTAACAGCCGTCTCTTCCTGCTGCTTGTTTCATTCTTTACCCCGACCGGCGGCTGTTTCATCTGTTGATTCCATGCTAAGATCTCTAATTGTCTTCTACACTTACAGCAGGGCAGTGCAGATACAATCCACATTACATTACACCGCTCACACGCTCAAGTAGTTGATTATATATTTCTTTGTCTGTAAGCACCGAGCCAGCAAATTGGGAATAAAGTGCATTTCAGAGAGGTGAGAAAAGATAACATTGTACATTGGACGGAGAACAAACATATTCTGCAATATATAACATTGGTTTCTGTGGTATAAACTCTTCCTCACTGTGGGGTTGGAACAGGATTTGTAAAGTATAAATTTCACAGTGTTGTACTTAGAGACTGTCATAAAAATGCATTTTTGGGCATTGACATCCATTAAATAATCTACAGCATTACAAAAATAATATTTTAACTTAATAATTGCATCTGCTTTATAGATTTGAAAGGACTGCGTCTATGGGCAAGGCCACAGTGTCTCTAAATGGACCCTGTATATTGGTTAGGTCTACAATCAGCTAGTCCGTGATAATATAATAATAATAGTATCGGTGATAATACAGCTGAGAGACAAGTCATTGATAAATAGGCCCCTTTCCCTGGCGATGCAGCTGGTTTTTTAGTTTTAGTTTTTTAATCAACAGTAGTTGAGATGAAGGCAGAATATTGCCACGATGTGGAAAATATAATTATTTGTGGTTAATTGAATCGCCCCCTAAGGATCTGTTTTCAAACTGCAGGTTTGAAAAAATGGAGATGTTGCCTATAGCAACCAATCAGATTCTAGCTGTCATTTATTTAGTACATTCTACAAAATGACAGCTAGAATCTGATTGGTTGCTATAGGCAACATCTCAACTTCTTCAAACTCGCAGTTTAGTAAATATATCCCCAGAACTCCAAATTTATGGAGGTTTTGTCGACTTTATTGTTAGCATAAACCTGTAATTTGGGATCTTTACATAGTGATGTCATTCTACAAGTAGTAAGACATAGACCATCGATTAAGTAAATTTGTATTTTATGGATTAACAAATGAAGATTACAGAGGAAATTGTTGTAGAGGACATTATCCCTCTGTATTCACTAGGTCCGCAAGAATATGGTTCCATTCAAATAGTAATTACATTGTACCTGATGGTGCGCATCCCACTGCACCCAGCAGTGCCCATCCCACTGCACCCAGCAGTGCCCATCCCACTGCGCCCAGAGGTGCCCATCCCACTTCACCTCAGCAATGCCCATCCAACTGCGCCCAGAGGTGCCCATCCCACTTCACCTCAGCAGTGCCCATCCCACACTGCCCAGCAGTGCCCATCTTACTGTACCTTAGTGATGTCCATCCCAGAAGTGCAGTAGTGGAGATGTTGTACACTAAGTGCACCCGGTTAGAGGTTCCCTGTGGGGTGTCAGTTCATTGTAGGACATTTTTAAAGCAGGCTTGCACAAGGCATGCTGGACCTTGTAGTATCACAATCATGGCATCCACAGGTTGCCCAAGCTTGTTGGTCTGTATCCAATTATTGATATAATTTCACAAACAGAGAGGGATAATCACAGTCATATTTATAGGAATTCATTAAAATCAATATAATTATATCTTTTGTGTAGTCTCTGCGACAATTTTTTTTTCTCTCCTAATGTCGCTGTTCAATTATAATTGAGATAATTAGTCCCTTAATGAGTTGCACTATAAATAAGACAATTACAGCATTATGCAGGAGGTTTGGACAGGAGTCTGGCGCGTTGTGGGGCTGACAGTTTCGCTGTGTTGGACACTGTATATCCGTAATAAGCGGTTTCGCGTCTCAGCGACTGAACGGCAGATAACGACATGCAGTGGCCTTTTAAAAGGGAACTTTGTTAGAAATGTCACAATTAGCATATTCAAAAAAAAAAAAAAAAGAAAATGTACCAAAAGTTGGTACACCTATCCGCATAAATCACATCGGTGTTGTTCTGGGCAATAGCACGGGGTGGCAATTTTCTAACCGTCTCCAGGATTAATTGCTGAGCTGAACCTTTCGTCCTTTCCATCCTTCCAGCTTTAATAGGCCGGGATATGTCACGGCAGAGGTGAAATATAACCACACTATGCTCATTCCCGGTGCCGGTCACACTGGGAACGCAGAATCTTTCTTAATTGCTACGATCACCCATGCTGAAAAATTATTTGTAGGGGGTGGGGGAGGGGAGCTGAGATCTTTAGAATACTGATGTAAAGTTCAACTTATACCAAAAGTCTGTTTCACTGTGAAATATTAATGGGAAAACCAGAGGACATTAAAAGAAAATACATAGTCGAGGAATCATGTTTGTTTAATGAAGGAGTCACCAGGAAACAGAGGGCAGTTTAGGGGGCAGCGTGGAATTATGTACTGAGAAATATATTTATGTTCTGTACACTTGAAAGGGAAATAGGTCCAAGAAACATAACTTAATTGCAAAACTATTTAAAAAGAATCATTCAGTGGGGTTTTTGCTCCCGGAAAGCCCGATGTTTGTGAAACTGGGTGAACTATGTCTTATATACTGGACCTGGTTTATAGTCTCAACTCTCTGGAACACATTTCCGCTTTTTATTGAGCGTGTGCAGTAGAGTAAGGTGTGTACCGCTTATCTTATGTAACTACTCGAGTCTGGGTGCCATTAATTAATCAGTCTGCAAAAAAGATTAACCCCCCCCCCCAGGCAAAACCAGCCTCGTGCTCATAAAATATCATTCAAGCCACACGTGAGATCTATACGCAACAATCCAATCCTAGCAATATTCTCTCACGCTATCCAATCAGACCAAAACCACTCTGATTGGATAGCTTTAGACAGATAGCTGCCCAGGTTTTTTGGGACTTGTAGTGTCATATACTAAATTCATATTTTTTAAATTACTACCGTAACCCCCACCGCCCTGGGATGGGGGGATCCACAGTGCTGTCAGCACAGGGCTAGTTTTTCTGCATCTTATAATGTATTCCTTCCCTGGGCAACTGAATTCTGTAGTTTAACCCGAAGTATCCCTGTAATATTCCTGCAATCCAGTCACCCTGCCATCTATTATCTCCCTACAACACCATTACCCATGCGATAGTGTCCTTACAATGCTGTTATATTATCTCTGTGTGTGTGTCTCTCTCTCTCTCTCTCTCTCTCTCTCTCTCTCTCTCTCTCTCTCTCTCTCTCTCTCTCTCTCTCATATAAATTGGAAACTCGCCTCTGGGAGTGGCTTAGTAGTGTTGTATCATATCTTACCTGTACAACTATACTGGATTATATCTACTGTGTATATGATCTCGACATTATCTTTGTATGTTCATGATAAGTGAAAGGATGATTGAACAGTTTATCTGTACTGATAATACATGATGTGGAAGCTTATGATCGTTCCATGTTCATATAGCGATTCACACATAATGGGAGGCTACTTGATAGACTTGTTGAGATGCCCTAGGTGCCATAGTATAACATGACAATAATAGCACAATAATTGAGATTAGTAATAAAGAGCATTAAAGGCATTTGTCTTATTATGTATATTTTCTACTTCACTGGGCTATGATCAGATAAGACAGCTCACAATACACATATAAGAGCTCAGTTTTGCCAGCCTGGAGCATGGTCAGGCTGGAAAATTTGCGCTCAATTGCTGAATTTCCGACATGTTTGACTCTCTGAATTGTGTAGCCGTCACTCGGAATGTGTTCAGCTCCAAAGCAGTAGTTTGTGCACCAGGTATACGCCTGGCGGACGAGTACAAGCACTGAGATGCGACGTGAACGTGTAAAGCTGGGTACACACTACAGGGTTTTTGTCCAATAATCGGCTCAACCAGCCGACATACGACCGCTCGTTCGAAAGTCGGGTCAGTGTGTGTAGTGACACGATGGTCGAAAGTCTGCGCATATGGACGATTGTCGCCTCATTTGGTTGGTCGTACGGTTCAATATTTTCATTACAATCTTCTTTCTGTTGTGTAGTGTGTATAAACTTCCGACCGATTCGCAACAACCTCTGATACTTCCTCGACCTGGGGGACGTGTCTATGTAAATTTGTGATGCCTGTACTAGTCCCACGTGGTGCGGTATCCGCACATCACAGGCTTGTGTTTTTGTATAGATGTGTATTGCACCTGTCTAGCCTTATACCCTTGCAGGAAAAGTGCAGTTGCTTTTTCTTCTTCTACTGTATCCATTGTAGGTTTACAAATAGGAATGAATGAAGAGACAGTGTTGCCTTCTCTTTTTATGCGGTTTTGGGTGTTAACTATAGCGAAAGCTCTGCCCCTTTATGCTAATGTCTTTGGTATATCGTTACATGCCCCGCAAATGTTGCTTCAGTGAGTACAAAATTACAGTCATTGCTCATAACAACATGGCTGTAAAAAGTCGCTAAAGGGACATCCGCTCTTCCTTTTATCGTCTAAAACAAGGCTAGTGTGTATGCAGTCCATGGACCGAGCGATCGGACCATCGATCGGATGTAAAATCGATTGGCATAAAAAGTTGGTGGAAAATTTTGTAGTGTGTACCCAGCTTTAGTAGTAAATGATAAAATCACATTACCCTGTTTGTACACAATATAATCATGTGTCGTATACACAAGAGAAGATAATGTTATTAATAAATGCCAAAGTCACATGTTCCATATGAAATATAATTAGGCACTAATGCAAAATACAAAAACAAATGAATTGAAATACAGAAATCGTTTTCCCCCTTTAAGAACCCAATGGGGATCTTCTTCTTACCCTTCACTCTCTGTATTAGAGCCAGCAGTGAATATCTGTTCTCATGCAGCCATTATTTGTGTAGAGATGATGTAAGTGTTGTCACAGCATAAGGCGTTTGAAAGGGTTAAAGTGTCACCATGGCAGAATTAGAAGTTCTGAGTCAGCGACAAATGTGATTTCCACTCTTCCCTCTCATCACCCGGCTCGCTTGTTAATTTGTTAATTGAACAAGTACTGGGATGAGGGATTTGCCATCTCCTGCCCAGTGTGACTGCATTTCTGTGTTTACAGCTCACTGCGGGTGCGATGTAGCCGGAGGGAGCTTGTTAACCCCTTCCTTACCTGTTCCCTCCACAGCCGTCTTATATCGGAGGCCTACTAACCTTTATATAGCGCAGGGATAATCACACACATATATACCTTGGATTATAGGACTCTCTGTTACGTTGATAACGTTTTCACATAAGCTTCAAAAGCTGTTGTTCATCTACAATGTATGACAGCTCATCTAAATTCATAGATTCTCTGATGCAATCCTATAGAAGCGTTTACCATCATATAAAATTCCCGGAGCTGCTTTTGTGGTCTGTTACTAGTCAGAGTGGGGAGATGGAGATCATCCGTTCCTGTAACATAGAGCTTCATAGAGGCCCATTTGAAGCACCACCAAAGTTCTTAATGTCTTCCAGATAAGACCTTCTCCTCTACCCCCTTCCTTTATCTTCACCACTGGCCACCCATACTGCATATAGAAGTATTTGTATAGAGTGTAGGTAGCCGATGGGAATTTTCCGATACTGGGGCACCCACAGGCCATTTGTATGCACCAGCCGGTGGAGAGAATTCCCAGGGATACCCGGCAAAACCCCCCGTACCTTGTCATCGTTTACTAGGCTACCTCCACCCTATCGCTCTACTTCCCTCATGACAGGAGAAGTGGGTTTATGACTTTAACTAATAACTAAAAGGCACGTTAGAAACTGTGATCCTACAGGCAGTGGCAGCACTACAATCAACAAACAACAAATCCACGGGAGTCCAGGAAAGCCACACGGTAATCAGGGAGTTTCCTGGAAATTCCGGGAGAGTGGATAACTATGGGGTATGTTTGTCGAAGGTGAAAAACGGTAAAGTGATGGTGCTTTTTGGCTTTGCATAATATAACAAAGGGTTACCGTTGAGGATAGCCTGTTTAACACGTACCGCTACAAGTCATTACTGAACTTAAAGGCCAAGGGGCATATTTAAGAAATCACGGTAGTGCACTATCGTGCACTTACCGTGTAAATTAGGCCACGATGTGTCCTACGCAAATTTATTAAAGGTGCATCGCAGCAGATATCATGGATATCTGCTGCTTTGCACTCCTCATCGTTTTTGCGAGCAGTCACCATTCAACAGTATGGTGACTGCTCTGGCTGCAATCTAACAAGTCCCGAAAAAATGTCTTGGCTGAAGCTGGCGTACATCATCCGAAATGCTGCTAAAACTTCTGTTCTTGGTTATGTCCAGCTCTGCTCCGGAGAGCAGAGCTGGACAGCGCATGCGCAGGGAGTGATCTTGTGATCCCTCCCTGTCACGGCCTCAAGCTCTCCGGACGGCACATGCGCAGTTGCGTGAAGAACAGAAAGTGCACTGAAGAGGAGGAGACCCGGAGACAGCGCGACCGAAGAGCCAGTGGTGAGTATGGTTTTTTTATCACAGAAACAGCAGTTTTTCAGAACTGCTGTTTCTGTGATCCATTTTTCATAAATTTGAGAAATACATCAATCCTTATCCATGCGATAAGGATTGATAACTATTTCTCATTTTTCCCGATAAATGTGCCCCCAAGTCTGGGCTTAGCCGATTTGCACACGTGTATATACCTAGACAGTGTCACCTCTGAAAAACTGCACTTGACAGGGATTTACAAACATTGCAGTGATGAGCTGCTGGCCCACTGCAATGTACATCACTAGTCTCCAGGGGGCAGCAGCTGCAAATAACAAATCATCTAGGGCAGGCCTGCCCAACCTGCGGCCCTCCAGGTGTTGTGAAACTACAAGCCCCAGCATGCTTTTCCAGTAGACAACCTGTTGAAAGCTGGAAGGGCATGCTGGGACTTGTAGTTTCACAACATCTGGAGGGCCGCAGGTTGGACAGGCCTGATCTAGGGTTTTGCTGCGTGCTGGTAGTAGAGATATTTACCATTGTGTGACCGCATTCGACACTCATAGGAACAAATGTAGCTTTACTACTGCCTGCCATAGACTGCACCACATCTGTCTGCTGCTGTATTATACCAAAAGTGCTGGAGAGAATTTTTACCTTTAACTGAGCCAGACTATCAGCCGACCCAGTAAACTTATATACATGTATTGTCTGTTAATATAAAGCCGATATCTAGTAAAGAGATCAGACCTCTCAGATAAGGGAAATATATGAATCTATTGCAGTGATCAGAGTCTGGATGTACAGCTGCATTCTACAGTACCCACCGCCGCCAGGAGGGTACCACTCATTTAGTATTGATAAGGTGACCAGATCTGTTGAATGAAACACTGTGACTGTCAGCGAGACGCTGGACGGAGCGTCACCAGGCAGTGGCGGGTGTAAATGATGGATATAGATTACAGAAGTTATGTTTTACATACATTGCAATACTGGAAGAATGAGCAGCAGAGAGATTACCTGTACACACTTTAGGGTGTTCACCCACACACTGTTTTGCCTGACACACTAGGCAGCATAGCTTCCAGCAGCCCCTCCAATCCCTGCAGCTCGTGTGATTGATACAACTCATATCAGCATGATGCAATGACAGAACTATCTTTATATAGTTCAGGTACCTGTGTCAGACTGGTAGAGATGTAATTAGTGTGTTGTAGTGTTAGGTGGCTTAGGATGGAGATATTGAGGATAGAAGGAATGTGTGTATAGCTCAGGTACCTGTGTCAGATTGGTACAGATGTAATTAGTGTGTTGTAGTGTTAGGTGGTTTAGGATGAAGATACTGAGGATAGAAGGAATGTGTATATAGTTCAGATACCTGTGTCAGATTGGTACAGATGTAATTAGTGTGTTGTAGTGTTCGGTGGGTTTAGGATGGAGATACTGAGGATAGAAGGAATGTGTATATAGTTCAGTTACCTGTGTCAGATTGGTACAGATGTAATTAGTGTGTTGTAGTGTTAGGTGGTTTAGGATGGAGATACTGAGGATAGAAGGAATTTGTATATAGTTCAGGTACCTGTGTCAGATTGGTACAGATGTAATTAGTGTGTTGTAGTGTTAGGTGGGTTTAAGATGGAGATACTGAGGATAGAAGGAATGTGTATATAGTTCAGGTACCTGTGTCAGATTGGTACAGATGTAATTAGTGTGTTGTAGTTAGAGATGACGGGCTCGGATATCTGAAATCCGAGCCCACCCGAACGTTGCCGATCCGAGACAGATCCGGTTATTCCCGCCAATTGCAAAACTTAAACCGAGGCTCTGAGTCATAATCCCGCTGTCGGATCTCGCGATACTCTGATCCTATTAATTCCCCGCTAGTCGCCGCCATCTTCACTCGGGCATTGATCAGGGTAGAGGGAGGTTGTGTTAGGTGGTCCTCTGTCCTGCTATATCTCGTGCTGTGCTGTGCTGTGCTGTGCTGTGCTGTGCTGTGCTGTGCTGTGTTGTGCTGTGTTCTACTCAGTCCAGTGGTGCTGTGCCCTGTGCTCTGTCCTTCTGAGTTCAGTGGTGCTGCTGGGTCCTGTGCTGTGTCCTGTTCAGTCAAGTGGTGCTGTGTCCTGTGCTCTGTCCTTCTAAGGGCATTGTTATTTCCCCATTATTCCCAAATTATAAAAAATCTCAAAAAAAGTTATAAAAAAAATTACAAAAAAAGTAATTCTAAAAAAAAAATAAACAATATCCCAAAAAAATCCTGCAGTATAAGTCCATTGGTACTGCTATATTACAAAGTTCACTGATTCTGCAGAATAAGTCCAGTGGTACTGCTATATTACAAAGTTCACTGATTCAGCAGTATAAGTCCAGTGGTACTGCTATTACAAAGTTCACTGATTCAGCAGTATAAGTCCAGTGGTACTGATATATTACAAAGTTCACTGATTCTGCAGTATAAGTCCAGTGGTACTGCTATATTACAAAGTTCACTGATTCAGCAGTATAAGTCCAGTGGTACTGATATATTACAAAGTTCACTGATTCAGCAGTATAAGTCCCGTGGTACTGATATATTACAAAGTTCACTGATTCAGCAGTATAAGTCCAGTGGTACTGATATATTACAAAGTTCACTGATTCAGCAGTATAAGTCCAGTGGTACTCTCCTGTGCCGCATATAATTTTTAAAGGCTTTGCCGAGTGTGTGTGCCTTAGGGGTACGCTCTCTTGTGCTACATATAATGGAAAACAAAAATTTGGAGGATAAAGTATTATATTGTGGGGACCACTCCACTACGCAGTCCAGATACTTGTTTGGTGGAATTGAGACCAGTTGAGGGTTTTCTTTATTATATTGTGGGGACCACTCCGTCCACTACGCAGTCCAGATACTTGTTTGGTGGAATTGAGACCAGTTGAGGGTTTTCTTTATTATATTGTGGGGACCACTCCGCCCACTACGCAGTCCAGATACTTGTTTGGTGGAATTCAGACCAGTTGAGGGTTTTCTTTACTATATTGTGGGGACCACTCCACTACGCAGTGCAGATACTTGTTTGGTAGAATTGAGACCAGTTGAGGGTTTTTTTCAGTATATTGTGGGGACCACTACACTACGCAGTCCAGATACTTGTTTGGTGGAATTCAGACCAGTTGAGGTTTTTTTTCATTATATTGTGGGGACCACTCCGTCCACTACGCAGTCCAGATACTTGTTTGGTGGAATTCAGACCAGTTGAGGCTTTTTTTATTATATTGTGGGGACCACTCCACTACGCAGTCCAGATACTTTTTTGGTGGAATTGAGACCAGTTGAGGGTGATATATTGTGGCCCCAGTACCAAATTGTGTACCGGGACCACTGCACTAAGCAGTCCAGAAAGCTTCCTCTGTGAAACGTTTTGGACTAAAAACAATATTGTGAGGTGTTCAGAATAGACTGGGAATTAGTGGAAATGATTGCTAATAATTGTTATTGAGGTTAATAATAGCGTAGGAGTGAAAATAAACCCAAAAAACTTGATTTTAACACTTTTTATGTTTTTTCAAAATAAATCCGAATCCAAAACCTTAAATCCGAACCAAAACCTTTAGTCAGGTGTTTTGCGAAACAAATCCGAACCCAAAACCTCAAGCAAATCCGAATCCAAAACACGAGACACCAAAAGTGGCCGGTGCACATCCCTAGTTGTAGTGTTAGGTGGTTTAGGATGGAGATACTGAGGATAGAAGGAATGTGTATATAGTTCAGGTACCTGTGTCAGATTGGTACAGATGTAATTAGTGTGTTGTAGTGTTAGGTGGTTTAGGATGGAGATACTGAGGATAGAAGGAATGTGTATATAGTTCAGGTACCTGTGTCAGATTGGTACAGATGTAATTAGTGTGTTGTAGTGTTAGGTGGTTTAGGATGGAGATACTGAGGATAGAAGGAATGTGTATATAGCTCAGGTACCTGTGTCAGATTGGTACAGATGTAATTAGTGTGTTGTAGTGTTAGGTGGTTTAGGATGGAGATACTGAGGATAGAAGGAATGTGTATATAGTTCAGGTACCTGTGTCAGATTGGTACAGATGTAATTAGTGTGTTGTAGTGTTAGGTGGTTTAGGATGGAGATACTGAGGATAGAAGGAATGTGTATATAGCTCAGGTACCTGTGTCAGATTGGTACAGATGTAATTAGTGTGTTGCAGTGTAAGGTAGGTTTGCAGACTGCCACAGCAACAGTCCCCCGCATGGTCATGATTTGGGGAAAAAAGGACTATTGAGAATTACTTACTCTGAGTTTTCTTAGGGCAGATGTTTTTGTGTCAGGATCTCTCAGTGAAGGAAGTATAACAATATATACCCCTTGTGTATATAATACCATTCCCCTAGATCAGGGTTAAGCAACCTGCGGCTCTCCAGGTGTTGTGAAACTACAAGTCCCACAATGCCCTGGCACCTATCTGCTGGTTATCTACTGGCAAAGCATGCTGGGACTTGTAGTTTCACAACACCTGGAGAGCCGCAGGTTGCCTACCCCTGCCCTAGATTGTTTGAACTGTTATTTATATTTATATATGTGAACAGTGGTTGCTTTCTCAATCCTCTGACTGGCGTTGGATTTGTGGGTTGCGTTTGCCAGCTAGTCCTATCTTCTTCCCATGCACATTTATTTTGTGAGATTTGCTGCTCAGATCTGGAATTCATTAGGAGAACAGACAGTGTTTTCTTTACCTTGTACAGCACATAATATTTCCTGACTGTTTTATGACACTGGTTGTTCTTGCTGCAGGACACTCAGCCAAAACATTTCCGCTCTGGCTTATCTTCTGTCATCTGCGGGTATAATCGGATGGTTTATTTGCTTTTAATCAGGTGAGGGAGACATGGTCCCTGCAAACTCTCTCCCCAAGGAAATATTCAATAACTACAACTATTTAACAGCTTAATATCAGAATGCTTCCTCCCTTCAAGGTCACGTAACCCAATTATCACTCATAAATATTACACTGAACCCTCTCACCTACACTGTTTTGGATAGTGCTGGAGCTCATGTTCACTTTGCCCAATTCATCAAAGGCCTTCCTGCCCGATGGCATTGATGTCGCCAGGTATGTCCCTTCTTTTGTATGGACAAAGGAATGGTCCATTACAATCCATTACAAAATGCTTTTAGCATTGAATACATTCTTTTAAATATGGGTTTTTTTTTAATCTATTTTTCATTTTATTTTTTATTTATTGTTTTTCAAACTATGTGGTACTGTAAGACAATGTTCCGTACAGATCGCCATGGAGGGGCTCTTAATAATAAATAGGCTGCATTATATTAGAACATTACTTTATGTAGAAAGGTCTATTTTTGCTGATTATAATGATTCCTAGGCTTGTGAAATGCTTTGATGAAACATTATCGTCAGTATTGTCATTATCAATTAAAAGGGAGCTCTGTTTCTTTGGAGAGAAAGGCTGTACCTCAACTGTCCCACTTTTTGTTGTCCTGAAAGTCCTGAAAGTCAGGCCATTTCTCCTGACTGCTTGTACTGTTGTGCGGTATATACAATGAGTGTGCCTATACGGTAGCTATTTGGGGGAACTAGGTGTCATGGTGCTCTCCAATGTGCATCAAGCACGCCCCCGACAGCAACTATAGAAATGATTAAGGATGTATTTAAGGAGCTGTCCTCTAATGCCGTGTAGGATCCTCTCCTACATTATTATATTATTCAAGTAATTCTATCGTTTTCAAATAAGCATTGCTTAAGCAATTTGTGTTTCCAAAGCACAAAGTAATTTATTTTAGCAGATGCAATATTTAGCAGTTCAATACATAATTATAATACAGTACAGCCAATACCAAAAAGATACATACATGCCGCGCTCGCTAAGCTGCGCTCCCACTGGTACCAGCGTACAGTACTTCACTCCAGAATACTGTGGTCAGAAAGGACTGACTTGGTACCAGTTAGAGCTGTATTATATACATTCAGTGTTACAGTGAAAACAATGCAGATGGTGTGGCTTGCTTCTATTGGTATCGGGAAGGTCCAGTGTGCTGCAGGTCATAGGCCAGTTCAAACCAAAATATCCAAAGTCCCACCTTTGGTCATCTCTCCAGGGGTTGTGCTCTGACTTTTACCGCCAAGACTCCAGTTTCAACTAGTCTATTAGCCTTTTACAGTTGGTACCACTCCTCTGATCATTTATTCCCTAAAATCAATAACTAGAGTATGCAATGTGCGATATCTTCGGTGAATGAACCAGACAACTGCTGATGAATAGGGGATTAAAATTACACAATTCCTGCAACCTGAACCTCAAATAACACTAAAGTGTACATATAATCATAATATATAAACTAATAATAAACTAAATACTATCTGCTCATAAATCACTGTGGAATGGAATCAATATAAATATGAAATATACAAATAACTAAATGTTATAGTGCGAGTGTGTGCGTGCGTCTTTTACCGTGCGATCGCACTATGCGACGTGTTACGTGGCATACTGATCGCAATCGCACGGCAAAACAATATTAACCAATATACTTTCGTTCATCCAATTATACAACTTTGACAATATATATATATATATATACATATACAAGTTAACCCGTGCATGATACTCATGCATTCTAGTTAAATCAAGCTACTTAAGGTGTTAAAAAGGTTCTTGTCATGCATTTGGGCCATAGCCCAGGCCTCAACCACCAACCACCAACCACTCCCAACTGTCACTTCTCCTTCAAGAAATATATATTTTTTTTTTTAAATCTTTATAAACACTTTTAACAATTAACAAATTAAATTAACAAATTAAAAACATCTTAGTATACCAAATTTCAGCCCTTTCTGAAATTTTTCCCCACACACACTAAGAATTTAGTAGGTCAGTGTATAACTCCGCCCAGCAGGTGGCGCTGCAGCTTGGTTTTATTTTTTCCACACACACACACTAACACACGGCACTAGACATTTATATTATAGATATATACACAAGTTAACCCGTGCATGATACTCATGCATTCTACTCAAATCAAGCTACTTAAGGTGTAAAAAGGTTCTTGTCATGCATTTGGGCCTAGCCCAGGCCTCCTCAGGGGAAGAGCTTTACTTCCCGACGCAAGCGCCCTTTTTTAACGTGGTTTTGTCCACATGTCATCACCTAATCCTTCATCAAGCTACTTAAGGTGTTAAAAACTCCCCACTGTCACCCCCGGCAACCACCAACCACTCCCAACTGTCACTTCTTCTCCTTTAAGAAATATATAGGTCAGTGTATAACTCTGCCCAGCAGGTGGCGCTGCAGCTTGTTTTTTTTTTTTTCACACACACCACTAGGCATTTATATAGTAGATATACATACATACACCCCCCTCCACACCAGAGATACTAATATATGGAAGTACAGCAGTCACACAGGGAATTCTAGCATTGCAAGAGTACTTGCACTGTCTTCTCTTTACAGAGTAGTTCATAGACTATTTACAGACAGGATAACTATACACACTCAGTTTTTCTTGGTTCCTGGAACTGCACCCAGACAATCAGTCTGTGGTCTCCTAAAGTAAGGCTGTTTATCCTCAGTTATGTTGTACAATAAATTCTGAGAGCAAGAGGAGCACTTGTTTAAAGCTTTTGTTACATTGTTTGAGGCTTGCCTAGAAAGACACATTTGGAGGCAGAAGTACCGGTAGGCACATTCTTGTGTCTAATCTGTACCGCTGCAACTTCTGTACCCCCTTACCAGATGCCGCCATGTTAGCCCTCAAATCAATGATCTTCCCAGTAAAACCAGTTGGATTTGCGCACAAGTAGGTGCTTGACATAAAAAAAATGAGCATTATGCTCCACTTTCATTGTTTGTAAAGACCCTCCGTGCTGCGTTGCTTGTTGTGTTAGACGCTTTTTGTTATTTGTACTATAATATGTTGAGTGACAGTTGGTGGATATGTTGCAAAAATATTACCATTACATTTTACGTAATTTGGGGGGGGGGGAGGGCACGGACATCTGACAGCTCATTAAATGCTCTCACTGTAACCTTGTCCTTGAGAATAATATCCCTGATTGTAATAGATTTTGTATTTACAAGTGTGTACATTTTATTATCTTGTTAGATATATGGATTGTCTTCTGGGTGAAAATTGCTTTGGTAGAGTGATGGCAAAAGCCCAGCATCCGTATGTAGTAATGTACTCATCCATCACCATTTCCTACATCCCACTCATGTCTGAGACACCCATGGATCACATCCAGTACAAACCTCCCAACTCGCCCTGGCCCAAACCGACATCCACCTAAACCATGCCTATCTCGGTTGATGCCACATACATTGCTATGTCCTGCCCCTTTGGATTATGAAATCTAGGACTGTTTGTTAGGTACATGACATAATTGTACAAGAGCACTTGCAGAGAATTGAGAGGGTTAGTGGTAATATGCTTACTAGCTGTTCTCTTAAGAGGTAATCGTTTAATCTGAAAAATTCCCAAGATATTCCCATAGTTCAGTGGATACTGAGGTGTAATTATACGTTGTTGTTTTTCTTTAATACCATATTGTAACCTGAGTATGAAAATAGGACTCCAGTTGCAGAAACGTTACTCTAAGCAAACTTTTCAGACACGACAAACAGACTATTTGCTGGTAATGAAAAGGTTTAAACAGCCAAATGTTTATTTTTTTGTTGTAAAGCAAATTTTCTGAGTGACTCTAAAGTCAAATTCAGAGTTGTAGACTTTTGTGCGTTATTGAAAGGACCTAGCTTATTTTCCCAGAACCAGTTTGACAACGCATCTAAGAATCCACCATAATATTTTGGGGTTCGTCCACCTTTGGAGCTGTGGATAGGCCTCAT
This sequence comes from Mixophyes fleayi, assembly GCF_038048845.1. Taxonomy (NCBI): domain Eukaryota; kingdom Metazoa; phylum Chordata; class Amphibia; order Anura; family Limnodynastidae; genus Mixophyes; species Mixophyes fleayi. The sequence goes on along the minus strand of NC_134410.1, from coordinate 129,300,495 downwards.
GTTAGGATGGGAATACTCAATGTGTGGGACGAAACACATTTACATGGCGAATGATGGGTCAGTGTTAATTTAAACTTTAAAGGAATTATTTAATGTATAGGAGTAAAAAAGATTAAAAAAAAAAAAAACTTTACAAATTTAAGAATGTAATCTTTCATTTAAAGATCTATATTTAACTGAATTGCATTTCTTTATGGCCGTAATTTAGTGTCCCCATTCCCTAGAAGACCCACCCCCGGTACGTCCAAACACCCACTTAAGGGCAAAAGACCCTTCCATTTTGGCACAAGCTCCATCCCTTTTAAAGTCCATTAGGATGTATATATGGAGTAGTATTACACCCTGCCGAGAAAGACAAAATGCTAATGTTTTTCTGCAAATTTTTCTGTAAAAATAGCAATGAAAACAAAGGTTGCTTACTTTATTCTTGCTACAAAATATCTTAATTTTATGAAAGTTAGCAATTTCTATCAAAAACAAAAAAAAAAAGTTTCATAAGGTTTGAATGAGAAAAAAAATCTTCCAAAACGTATTATTTATAATATTCTACTGTATATTTAGTTGTTTACAGTTTAATGAACTTTCATATACATTAATAGATAATAAAATATCACTAGGAAATATTTTGTTCATTTGTGTGAAAACATTTCTAAAATCTATATTGGAAGGGTCATCTAAACTCTTAGGGCTAGATTTACTAAGCTGCGAGTTTGAAAAAGTGGGGATGTTGCCTATAGCAACCAATCAGATTCTAGCTGTCATTTTGTAGAAGGTACTAAATAAATGAAAGCTAAAATCTGATTGGTTGCTATAGGCAACATCCCCACTTTTTCAAACCCGCAGCTTAGTAAATCTAGCCCTTAGACTAATAACTTAGATTTTTTTTAAAAAAACTTTGCGCCAGGCACTGTTCAGTCATTCCCACATGGAACAGAGCACAAAAATAAATAAAAAAAAAAATCTTTATTATACTTAAAAAAAACATTCACATCAAGTAAACAGGTAAGAACAGTAAACTTGATTTATTGAAAAACAAAAAAAATCTAATACATTTTTTTTTTTTTTTACACAGGTTTAAAATATAAAATCCATTTGAGGGTATCTCAATTTAAAATAATAACATATTTCATGGAATTTGTTTGTTTTAAAAGGACAGTTTCTGACTTGACAACTAAGAAAGCTTCGATTGAAATAAAAACACAAATGAATTTAGACCAGGAAATAATTTTTCTGCAGATACAGGAAGGAAGTTTATTTCAATATAGCTGTTGCATGTGTTGTCTATTTTTTAAGGGGAAAATAATGGCGATGCTTTAACAAAAATGACAAACAGTTGTAATTGATTTAGTCAGAAACATTTTTTTTAACTTAATTAAAATAAAAATCACATGACCTAAACACGATCACATTGATGAGCTGAAATACATCTCAATGTCTTTTGATTTTTTAAAGAATTGAATGTGCAAACCAGTTTTGGTTCCTTGGTGAAAAATAATTTGCATGGCACTTGGAGAAAATGCTTATTTAATTTATACCTAGACTTAGGTCAGTATTAGCAGTAACATAATTAAGTTTTGTTTTGAAGCCTGCACCATGTTATTCTCTCGGTAAACTGCAAAATACTTAGTGTAAGATAATACTTTGTAAGAACAGTATCTTTATTAATGCAAGATTTTTATTTTTACTAATTTTTCGCTCTAACTACTGTATTAAATACATGAAATGTATTTAAATATATTAGAAATTGTATTTCTGTTCATTTAGTAAAGGTCTGTAAGTGGCTGTTGTGGTTATCTCTCTGTCATCTCAATGGAAAAAAAAAATCCCCAACACGTTTTGAGTGAGAAATTGGATTCTCAATATAATAATGAACACGAAATTAAATATGGTCGATCTGTAAAATGTTGTATTCATTTTGAGCCTGTTAAATATGCATGGGAAACCTATTCAAGCGAGAAACATGTTTTAACATATTCAGTTTGACTTTTGAATGTTCCATTTAGAGATATCAATTAATATAATAGCAACATAGAAACCCTCAGAAGGGGGAAATTATATGAGGCTTCAAATCTTTTAATATTAAAAAACTATTGATTGTATTCCCTTTACAAATGTACTCTCCCAATTAACATAAAACTGTGCGCCTTAGAAAGGTGTAGGTAGATAGATAAAAGTGGTTTGCTGGTGGTTAAGGAAATTATAATTACGAATATGATCCAGGCCAGGAGTTTGCAGGAGCAGAATCGCTGCTATAACTCAGCGTCTCCGAAGCAAAGTGCACACGGATCAAATCAGTGAGTTTATGATGTTCATGTTCGAACGTGCCCAAAACAAATTAAGTGTTCAGAATTGTTGAAGGTCAGAGCTGAAACCATTGGTATCAATAATTTTCATGTAATCCCAATTTTTTACATCTGTGGCCGGTGCTGTAAAATTCAGAGATGCTATAAACCTCACATACTAATTATAATGGTTGCTATAATTGGGCCAGGCACTTGTGCTCTTCTTACACAACTGAATAAGTGCAGTGTCACTAATGACACATTGTGCTCACTAATCTGGTTGGCCAGCATTTCAAGTATGTAATGGGGGAGTGTCTTACATTTATATCTGTAGAGAGTGTGTATATATATATATGTGTGTGTGTGTGTATGTATGTAGGTATGTGTGTATGTATGTATATATATATATATATATATATATATATATGTGTATATATATATATATATGTGTATGTATATATATATATATGTGTATATATATATATATATATATATATATATATATATATATATATATATATATATATATATATATATATATAATTTCTCCCATTGAAGTAACAAAAAAATGGAAAGTTATTTTCTGCATTTTGAAGATAGAGTATTATTTCATGGGACATTATTAGGTGTGAAATACAAGGCTCAAAACACAATGTCATTAGATCAATTTATTTTCATTTCCCTCGAAATACAGATTACACCATTAAGTTGTTTTGGCACCGTGCTTCTTTTATTAAGAACAGACCCACCCCATTCCCAAAATAAATACTAGTGTCAGGTAGCTTGCAAACCAAGCTTACGACTATAAACTGTAGAAAATCTTCTAGTGGTCATACAATCCGCTTCAATACGACGGACACAATGATGGAAATTTATTTTTCTGGGAATAATGCAATGCTACTTCTATAAAGAGGAAGATCATGCAGTTTTCAAAGGGCAACAAAAATAAAATATAAAATAAAATTGGAAGAAATCAGTACAAAAATGTTTAAATGGGTCACATTGGTTTAAAATAAAGCAATCCCTTAATTCATTTTCAGACATTTAATGATTGTATTGATCTGCCTTTATTATTGAGAACTCAACTTTAGTCAGTGACCGACTTATTCTCTGTAATACTTTTACAGATTTCTTCGTGTCCACTAATTATTCATAAAAAGAGGCAAATTCAAGCATATTGTGTCCCTTTTTTTTTTATTAGTTCAGTGAGGTTCACTGACGTCTCAGCCTCGTACAATACTGGTTATGTAAACGCTCTTCGGACTCATAAGAACCAGTTTGCACATTCGCCAACCTTCGGCACATGAGAAGAAATTCTTTTCAACACTTTTAAACAAACAACATAAGTTAGCACCACAATTAATCAGCATCTGAGTACAAATCCGGAATAATTATAAACACAGAAACAGAAATAGAAATTGAGAGAGGTTTTTTTTAAAAAAAAAAAATAAAAAAAAAAATTCTACATGGGAAGCTACCACAATACAGTTAATTTTTTTAGTTTTTTTTTTATTACGCCATATCTACAATGTTAATGAATACAAGAGAAGCATGCATTATAACTCTTCCAGCTAGCATTGTTTTGTGTGGGATATGTCTGACAGGAAGTAATGGCAGTTTGCCGCACTGTCAGTGAGTTCAAAACATAATAAAAATTAGCACCACAGGAAAACGGAATAATAGCACCTATTTCTGACAATATTTTCCCTACTACAGGCAATCTCCCACTCTGTGACAAGGCAACATGGAGGTAAAAATACTGTACAATAAGAACTCATTAGCCTGTCTCGGCCCTTGTCACACAATCACATTATTGCACATTCTCTTTGCTAATCATATCCGAAGCAGTTCGTCCAAGAAGTTTTAAGTTTGCTCTCAGATTAGATAGAAGTATTGGCGGCACAAGTCAGTTGTACACATTAATAAGCTCTACAGCAATATTGTAAAAGGCGTGCGCTGGAAACTAGTTTCAAAATGAACTTTTTATAAAAAAAGAAATAAAAAAATGCTTTTCATAATTGTGATAAAACCCCGTACTATACAAATCTGTGACCTAGCTCTCTTTGAGAAAACAAATTAAAATGTCCTGTTAAGTGGAATATAGAAAGTGGCATACTAGCTAGGGGTTTTTTTGTTGTGCATTTGTCAATCTGTGTGCTCTGGGGTCACTATTAAGTTATTCTACTATTTACTTTCCATAGTGTGTAAATCACTGGCAGCCAAATCCCCAGATAGTTTGCTGGTGTCTAATTTAACCTTGGACTCTAAATAGTCATAAAAAAGGGAGTAAAGAATCAGGACCGTACCACATGTTGGAGAACTGAAATCTGTGGTTATAAAAATGTACATATTGCCACAGATTAGCCAGTATTTACCTGTATAACCCCGATTTATAATCGGGTAACATGCAAGATTTAAAGCTAGGGTAAAGCAACTTTTTTTCTTTTTCCTTAAAAACAGAATAATAATATACAATACAAATAATTACATACAAAAATATAAGCACCTTTAATACAAAGGGACATGGCGGGGACAATTCGCACAGTGATGTGTGCATTCATTAGGAAGACTGAGTGAAAAAGAAAAGTCCTTTCTGGTCCGAATTTGTGTCAGGCTGGATTATTATGTTCAAACATCTCCGTCACAAGCGATATTCTGCTCGTGTATATAAGCATCTTAGAGAGCGAGAGCAGATAATTCATTGTAAGTGGGAGTCATGTGCTTCTAGTAATGTCACGTGATGCTGTTTAGGTCATGTGATCCCAAGGCTTTGGGCACCAAGTGGTTTTTTCTCTTTCCCTAATATATTGGTGATCCAGGCGCATAACCTCAGGAAAATCGGGGTTCAACCCTTCACCGTCCCAGTTTGAGAACGTGCATGTGAAAGAAAATAATAAACTATGCTGAGGTTTCAAGGTTGCTCATTTGGAAAGTTGGCGTTCTGGTATGCGATTGGCCTCTTTTCTCAAAAGTGTATTTATGTATAATTATTTATCTTTTTTTTTGCTTTTTGTTTTTTCTGGAGTGTCTTTTTAGCCTAGGAAACACACTGGTCCCACTTCAAAGCCGAATTTTTGTGTTGGGTCTCCAAAGTCATTGAACATAAGGTCCACTATAGGAGCTTGTTCCACTTTGGGGGTGTTAAGCTCCAGGATAGTCTTTTGCGATCCTTTCTTTGACTGGAGAGAGAGAGAGAAAGAGAGTCAGAAATTCATTGCGATTGGTTATCAGACGAGTGACTGGCACTCACAGATTTAGGAGAACTCCATAAAAAAGATTTTATGATGACAATCTTCTCATCCGATAAATTTGAAGATTACTGCGCTAAAGTTTAGAGCCCTCTAATCACCTTCTATGACTTTTCCCTCTCATCCCCCCCTTCCTTGTTGTTGTTTTGTTAAGTTTGCATTCTACAAACCTGTTTACCCAACAAAGAGTATAAGCTCATCTGACTTATCCCTCTCTACTTGTGACCATGAGAACTTTATACCGCTAGGTCTTTAAACACGCTTAAGACTCCTGTTGTAACACTGGTTATATGGTGTAATTCATGTTACATTGTATCCCTTATACCTTTGTTCTTCCTTGTGCCAAACATGTTATCTCTCCCCTGTTTCTTTTTACTCATTACAAAGATATTGTGATATCATGTTTATATACTTCTATATTACATCTAGATATAACTATACACAGGGTAAATTAGGTTGGCTAAATTATAAAATTAAAAAAGGTTGCAAAAGAAGGCAAGACAAACCTTAAAAAATTTTAAGTATATAAATGACAAAAGGACTAAAAAAGACCCCTAATAAGTGAAATTGGTGGATTGATTAATGATACTAAGGAAAAAGCAGAGGTATTAAACACTTTGGGGCGTATTCAATTGTTAGTGTTAACGCTAACAAACGAGCGCTCAAAGAATATTACCGTTAATACGGTAAGTACTCACGGAATTTCAGCATGTTTTCGTGCGCAATATTACCGTATAAACGGTAATATTTTTTGAGCGCTCGTTTTTCAGCGTTAACGCTCACAATTAAATACGCCCCTTTCTGTTTTTCAGTATTTACTAGAGAGGAACAATTGGTCGGAATAATACATAAAAATGGAAATGTAACCGTATCATTAATTAATACTTTGCTGACAAAGGAAGAAGTCCAAAGGCGACTGAATAAAATTAAGATAAATAGGTCCAGATGGCATACACCCAAGGGTACTTATGGAGCTAAACCCAGAAATAGCTAGAACGCTATTCTTAATTTTAATATATTCAATTTCTTCAGACTCAGTAACAAGGGATTGGCGAATAGCAGATGTGGTGCCGTTGTTTAAAAAGGGAATGAGATTACAACCAGGGAATTATTGACCAATAAGCCTGACATCAATAATGGGGAAACTACTGGAAGCTATATTAAGGGATAGTATTCAGGATTACTTTGTGAGATTATTAGTGGGAATATTTATGAGGGGTCGGTCATGTCAAACTAATCTAATTAGTTTCTACGAGGAAGTTAGTGGGAACTTAGACCATGGTAGTACAGTAGATGTGGTCTACTTAAATTTTGCAAAGGCCTTTGATACAGTGCCACACAAGAGGTTGGCTTACAAAATAAGATAACTTGGTCTAGGAAACAACATTTATACTTGGGTTAAAAACTAGTTGGAGAATAGGGAACAGAGAGTTGTGATTGATGGAACATTTTCTAATTGGTCAAAATTTTTAAGTGGAGTACCTCAAGGTTCTGTGCTGGGGTCACTCTTTCTTAATATATTTATTAATGACCTTGGTGATGGCTTGGTGAGCAAAGTTTCCATTATTGCAGATGACGGTAAACTTTGTAAGGTAATGAAATCAGAGCAAGATATAGTTTCTCTACAGAAGGACTTGAATAAACTTGAGAATTGGGCGGCCAAATGGAAGATTAAGTTTAACATAGATAAATGTAAGGTTATATATTTAGGGATCAAAAACAGGCAGGTAATCTATAAATTAAAGGGTATAAATTTAGGGGCATCTATAATGGAAAAGGATTTGGGAGTACTCGTAGACAGTAGACTTAACAATAGTGCTCAATGTCAAGCAGCAGCTGCAAGAGCCAATAAAGTATTGGCATGCATAAAAAGGGCCATAGAGGCAAGGGAAGAGGGTATTATTTTGCCACTATATAAACCGTTGGTAAGACCTCATCTTGAATACATAGTTCAGTTTTGGGCACCACTTTATAAAAAAGACATTTTGAAACTAGAAAGGGTTCAGAGACGGACGACAAAATTGATAAAGGGTAAGTCATTAAGTTATGAGAAAAGGTTAGCCAGTTTAGGCATGTTTATTTTAGGAAAGAGACGTCTAACAGGGGATATGTAAATACATTAAGGGTCATGACCCCCTAAGTTAGAGGAGAGGAAGTTTTACAACCAGCAATGGAAGGGGTTCTTTACAGTAAGGGCAGTCAAGATATGGAATTCACTGCCAGGGAAGGTTGTGATGGCAGATTCAATTGATATGTTTAAGAAAGGGTTAGATATATTTTTAGCGGAAAAGTGTATCCAGGGGTACGACCATTAATTAAAATGAAGGAAAGTAGTGGATTCAGGGAGAAATAGGACTGAAATATTAGGTCAGGAGGGATTTTTCAGATTAAAACAGATTGGTGGTTGCTTCGTCTGGATCAATTTCATCTATAAGAGAGGGATCGCAGAAGATCCATATAGGTTGAACTTGATGGACTGGTGTCTTTTCTCAACCTCATCAACTATGTAACTCTGTTATGTTACATGTCTATATACTTCTGTATTACTTCTATATATTACACTATACATAGGTTAGAGGTCTGTATACTGACATTATATAATTACTGACATAATGTCACACTCCTCTTTGCTACAATAACCTCTTCATATTTTTAAAAAGAAGCCATTTCACTTCACAGAAATAAATGTAACGCGACCACTGGAAACGGCCAGAAACATGTAGGACATTTTGGAGAGTTATTAAGGAGAGGAAGGCAAAAAAATAGCAAATTTTCTCCTGGACAAACCATGTTACAATTCAAGGGGTGTAAATTAGTTTATTATTTTGCATGTAAGGAAAACCGTCTGCTCATTGTCTATGGGGAAGGTGCGCACAGTGACTGCCCGCAACGGTGTGAGGGTGAGTGGAGCCGACAGGCTGCTTACCCCTGCACGGGGACCCATAGTGAAGGAAGGTGTGTGTGTGTGTGCAGGGCCACCTTAACTACTTTATGGGCCCCCGGGCAATGCAGTGTACCGGGCCCCTAAAAAATAAATAAAAAATAAATATAAATTATATATATATATATATATATACATACATAAATAGTGTGTGTGTGTGTGTGTGTAAAAAAAATATATAAGTATGTAAAAAAAAAAAGGTGATTATATTATATAATCACTTTTTTTTTTTACATATATATACACATATATATATATATATATATACATATATGGGCCCCCTTAACTTACCTTAAGTCCGATCCTCTTCTTTTTTCCGCGCCGCTGAGTCTCTTCTGCCCTCTTCCGTGCTGTGGCTGCAGTGGCGTGACATCACGCCCAGCATTCACTGCGAGCACAGCACGGAAGAGGGGACCAGGGAGGGAGCCGGATCACCACTGATGTGACCGCAAGGTAAGTATTTTAGGATAGGATTTGGACGGGCCCCCCTTGCCTGCAGGGCCCCCGGGCACCTGCCCATCGTGCCCAATGGAAGAGACGGCCCTGTGTGTGTGTGTGTGTTTTGAACAAGTTTTATAAATACTACTAAACACCAATGTACCACAGTGTCCCCCAATGGTAGGAAAGAGAAATACTCTCTGCTTTTTCATGTAGCACACATACTTGATAGCTCTATTTTTACACTAAAATTTAAATCTGATCTAGGACATGCCCTATACCCCAACTCTAAATTTTGCTTTGTTATCCTTAATGACTCCGGCCCATAGACTCCACACAGATAGTGTCCGGGTTAGAACCCAGCTGCGGGAGGCAGTGATGCTATCACTGTCCACCCACTTCTTACCAGAGTCGGTCAGGTGATTGTCTGCACATTTCCTAACAGTGGGGCTATAAAAAGTAGTCCCTGCCTTTGGCATTTCTCTGTTTTATTTTTCATGAAGTGTTCACATTTCCTGACTTTTTACCATTAATCAACAGAAAATTTTCTGTAACATAAAAAAAATAAATAAAAAAAAAAAATATATATATATATATATATATATATATATATATATATATATATATATATAATGCAAATATTTTCTTAATTCCAAATAAGTAACAAAAACTAATTGATTATTTACGTATTCATTCCCTTGGTTTAATACTTAGTAAAATTTGCTTTAGCAGCAATTACAGCTGGGGGTCTATCGTGGTGTCTATTAGCATCGGATGCTGCATTTCTCTCCCGTTCTTTCCAATATTTCCTGAGCTCCATTGGGATGGGGACTGGTGGTGATAAGCAATTTTCACATAATTCCACCGGTTCTCAATGAGATTGAGGTCTGGTCTGGGCGGTTTAAGGACCAGGATTTATTTTGTATTTAAGCCACTTTAATGTGACTTTTACTGTATATTTCAGGTCATTGTCCTGCAGGAACATAGCTCTTCTCCCACATCTGTGGTTTCTCTATAGCCTATAAATTGTAAGCTTGCGAGCAGGGTTCTCTTACCTCTCTGTCTGTATGTAGTAAAACGCTACGGAATTTGCTGGCGCTATATCATCATCATCATTTATTTATATAGCGCCAACATATTCCGTAGCGCTTTACAATTGGGGACAAAAATAGTAAACTAATAAACAGACAAAGAGGTGAGAAGGCCCTGCTCGCAAGCTTACAATCTATTGGACAATGGGAGTTTGCAAATGTAGACTTAACCTCATGTGTCAGTCGGCCCAGCCAGACTGCAAAGGTAAAAGTGACTCATAAGCTAAATGATCCTGTCACACAACAATGGTGATCAAGGGGTAGTTGTATAACAGGTGGTAATGGGGTAATGTAGTAAGGTTAAGAGGGTGGTTGAGGAATATTATAAGCTTGTCTGAAGAGGTGGGTTTTCAGAGAAAGTTTGTAGACTAGAGGAGAGTCTTATTGTGCGAGGGAGAGAATTCCATAGAGTGGGTGCAGCCCGGAAAAAGTCCTGTAATCGGGAATGGGAGGATGTAATGAGGGTGGATGAGAGACGCAGATCTTGTGCAGAACAGAGTTGCCGAGTTGGGAGATATTTTGAGACAAGAGAGGAGATGTATGTTGGTGCAGCTTTGTTGATGGCCTTGTAGGTTATATATTGGATTCGGTAGAAGAAAGGCAGCCAGTGTAGAGACATGCAGAGTGATTCAACAGAGGAATAGCGATTTGCAAGGAAAATCAGTCTTGCCGCAGCGTGCAAAATAGATTGTAGGGGTTTGAGTCTGTTTTTGGGAAGGCCAGTAAGGAGAGAATTAGTCAATGCGGGAGATGATGAGTGCATGGATTAAGGTTTTTGCAGTGTTTTGTGTGAGATATGTGCGAATTCTGGAAATGTTTTTTAGATGTATGTAACATGATTTAGATATAGAGTCGATGTGGGGAACAAAGGATAGGTGTGAATCGAGGATTACACCTAGGCAGCGAGCTTGTGGGGTGGGATTTATGGTCATGTTATCAACAGGGATAATGTCAGGTATGCTCTTGTTGGTGGGTGAGAATATTATTAACTCTGTTTTAGAAAGATTAATTTAAGTTGACGAGAGGACATCCAAGACCAAATGGCAGAAAGACAGTCAGTTACACAGGACAACACAGATGTCGAGAGATCAGGAGAGGATAGATAAATTTGGGTATCATCCGCATAGAGATGATACTGAAATCCAAAGGAGCTTATTAGATTTCCAAGAGAAGCGGTATAGATAGAGAACAGCAGAGGACCTAGCACTGAGCCTTACGGTACTCCAACTGATAGGGGAAGCGGAGCAGAGGTGGCCCAGAGAAATTAACAGTGAAAGAGCGATTAGAGAGGTAGGATGAGAACCAGGATAGAACAGTGTCTTGAAGCCCTAGGGATTGCAGCGTTTGTATGAGAAGAGAGTGGTCAACAGTGTCAAATGCATCCGAGAGATCCAGGAGAATTAGGAGAGAGTAATGGCGTTTAGTTTTAGCAGTTATCAGATCATTGACAACCTTAGTCAACGCAGTCTCTGTGGAGTGTTGAGAACGAAAGCCAGACTGAAGAGGATCCAACAGGCTGTTTGCGGAAAGGAAGCGTGTGAGGCGAGTGTAGGCAAGTCTCTCTAGAAGCTTGGATGATGATATCTTACTCCAATCATTTTGTCCTCTATTTTGCCAAATTTTCCAGTCCTGAGCCAGAGAAGAACCCCTTCCCCCCCATAGAATTGTGCTTTGGCCACCATGCTTTACGGTAGGAATAGTGCTTGTGGAATGACGTGCAGTAATTAGGTCTGCGCCAAACATAACGCCTACCGCTGAGGCCAGAAGGTCAACTCTTGTCATCAGACCATAGATTTGTACTCTACTCTGTATTACACAGGAACACTCTAGGTGAGATTTCATGTGGGTTTTACTGTTGCCAACCTCCCATCTCTGCCATGTAAGACTGTACCTGGCAGAATTGGTGGCCTGCCTAATACAAATTCACAGTTGTTCCATATTATCTTCGTTTTTCTAGGATTGTCCTGAGCTCTGTTGCTTGTTGTTAAAAGTCTCTGAATTTCCCTATAACCTTCCACTGATTGGAGATTTTTCATAACCATTTCTCTAGTTTGAATGTTCTTTGATCTTCATGATGAAACTGTACTTGTTAACCAGCTATGGGACCTCTCAGTGACGGATGTATTTATTTGGAAATCAATTGAAACAATAACTGTAGGCAGGGGAATTGAGTCACTTCATTATGTGACCTCTGAAGACAGCTGATTATACAAGGGTTTATTTTGGTGTATATTGTTTGTTTCTTAGTTGTAGTCAACCGTAAAAAAGCTTTAGAGTTGTGGTATTTTTATTACAGAGTATTGTAGGTAAATCTGTCACAGGAATTCCCTAATTGATGCATTTTTATTCTACGCTGTAATGAAAATTAAATGTGATAATTTCAGAGATGTGAACTTTTTTTTTTTTTTCTTAGCCACTGTATTTTGGTGCGTTACATTGTATCTCCATGGTAGATATGTCGGCATGTTTATAGTTTATATACCAGCAGAAAGATTCTGGTCCTGGTCATGGGAAAAATTGTGATTTACCTCCAAAAAGATTTAGGGGTATATTTACTAAACTGCGGGTTTGAAAAAGTTGAGATGCTGCCTATGGCAACCAATTCCAGGTGTCATTTTGTAGAATGCACTAAATAAATTATAACTAGAATCTGATTGGTTGCTATAGGCAACATCTCCACCCGCAGTTTAGTAAATATACCCCTTAGACATCAAATATATTTTACTGTAAGTAAATTGTGGGATTTCCAGCCATTTCACTTAAAATAAAAATCTATATTAAACAAATAATACAGACTGTACCAGACTTCTCCACACAGCTCCAGAATCATTTCCTATTGATAGATTTTTGCTACTTCTGTCAAAACTAATAACATTCCACTCATGTTTCTTACTGCAGTCTGGCAGGCTGAAATCCTAATACTGATCAATAGTTTGCTGTATTCCCACCAGCCAGGCTGAATAGAGATACAGACATTTCAGAAGAATTAACTCTCTGTCAGTAGAAGACGGAGCAATTTCATTGACGACGCCTGCCATGGCTTTAATAACCTGAGATGAAGTGCATTTAGGACCAATCACAGTGAACTCCTGTCACGGTTTTAAGTTATGCTTCAACTGGAGTCTATAGAAACTGAAAGGGAGACATCACTAGTTAAGTCACTTACTGCACATCCATCCATGATAGCATGAATGTAAGGGTTGTTGTCATAAGACATTTCTTCATCGTTAGACCCCAGGAAGCGGATGGCTTTGTCATAGCTGTCGGTGGTGCTATCGTGCCAGGCAACGGACTGGTAGCAGTTGTAAGTTACGTTCTGTTTGGCAGAAGCACTTAGAAGCCTCAAAAATGTCATCTGTACCACGCCGATGGGGTTTCCGTCTGCATCCACGTAGGACAGCTGAAAGAGATCAAACACAGCTACAGGGTGAACAGGGGCGGTCCGGGTACTACACAAGCCTTGTATCCTCGGTTTATTGTACAAAACACTCTATAGGTTTATTTAGTGTCCGTTCCAAAGTATTCCAACTTTATCATGTCATCACTTCTCTTTCACCCACTGCACGGGAGTGCCAGTGCAATCGGAAAACTGCCTATTGTAGAGATTAGCTCCAGTTAGAACTAAATTATAATGAAACTCAAAAAAATAAACAGTTTTGAGTAGTCTTCAATGGGATAAAATAAAAACAAAATATTATTACTTACCTTCAACTCACCACTCTCAGTAATGGCCGGGGTCCTCGATGTGTATAGCGGTCCATAAACTACACGCTCCACTTTTCCCTGCCCTAGCCCCTTCCTCCCCAGAAGCTCCTAGGGCCGGGGACATTGTCAGCCGTCTGGCTTCTTACAAACAGGCCAAGCAGGACGGGGAGAGTAGAGTGTGGTGTTTATAGCTCTTATTATACCCATGGACCCAGGTGAATCTAGTTTATGAGAAATAGAAGGTAAGTAAGCAGATCTTATTTATTTTATTTAATTGAATTCCACCCAAAGCTTTTCTTCAGTGCAGTTAGCCTTTATATCCTTTAATCAAGAGATAGCTTAATTTCTGACTGTGGGGTAAATTTTACCTTATGGGCAGCAGGTTTATAAAACATACCGATCGATAGCGATAATAGAGCAATTCCTAGTGTACTATTATGGTATATAATATGATATAAACTACTGTTTTGCACAGTCATAAGTCAGATATTCTCTGGGAGAGATTTCTGTGATTTAAATATTAAAATGTGTGTGATACAATTGTCACGTACTATTTTTGTAGTTAAAAAAACAAAACAAAAAAAAAAACAACAAAAACATTAAAATAATACAATACATGTAAAAGGAAATTATATAAAATACAAACCAGACTGGAACCATTCTGCCGCCTTAGAGATAAACATGACTGAACAGGAGAGCAGGCATGCATCAGAGACAGCTACCAACACATGTCCAACAGACCGACTGCGGCACGCGGCCCACAGACTGACTGCAGCACGCGGCCCACAGACCGACTGCAGCACGCGGCCCACAGACTGATTGCAGCACGCGGCCCACAGACTGATTGCAATCAGATCTGGAGATATTCTGTCCGATGTGCATTTCTTATTTTGCTTTGCTTTGATCATTTAATATACTGTTGTTGTCTAAAATGAGCAACACAGGCTCCGGGTAATTGGATGACCTGCGACAGAGGCGATGCCTACTATCAATGAACGTCTGGTGTATATAGCCCAGGGCAAGTTTAGGAGCACTGGACGTAGAATTTATGTGTTGGTAGCTGTTTCTTTAAAACACGTTCCACAATACCTGGAGTTAATTGAACTTCTGTATCCTAAGCGGAAAGCACTTGGGGATTCAGGATAAAGTAGTCTTATAAGAAAATTGCTGGATAGTTCAGAAAACGACATGAAAAAAAAAAATAGCTGGCTTGACAGATGCTGTGAAGTTAAGACAAGGAGAGCCACTAATGCCAGCAAGAGGTGGGAGGTAGCTAGCAAGTTTTGTACTTCAAAGCAGTCACCCTAAGCTGAACTGAGTACCTATGATACTGAAAGCAGAAGAGAGAGCAGAGGCGCTGTGTGTTCATTATTTCTCCATGACTACGTAACTAGCCTAATCACTTACTTTTAAACAGCAGGAGCCAATTTATTTTACAGCCAACTGTGTGCTGGAAAAAAATAAGCAAATACGTCCACCCGCTGAAAGCAGTTATGTAATATTGTAGGTCAAAGGAATATTTGGGTGGGCTCATTAACAACAATAATACTTAGATAACTACTTTGTAAGGTGGGCTTTGGAGATGCCAAAATGGGACTGAACATTAAGGCCATCAGCCCTTGTCTAGTCCAGCTTAACTCAGGGCGCATCGTCCTGGTACAGCTGGGATGTGATGGGGTGCAGTACAGAAGGGGAAAGCTAGTTTATTGCTCCATTATATTTTGTCATGAAGAGATCATAGGTACCCAAAGAGGAGATAAGATGAAGTTCTGTGTCATGTATCTAAAGGAAAACATAACAGGAACAGCCTGAAAGCCAAAATCCGGCACCAAACAAACCCAGAGGAAACAAAGTGTCTTTTAAGGTGGACCTTCGGTTCAAGGTAGAACCCTAAATAGTGATTGTTCCTTCAGTCTTATAATACTACATTATACAGATGGAACCCAAGTCACTGACTTCTTCCTGAGAATCTCATATGTCCAACAATGTTATTAATGGATACAATATGACTCAGTAGGTGATTAAATCTCATGTTATTATATAGAATTTAAAATAGATTCTTTTGTGGGTATTTTCAGGTCAAGGTGTCCTCAAGTATGATCTGAACTTTGTGCGATCTAACACTGAACCAAGGGTATGGGAATAAAATCTTCTTATTGCTTCATATTAAAAGCCAAGATGGCGACCAGTTTCCACAAGTTCCCTGTTGGTAACAGCCGCCTTCAGGTTGGGACATTGGTCTTTTTGGTTTCATCAATTTTCTGCCTATAACTTGGTTCAGTGCTACCTTTCCATCAGATCTGTAGGAGGTATTGGTAGAGTCCTGATAGTCATACCTACCTTTGTAGGGCCACTTAAAGCTCTAAGCCCTCACAATTACCCCACGCTGGTGGTGCCTCACCTGATCTCGAACATCTTCTAATACTTACTGGTAACCACTAGGACAGATGTGTGTGGACAGATCGTAATACAAGTTCTCACTTTACAGGAAGGATTGAGGCTTTTCATTTAATTGAGGCTGTTGTAAAATCAGCTTGTGTTGGCCTTTTTTCTACTTAAAGGGTTTTAAAGCAAATTGTCTCATGACAAAGCGACCATAGACCATCTCAGAACACGACTTGGGAAACATCTGTATGTAGATCTCCATATAAGAAGCTGTTTAGTGGCTGTTTCACGACAGGGGTTCTAAGACCAGATAGATCAAGGTTTTATTTCATTAACATACAGTATCTATACACCATTACACCTTAAAGGATTAGCTGCATGTTAATTAAATAAAACCAATTAATGCTCGCTCTAGACATCTATCAACTTTCTGGTTTTTTAAAATATTGTTGTAGGAGTCTTTTTTGCAGTCACTAATTTTCAGGTTTGTGGTAAGGTGACTGACAGCCAATAATATAATTCAATATTTAAAAAATTGCAAGATAACCAACCTTCGTTTCCAGTTCCACCTTAAATTCATTCTCCTTGTCATCCGGAGACACCATTTCCCCTGCACCCCCGGATTAGTAACATGCAGAGTGGTTTGGCCATAACCGAAGCCGGCTCCGTGCTCTGGTTGAGACTTAAGGCCAGGGTTAGAACTTACCATGGAACCTCGCTTGTAATGGCTATACCACGTACCAGGCAGCTCTTTGGGCCAACGAGCGATTTTATTCTGTAAAATACGACATGGGTTACAGAAACGGAATACAAAGGCTGAATCTTACCAGTTTACCACGCTTGAATTCACTGAACCAGGAGCCTGGAGTCTCTTTGGGCCAGTTGGTAAGTTTAGCCTGAATTGGGGAAGGGAAAGGATGGTAAGAAAACCAAAGGTTATACGCCAAGGATTGTGACCAAGACCCCCAAACCCGATACCCCATCTCCGGCTCCTGCGTAACACTACAAAGATATGTAGAGACTTCCTTCCCGTTGTCTAATCTGCAGAGATTGACACTCTAATTTGAGAGTAGAAACACGCGCCACCTATCTCCTGCACATCTTGGCTGAGGTTTCTTTAAGTCTGCCAGCGCTATATAATCTTAAACCTTCACTATATCCATTAAATAAAGTTCTATTGGCAGTTAAACACATTTTTATGACTGTGGGTAGAGGTGTCTGCCATGGGCATAAATATTGAAACATTTCTCCACTGGGCATTAAAAGATAAAACACAAGGCATTGTCTTTAAGCCTAAATTCAACAATTAGAATGATTCCAATGCTTAGAAGCAGACTTAAAAGGAAAACCTAATTCTGCAGTAATTCCTCCATCTGAAAATAGCAGGTTATTACATTCTGCCTGTCAATAGAACGCCTCCAGCAGATCAGGGTCAGGGAATAGTCACAGCAACACCGTTCTCAACAATCAGTTCCACAAGTTTATTGACGAGAGATTAGAGTAAAATCGAAATAGTACTCCTCTCTCCCTGGTGGGGCGACAATGGGCTAATTGACCACGTGGGCAGAAAGTGTAACTGTCGCTTACAATTGGCGGATTCGGACAGTTTTGGTACAATTTTTTTTAGCATACTTTTTTTTTTTTTAGGAACCGGTGGCATGATTGAGGCATGAGGCACCAAATACCTCATGTTTCTGTAATGTCACAAGTTCATATATATATATATATGACTATGGTTGCAGCTGTGCTTTATTATGATGTTTAATGCAATGTTCCGGCAATCCTATGCGGAGAGTGTACATACATTGTAGCTGGGCTACTGATACTGTATCTCCTCGTAATCAGCCTGTGAGCGTAACGTGTGACAGAAACATCTCCATCTCTGTTTGCAGAGAAACGGTGATAAAAATGGAGAGACAATAAAATATTTCTAGCGATTAAGACGCCAGAGAAACGTTGACTAATGGATCTGACAACCAGATGCAGATTGTGTTGTGTGGAGAGAACTTAGAGAACGGCAGTCACAGTGTTAACAAACCTTGTGTGAGATCTTCCCTGGTTGATGTGTAGAGTGAAAGTAACCACTAAGTGTGTTAATGTGAACTTGCAATGCTTCTATAAGTGCGCAATTGTTTCAAGGCGCACACCTACTGCTTAGACTGCTCCGTTCAGCCTACTTTATGTCTCAGATTACTGATGACAATGAGGAACTCTTTGTTACATGTGGCAATTTGATGTTTTTATTAAATAATCTTGGTGGTGAGGGGGGTTTGGGGATGCTGTGTGCCTCCCGAAACACAACTCCTTAAAATGCGCTTTCTCCACCCCCTTATCTTATTCTAATAACTTTAACTCCCTACAGAATGTATTGGCACCTTGTCCATACTCAAGGTATGCCCTAATACTTCCAACTCCTCCCATTGGACGGTGCAAAACCTGCTCCCCTGAAGGTGCCACTGTCTTGATCAACAAATCTATACACTTTCTCGTTAAGACAAGTGTAATTGTGCAAAAGTAGGCGCTTGTGATGAATGAGTATTTGTGCAGCAGATTTGGGAACGAGTCTTTGTGAATTGTTTACTTATTGCCACATCTTTAGCTCTACATACATTTCAGGGGACTATAAAATGTGTTTAAATTACTTTTACAGAGCAAATAAATTCATCAATAAAGAAACATTAGTGCAACAACAATAGATTGAAACGTAGGGTGTCATATTCTATGCAAACGTATGTGGCTGGCAGATTGCCCCAAGTCTGACCATATGGCCTTTTTCGTGTGGCTCATGTTATTGATAAGTGGATCCATTAAGGGGTGAGTAATATTAACACATAGTTTGACTGTCCTACAGCTCTATTGCTTTCATCAGGCTGAGGCAGTCAATACCTCCGGCGTGCAATGTCTAAGGAGAGGCAGCAATTAATTAAGTGATCTTAAAAAAAATCTGGAAGCAAAGTGTTATTTCACTCGCCAAGCCTCTCTGGTGCCAGACGTTTCAATTGATTGTAATGCCAAATTCAAAGAGACTCTACACCACTTACTCCTTCAGACTTCTTGTCGGGGTATATACAAGACTCTCCTCCCGCGGTGAAATTGCAGTAGACCTTAAAGGAGTCTCGAGAGCAGCCTTGGTTAGGATCAATCCAATATTCACCTAGATTTGATAAGAAGAAGAGAATGAAGCAGAGAGGTTTTCGGCGGCTGGAGTTTGGCATCTGGGCAGAGTGTGATTAACTACCATTATTTTCTATTTATTGTATAAAAACCTGATTATGATTATCTCAATTATCTCTCTTTGTCTTCACACTCAACCTCTCTGCTGGCAAAAGCAAGCTTGTGTTGAGCCTCTGAATTTATCATCTATAATTTGCACAATAATAGGCAGTTGCAGAACATTTGTATGGATTTCTGTTTGAAAGGTTAAAAGATGAATGTGGCAGAATGAATAGAATTAATAGACGGGATAATGTACCCACTGATGTAAATGATCTGACTATTAGAAGTCACAGAGTAATTCCCTGACCAAAGAAAGGTACGTGGGCCTCATAAACCGAGCATACGTATCTTGTTTAGAGACTTCTAAATCCTTACTATGTATAATAGAGTATGTTATTGTGGAATTATGATATCACTAGGTCCTGTGTATATAGATAATGCATATTAATATCACTTGTGTATTATAAAACCCAATAAAATGATTTGTCATATCAGTGGTGTCTATCCGCAATGTTCTGACATGTTTAGCTGTAAAACATATACACAGTAATATATACCCGCCAGCTGTATACACATGAATTAAACATAAAACGGCACGTTATTTATGTATGCAGAGCTTAGTACAAACTTAGAATGCATTTTGTTATGTAAATCTGACCTACAAAATCCAGGGCACAGGAGCCGGTAATGTATCACGGCTGTTACATAGAAAGGACTTATACTGTAAAAATAATTGAAGATCAGAGGTTACACTGATGCTCTGGAAATGTCATTTTAATTGGTGCTTGATCCAGCACATGGTGTATAATACAGAGCTGACACCTTACAGTAACATTATCCAACACTAGGACAACGCCTATTGGTCAGAGCACCTTACTGTAATAATAATCAGGGTGGTGTCAGGAGCACAGAGTATATCAGGAGATGAGTGATGTGTTAGTGAGGACAGGGCTGCATGTGACAGGGTCAGTGACATGATGTGAGGAGGAGAATGGAGGCAGCAGGAAGTCACAGACTGAGAGTTATATAGTGGAAGGAGCAGGGTCCTCCAGCAGCACAGAGTATATCAGGAGAGTGATGTTAGTGAGTCACACGTGTATATAGATCCCAGTGTAAACAATAAGGTAATTCTGCCCTCTCCACCTTGTACCTGGGTGAATGTTGCCCCTCACAGTAACGAGCTCTTCTGGAATGTTTCTTCTTAATAACACTTTGCTGCTCATTTATGTCACAGAGCAATTAGTGGGGTCCGTTTGGGGCTGTCATACGCTGATCAATCTCTGATTAATTCTGATTATATGGTGTTTACAGCTTACATGCATACGGTCACTTATTTATTATATGGGAGTAGACAAGAAATGTTATGTGAGTGTGAACTCACCATCTGGGAAGTCCGTGTGGCATAGCTGTAAGTCCTTGCAAGTCCTGGCTGGGTTACCCTGAGTGCCCAAGGGGTGTTTCATCTGCTCAATTTCCAGTTTTAAGGAGTTAAGAGAACCGAAGATTTCCTCCATGCCGTCCGCATAGTCCATGTAATTATTATCGGCGTTTCCTTCATCAACCACTTGGCTAGCATCGATACTACGCTTCGTTCTTTTCGATGACTGGACAGGAAGTGGCTGGATGACTTCCCCTGGGGGACCCTACAACAGAAGCCGTAACACTAAGGACCCTTTCGCAACAGTCTTACATTTCATGGAGCATTTATGAGGATCCTACTTACCGGAGGACCAGGTGGGCCGGAAGTTCCAGTTTCACCCTTTGGACCAGTTGGACCCTGGAAAGAGAACACTATAGGTTTACATGGGACGGACAGGATGGATTAGGTGAAAATGAAGAAGATTGGACATTGAGGTCATCTGATAATAAGCAGGTGACAGAACAGAGAGGTAAGACCTCTACTTACCGATGACCCTTTAGCACCTTTTGGCCCAGAACCACCCTGAAATATAAATCACAACTGGTTTGTACAGATAAAGATACAACCATGAACCATGATACCACATGACAGCGGTGACACGGTTATACATGTACAATTTAATACGTACCGGTAATCCAGGAGGACCGGGAGGACCTACAGGCCCAGACGGGCCAAAGATACCCTGAAAGAGAGGAGTATAAGTGATAAGACCTCTGTGTCAGTATAGAACAGGGCGCACAGTCTGTGTACAGCAGATTCTGTTACTGCACTAATATAGTTACTTCCAATATAAATAGTTCCTGAGAGTTTATCTGCTGTTATAAACCATTCATTCCTAAGTGTGTTTTGTCATTTATTCGCTACTAATGTGTATGCGCATAGATAAGGGCTTGTATTATGTTGCCCGGAGTAATGATGGGAACCACAGCCCTGAATCCTCTGCTCCATCTCATGCTGCCAAATGATTGTTTGAGTTGGAATAAGCAGCTCTGTTATCGTCTAGTCCCAGCGTCGCTCTCTGTGGACTGTTACTAGTATTGTGAGGTGACTGTGGAGCTGTGAACGAGGTGGGAACAATGGAAATAACTTACCTGTTCTCCTTTAGATCCTTGAGAACCTTGAGAGCCTGGAAGGCCGCGATCTCCCTTTTCACCTTGCTCTCCAGGAGGTCCAATGAGACCAATCAATCCGGGATGACCCTAATGACAAGAAGAGCGTAGTATTAAGGTTGGCTCGCTTGTATGGTCTTTAGTTTCCAAAAGTTACCCACAGTATAGACTGGATGCTTAAAAAAAATGCAATAGATTACCCTTATGTAGGGGTTACCATAAGAGCTTACAATCTACTCTCCAGCTTTAAAGAGAAACGATTGCTGGGATATAAATGAGGTCTGCAGTCACTTAGTGGTTAAGAGCACTGACTATATAAATCTTATATTCAATTCCTGCGTAAAATCTAAGTTCTTATTTTATACCTCTGAGGAAAAAGCCTCATTGCAAAATATCCTATTTAGGGCAGTGTGGGGTGATTTAAACGTTCACTGTTACTGTTAAACTAAAAAAGTCTTTACGTCATATGTAAATTTATATTTGTTAATAAATTTTCAATTACAAACCTCCAAGCAATATACGGACGGCTAATTGAGTTTGTTTGAGAAGCCACCTGTAGGGTTTTTTCTCATTATATTGTTACCTATAAACGGACGTGTTTTCCTCCTGGAAAAACTATACAAGACCGATGAAACTACTGGAATTGTTGGGCCGGGAGATGAATAAATATGAAGAGTCTTTATGAATTACATCTGATTAAATTACACTGATCATGGAGGACTACAAAAAAAATTATCTACGAGGGAAATTTTCTTGCTGGATAAGGCAACAGTAAGAGGGAAATATATTCAGAGAAAATTTCCCACTGGACAGTGATCTGAATATTGCTCGGATTAATCGGAGACAGAGATAGTGGTTATACAGGGGATTGATAGATGCGTCTAACAGCCACTGCACCACGAAGGATAAAGTGTGTTGTCAGGGAAGATGGATTGTTGGTAAATACATACGTTTCAGAAGTTTATGGTGTGGATAGATACTAATATATGCAATTTACACAGATGCCTCAGAGAGAAAAACATTATAAACATTATCAATGGAATGACAAAACTTAGAATTCTAAAATATCTTCTTACAAATTATAAACATGATATTCAGGGCTTATTCACACTCCGTTTGTCAATTATTTGTTATTTACACTGAAATTTTAAAATCAACTTTTAGGGAATTAAACGGTGCAATAAAAAGCCATCTGTATTTTAAAGGCTTGTAAACGTTATTAAGCAGCAAACTGTATACCTCTAACGATGCTGAAAGGAGCACTTACACGAAAGGAAATATCATTTGTTAATTACAGATGTAAATTAATAATATTTTAACAAACGTGATGGTAATTTGACCACACCTACTGTTAATGAGTACATTTTTAAACACACATTTCAGTTGGAAATATAACTGTTTATCAGTAACCGCTCAGAGAATTTCAGTCCGTGGGGGAGATCTAATTTTCCGCAAGGTCCCGTAAGACCCTCGACTGATGTGTCTTTGCGCAATATTTTGTGTGAGCAAAAATTTGCGATGTTTTCTGTACTGCAATACCCAATGCAGATAAACACATCGCATGAGGTTCATTGCGGCTAATTGAATCAGCCCATCTATTTCCTATATGGAAAACCTACAATGTACCGTATGCAGTGTCACACCAACATGGAGGAGACGCATAGACAAACTGCGGTGCAGTGGAGAGATATGTCTATATATGAGAGAATAGAGCTGCTGAAGGATTAACAAGGTTTATCATATAGAATTTATGAAACCTCGACTGTTATTCTATCTATTATATGTGGCAACCAGAAGTCTATGAGACGAGCACTGAAGGCCAGTAGTATGAAGAATAAGATTTTACCTTTTCACCCTTTGGACCTGAATCTCCCTTCAGTCCTGGTAGACCTGGCGGACCCTGTAAGAAGTTAAAAACGATAGTAAAGTTATTAAACAGCCATTAATGCTTCTGCCACAGTTATCTGAGGCCCCAATATAAGATCGGAGGCTCCAGAGAAACAACCTTTGGACATCTGCAGTGATGTAACATTAGAAACATTAATGAACTGGACCAGCACACTGACTCTGTAAGTCATCATGGAAAGAGTATATTTAGTGATATATTGGCATGTGAATGGCAGAGATGAATGGAATTTAGATCAGTTTGATGCCCAACCTCCCATATAACCATCTCATAAATATAAAAGATCAATATTTGTGAAGCCAGTGGGAAGTGACAGAGTGCACCTGAGGAGTCATCAAGGACAGGACTGTTTTTAGGATCTATTGGAATAATAAATAATTTCTGCTGGAACCAGCGAGTTCAATGGTCATTGCTGTTGTCGCCTTGGTTCCTAGTTTGGTGGTCTCCGCAGCCTTCTTCATGACAGCGGCTAATGTCACAACTTCTGCCAACATGGGGAACAAGTGTCCTGACTCTTTCAAGTCTCCAGCCTCTCCTCATTACACCTGTACCAAACCACCGGTAGCCACACAGAAATACCAGTTGCCAAATGGCTGCTTTAATTATTGGTGGCTGATGATGCTTCTGTCTAACAATAGCCCCACTACCAGCTACAATTGTTATTCCGCTCTCTTATGTACCATGTCTTCCCCGCACCTCTTAGATTGTAAGCTCATTGGGGCAAAGTCATCTTTACCTTATTTCATTTCATTGTACCTAATTTTAGCGCTGCACAATATGCTGGCATTCTATAGTTGGTTCTTACCATTGGTCCAGGTGGGCCATCAGGACCAGTTGAGCCTGGCAGACCTTGCTCTCCCTAAAATAAATGGAAATGATATCCTCAGGTATATGTTATATTTACATCATTAGTCAAACACTCATCCTTATAATGTTCATGATGTGACCTTCTTCCACAGAAATACTCACCACAGGTCCAGGAATTCCTCTTAGACCTTCAGGTCCAGGTTTTCCAGGAGATCCTTGAGGACCAACAGGACCTGTCTTTCCAGGAGGACCTTCTAAGCCTGATTCACCCTTTGTTCAAAATAAAAGGGATGGTTAAGGCATCCTATAGACTCATAATGACAAGTCACGAAAGGAACAAGACTAACCTTTCCACCCTTCTCTCCTTGTCGGCCTTCTGGACCTACTGGACCAGGGGGACCCTATGAAAGGAAATGAAACCATTAAGCAATACAACATGAGATAACAACAGTCTACAATATACAAAGCAATCTGGACCTTTGCGTTTCTTGATCAATTCATTATTGAAGCGTCCAAATTTGTTACTCACCCTCTTTCCTGGTGGACCAGATGGTCCAGGCTCTCCGGTAGGACCGGGTGATCCCTAAATAAGACCAAGTAGAGTATGAGATTACCAACTGTGGTTTAATATAATGATAAATATACAATAATGAAATTACTACTCACTGGTTGACCAGATTCACCATCGTCACCCTTATCACCAGGAGGCCCATCTTGACCCTGAAGCGTAAAAAAAACAGAAAACATATAGAAAAAAGATCTTCATAGCAGATGTAGGTTGACTCTTATCTTCATATTTTTACAGTGTCAGTCATCAGTCGACTAGACCTATAACATTGATGATGGTCATAACTGAACAGATATCTGTAGTGTGGACATGGTTAGAAATGACTTACAGATGGTCCAGGTTCACCAGGAGGACCAGGATCTCCAGGAAATCCAACCGGACCCTGGAAAACACAGAAAGGCGTTACCAACATGAACAGGAGGGGCGATCCATAGAGCTCGTTATAATCATCTATTGTATCACAATGGAGCGTGGGTACAGAGATATACTTACCGGGCTCCCTTTTGGACCATCGTCACCAGGAGGTCCTTTGGGACCAGCTGGGCCAGCTGCCCCTTGAAGACCTGCTTCGCCCTTTTCACCTCTTTCACCCTTAGGACCCTATACAAAAACAAAAAGAGGATTTATATACTTACGTTAAATCCGTTTCTCTGATTCCGTCTGGGGGACACTGCTTACCATGGGTTGTGGAGGGGAGCACGGGAGTTGCCACCTAGCTAGTTAATCTTTAGCAATGCTGACAGATCCCTCCCCTCTACAATCCCCCCGCCTCTTCCTCCTCAGTTAATTTAAAAAGCCCCAAGGAGATAGGTCAATCAACCAAGAGCATACAGAGGAAAGGCAGAAGTAAGGGATCACAGTGTCCCCCAGACGGAATCAGAGAAACGGATTTAATGTAAGTATATAAATCCTCTTTTCTCTTTCATCCAGTCTGGGGGACACTGCTTACCATGGGGACGTTCTAAAGCAGCCCCCTAAGGGTGGGACCGCTCCAAAAGCCCCCCTCGTAGAGCACTACGAGCGAAATTTGCATCCGCGGATACATTAAATTGATAGAATTTGGTAAATGTGTGGACAGAAGACCAGGTGGCTGCCCTGCAAAGCTGGTCAGCAGAAGCCCCATTTCTTGCTGCCCATGACGCCCCTACCGATCTGGTGGAATGGGCCATAAGTCTCTCTGGCACAGGAAGGGTTAGCTCTTATGTAAGCCTGCTTAATAGTTGCCGTAATCCACTTGCAATGGACTGTTTAGAGGCTGGCCAGCCCCTTTTGTTAGAATCATAGAGGACAAACAGGGAATCGGTTCGTCTAATTTGAGATGTTCTTTTTACATAAATACGGAGAGCCCTAACCACATCTAACTTTTCCATAGACTGCCGATCAGACTGAGAAGTAGATGAAAAAACCGGAACTACAATTTCCTGGTTCAAATGGAAGGAGGACACCACTTTTGGAACAAAAGAGGGGATCGTTCTCAAAACCGCACTGTCCTCGTGAAAAAACAGTTATGGTTCCCGGCAAGACAGAGCTCCCAATTCCGACACCCTACGTGCCGATGCAATCGCCAAAAGAAAAACAACCTTCCAGGTCAAACACCTAAAATCTGCCTCAAGTAAAGGCTCAAAAGTAGGCCTTTTAAGCATGTCCAGTACCAGGTTAAGATCCCATGGTGCTGTAGGCGGAACATAGGGAGGTTGAATATGTAAGACCCCCTGAAGAAAAGTCTTGATATCTGGCAAATCAGCTAATTTCAGGTGAAAAAAGACTGAAAGTGCCGATACCTGAACTTTTAGGGAACCTAAATGAAGCCCTCCTTCCAGCCCATCCTGAAGAAAAGCCAATAAGCGAGGGAGACGAAAGGAGGACGTGTGACATGTCCTATTTTCACACCATCTGATATAGGCTCTCCAGATTCGATGATAGATGTGAGCCGAAACTGGCTTTTGAGCTCGCATCATAGTGTTCACTACACTGGAGGAAAAACCCCTAGCCCTCCAGAGGCTGGCTTCAACAGCCATGCCGTTAAACTGAGCTGAGGTAAATTCTGGTGACGGAAGGCGAAATCCTTGTTCTACCGCCATAGAGATTATGTCCGTGTACCACACTCGATGTGGCCATGAGGGAGCTATTAGAATTACCGGCAGACTGCCTTGCCTTACTCGTCTGAGCATGCGAGGAAGCATGGGAATCGGGGGAAACAGGTATCCTAACCTGAACTCCCATGACATCGTCATGACGTCCACTGCCACCTTGCGCAAAACCTGTGAACTTTTTTGTTGTGTCTGGAGGCCATGAGATCTATATCCGGAAGACCCCACCTCTGAACTAGAGACTGAAATACTTCCGGATGGAGTGACCACTCCCCCGGCATCATTTGATTTCGACTTAGGTAGTCGGCCTCCCAATTCTTTATTCCTGGAATGAATACTGCCGAAATTGCTGGGACATACTGTTCTGCCCAAACAAAAATCTGAGCTGCAATTTCCATTGCAGCTGCACTCCTGGTTCCTCCCTGCCTGTTGACATATGCCACAGCCGTGGCATTGTAGGATTGAACACTGACATGGTGGCCCTGGAGGAGGGACTGGGCCCCCCGAAGGGCTAAAAGAATTGCCTTCAACTCCAACACGTTTATTGATAAGGCTGATTCCTGAACCGACCAAAGTCCCTGGAGCCGGAGGTGCAGGATTACCGCCCCCCAACCTCTCAGGCTGGCATCTGTCTGGGCTATGATCCATGACCATGGAGCGAAAGACCGGCCCACCGACATGTGATCCTGATTCAGCCACCACTGGAGCGATTCTTTCGCCCGAGGAGACAGCGAGATCCTCTGGAGATCCAAGTGTATGTGGGATCCTGACCATTCCTGTAACAGATCCCACTGGAAGCATCGAGAATGAGCCCGACTGAAGGGGATCGTCTCTAAGGAGGCCACCATCTTCCCAAGCAGCCGCATGCACAAATGAATTGAGGGATTGGGAGAGAACAAGACCTAAGTTGTTATAGCCCGGATTGAACTGATCTTCTCCGTAGGCAGGAACACCTTTTGCCGACTGGTATCCATGATAAGCCCCAGGAAGACCATGCGTTGACACGGAACCATCTGGGATTTCTTTAAGTTGATCAGCCACCCATGGCTCTCGAGGACTGCCAAGGTGAGGGATAAGTGCTGACGTAAGCAAATCTCTGAGGAGGATTTGATGAGCAAATCGTCCAAATAAAGCACGACCTGAACTCCCTTTAAGTGAAGACATGATCTTCGTGAAGACCCTCGGAGCTGTGGAGAGGCCGAAGGGAAGGGCCCGAAACTGATAGTGAGAGGACGCCACTGTGAATCTTAGGAGAGACTGATGGTCGCTCCAAATGGGAACGTGAAGGTATGCGTCCTTTATGTCTATGGAAGCCATAAACTGATCCTTCACTAAGCCGTTTATTACCGACCTCAGGGATCTGTCCACCCGTAAGTGCACATTGAGGTTTTTTAGGTTTAAAATGGGTCGAAAGGACCCGCCCGGCTTCTTGACCAGAAACAGATTTGAATAAAAGCCCTGTCCCTTCTGGTTGTCTGGGACCCTGCAGATGACTCTTTGCGAAAGAAGAGAGGCGACACAAGCCTGTATTGCCTGTCTTCTTGTTGGATCTCGGGGTCGTGGGGTTACAAAGAAACGATGTGGTACCGGACCCAGCAGGTCTATCATGTACCCCCTTGATATAATGCCCCGAATCCACGGGTCTTGGGATGACGCTGCCCATTGTTCCCGAACAGAGACAGACGTCCCCCCACTGGCGCCACTTCCGGAAGAGTAGAGTGGTCGTCAGGACGCAGGCTTCTCCCGTGTCTTGGAGGCCTGGCGCCTAGCTGCAAACGAGTATCTACCCCTGACAGAGGAGCCTCGAGCATTTGGTTGTCTACCTCTAAATGACTGTCCTCTAGGTAAGGAGATCCCCCTAAAGGGCTGACAAAAGGAGCTGACCCGAGGAGTTCGGCCCCTACTTGAGAATACCGGCAAAGAAGTGCTTTTGCCCCCTGTTGCCTGGGAAATCATAGTATCCAGTTCCGGGCCGAACAAACCTGCTGCTGAAAAAGGAATGGTTTCAACTGACTTTTTTAAATCCGCATCTCCTTCCCAGGATTTCAGCAATAACATTCTTCTTGCTGAAATAGATGCAGCCTGAATAGAGGAGGACACAGACACTGAGTTCTGGGCCACCTCACAAAGGTACCCCGATGCCTCTTTCATATGCAAAGCCAGGGGAAGTAAATCAGAGTCCTGTAAGGCCTCTGCCCGTTGGTCTGCCCATGCTTCCATGGCTCTAGCAACCCAAGCTGAAGCAAATGTGGGTCAAAAGGAAGAACCCGCAGCCACAAATATAGATTTCAGCTGGGATTCCACTCTGCGATCATTGGCATCCTGCAGAGTTGCTGAACCTGGGACTGGTAGTAAAGTGTGTTTGGCCAAACGAGCTACTGGAATATCCACTTTGGGAATACTCTCCCAGCGAGCCACATCTTCCTCCTGCAACGGATATAGGGAAGAGAACCTTCTGGGAACAGAGAACCTTCTATCAGGCTGTTTCCAGGCTCCCTCTGCAATATCTCTGGGTTCTACAGAAGGGGGAAACGGATAGCCTTCCTTTTGGCCTTCTTAAATAGACTTCTGTCTCTAGGGGTAGGATCCTCCGGTTCTGGGAGGTCCAACGCTTGTCTCACCGCTAAAACCAAATCATCAATAAATTGGCTTTGTGTTTTCTTCCTGTTCCAAAGGTTGAACCTGGTTAGGATCAGAATTTATGTCCCCCTCCTCTTCTGAAAACCCCTCAGAGTCTGAAAGGACCATAAGGGTATTGGCGGATCTAGGCCGCTTCCTTTTAGCAGGCGGGATGTTTGGGGATTCAAGTAACTGGTTTAGTTTATCCAAACCCTTAATAAATGCTGTGGACCATGCTGGTTCTGTAGGAACAGGGGCCTGGTCCGTAATCAATGAGGAAGGTCCTGGTATAGACGTTCCAATAGAACCTGAGGCAGCCGGGAGGCCCACAGTAGTACTAGCATTATTAACCACGGAGGCTGCCACACTAGATACCAACTGATTGGATTGTAAAACCATCTGTACTAAAGAGGAAACCGACTGTGTCAAGGAGGCCACCCAGGCCGGTTCCTCCGTCAGTGGGGCTGAAATATGCTGGGTTTGCGCAGGGGGGACCCCTGCTTCGCAGACAGAGCAGAGCGCCAACGGGTCTTTCTGCCCACAAGGTAATTTAACATTACATCTTGAACATGTGAAATATTTTGCTACAGGGCCCTTTCCTTTATCTGTCATTTTTACAAAGGAAGGCACACCAATCACACAGACTTAAATTGTTAGATTTGGCTGTAGAGAGAAAGAATGTAGAGAGAATAGTGGGAAAAAACAAGTAATCAAAGTCATAAAAGTTGTACTTGTAATTTTTTTAAACACAATAATATTTAGGCAAGTAGGAGAACTACAATATAACCCCTACTAGCCCACTTTGTAGTACAGTAATATGTGTTTAAATAATTCAGATACTTAGCCCATAGGCCAAACAGGGGAGAAGTCCAACAGCAGTGTCCTGGTGCCTGCTCCCCCTGATCTGTGTCCTCTTCCCGGGCTTCTCCTTGGCGCCAGAAGACCGGGCTAAACCACCTCTCTCTGGAAGGCGGGGGAGCTCTGTGTCTTAGCTCCCCCCTTCTGATAATGCTGTCTCTGGAGCTGCTCCGTTTTTTTAATAAAAAATAAAAATGGTATGTGGCAGAGTAGTGGAGACCTCAAGAGTTGAGGTCTCCGCAGCGGTTAGCACCCAGATGCCCCCTCCTATGTATGAGGGGGGATCTTGGTATGGCTCCCTTCTTCTCCTCGTCTCCTCTGCGGATCCAAGATGGCCGCCGGCATTTGTAATCTCCGATAACCGATGCTGTATGCCTGCAGTGGCAGCGCCGGTTATCGGGGAGGCTCCAGGAGTGACAGTGGTCCGGAGAGACCGCTTGTCACTCACTATTCAGGCACCCCATTCTTCTCTCCCTGTCAGTGAGAGCCTCTGGCTCTTATCTGACCGAGTAGTGCCTGCGCTGCTCTGCTGTGAGTGTGTTCTTTATAATAGAACACACTCCCAGTCTGCCACCTATATAAAAATTAAAATAATGAAATAAAAATTATAGTAGAAAAAATACATGCAGAAGCTAAAACATGCCCAACTCCATGGGCACCTAAAAAAAACTGAGGAGGAAGAGGCGGGGGGATTGTAGAGGGGAGGGGTCTGTCAGCATTGCTAAAGATTAACTAGCTAGGTGCCAACACCCGTGCTCCCCTCCACAACCCATGGTAAGCAGTGTCCCCCAGACTGGATGAAAGAGAAAACATAATATTAATTACAAATCATTTTGCTTATTTCAAATGACAGAATCCTATGCATGAAAACTCCAGAAGTAGTTTTGATCATATTGACGTGTCCAGGAAAGTTACAGCATCCATATTTCATATACACAAATACAACACAGGCCGATGGATAGGGCATTGTATTAATGTAGATAATCTTTAATAATCTAATAAAAGATGCCTCTTTACTTACTGGTGGTCCAAGCTCTCCAGGAAGACCAGGTTCACCAGACTCTCCAGGATCACCCTGTCAACACGAGGGAAAAAAATCTAAAGTTAAAGAGAAACCCATCGTTCACAACTTCCAATGTAACCATTGACTATGAGGAACACTTGCTTTCTCTCCAACAGATCCAGGATTGCCGATTCCTCCAGAAGGACCTTGTGGGCCGTCGGCTCCAGGGGATCCGTTGGGGCCCCGAGGGCCGGGTGGACCAGGTGGACCCTGAAAAATGAATGAAACATAGTCTAAAATATAACAAAGAAAAAGCAAACACTGTAAAGTAAAATAATGTATAAAACATTGTAAGAACTGGAACAGCACATGTTTTTTTTTAGTATTTATTGAATGTCTGAACTGATATGGAAAAGTCTACTGGAGAGTACTAAATTGGAGGATGACTTTTCAAAATTGCTGAGTTACCGAGTACTTGATCTCCAGCAACCTCCAGCTATTTCAGCTGCTTTTATCAACTGACCTTAGAGCTCCTCTGTGTTAGATCAATCTGATAAAGTAACAGACATACTGCACAGATGTTTCATGGGAGCTGCCATATTAGCAATAGTCCCCACTTCTAATTGCAGCAAATTATTATTATTATTATTATTATCATTTATTTGTTAGGCGCCACAAGGTATCCGCAGCGCCGCACACAGTACTAACAGTAGACTATACAGGGTTAAACCATACAGAACAATGAACAAAAAGTACCAATACTTCAGAAACTCCGGCCAGTCATATGCAGTAATGACGGAGCGGAAGAACAGGTATGGAGACAGGAGGGGAGGGGGCCCTACTCATACGAGCTTACATCCTAAGGTAGGGTAAACAGACCAGGCACAAGAGGAGCCAGTTGAGGCAAGAGGAGAGAAGGGAGGACGAGCAAAGGGAAGAGATGGGGGTTAAGTAGATGGTTGGTAGGCTTTGAGGTAGAGGTGAGTTTTGAGTGCACGTTTGAAGGAGCACAGAGTAGGAGAGAGACGGATGGAACGAGGGAGGTCGTTCCAGAGAAGGGGGGCTGCACGGGAAAAGTCTTAGATTCTGGAGTGGGAAGAGGTGATAAGAGTGGAGGAGAGGCGGCGGTCGTTGGCCGAGCGCAGGGAGCGGGCAGGAGTGTGAATGGAGAGGAGGTTGGAGATATAAGGGGCAGTAGAGTTGGAGAGAGCCTTGTAAGTGGTGGTGAGGAGTTTGAAAAGGATTCTGTAGGGGAAGGGGAGCCAGTGTAAGGCGAGGCAGAGAGGGGAGGCAGAGGAGGAGCAGCGTGAGAGGAAGATGAGTCTTGCGGCCGCATTGAGTATAGAGCGGAGGGGGGAGAGACGGGAGTGGGGGAGGCCAGTGAGGAGGAGGTTACAATAATCAAGGCGGGAGATGATGAGTGCGTGGATGATAGTTTTGATGGCATCCTGAGAGAGAAAAGGACGGATAGTGCTTTCACTGTCTCATAAACAGTGAAAGCACTAACAGTAGTAAAACGTTGAGGGATTGAGTCTCCTTACTTCCCATAGCTCTGAAACAATCCCATTCTGGCTGAATTTGGAACATCTATATTTCTGAATTTTCTACGGATGATCTGGGTCTATCTCTATATGAAAGCCATTAATTAGATCCCAAAGTACATGTGTGTGTATCTCTCTCTTTCTCTCTATATAATCATTTTTGTGTATTACTGCAATTGCAGAGTGAGTCCTATCCAAATTCCTTCTGTTTCATTTTGTTGTATGTTATGTAGCTAGATTCCCTCACTGTATAACGCTGCATAATAGGTTGCTGCTTTATAAGTAAAGGAGAATAATAATAATAATGCTATCGCGTACAATGTATAGTACTACTAGGGCTGTCTCTGTAGATTTACTGTAGTAAATAGATCAAATTATAAGCAAAACTTTCTATTCTGCTGTATAACCGAAAGGTTAAAAACATCCTATTCGGCTTTCTGTGCACAGTGATTAAATATAATGTTTGTGCCCAGGAGCTATTCATTACCAGCTGCGGCGTATCTAGTACACGTGAATGCCGGCCGATGTAACGTGTCATCTGAAATCATAGGAGACCTGAACTTACCATCTGACCAACATCTCCTGTCTCCCCCTTTTCTCCAGGTGGTCCAGGCAGACCCTATGGAAGATACAAATGTAAACAATGGTACCTACAGTAACAGTCAGCAGTATACACAGATACACCGTCACATTCAAATACACATAGTAAATAGCTGTAGATGATGCAAGTTTAAAGGAAAGTCATTCAGTTCCTGAGAGGTAAATGTGACTCCTCATCTAATGCCCTTGTGTGTCCATTCTCTTAAACTACTTTAAAACGTAATAATTAATAGAGGGTGGGGGTTGAGATTACAGTGTATGGACAAAAGTATTTGGACGCTTGACCATTACACCAACAGGGACTGTAATGACATTGTATTCAAATACATATACTTTAATATGGAGTTGGTCGCCCTTTTGCAGCGATAACAGCTTCTTGGAAGGCTTTCCACAAGATGTTGGAGTGTTTTTGTGGTAATTTGTGCCCATTCATTCTGTGAGGCATTTATGAGGTCAGGAACTGATGGACGAGAAGGCCTGGCTCACAATCTACGTTCCAGTTCATCCCAAAGGTGTTCGATGGGGTTGAGATCAAGGCTCTGTGAGGGCCAGTCAAGTTTTTCCAAACCGAAATCATCAAACCATGTCCTTGCTTTTTGCACTGGGGCACAGTCATGTTGGAATAGAAAAGGGCCTTCCTCTAACAGTTGTCACAAAGTTGGAAGCATAGCATTGTCCAAAATGACTTGGTATCCTGAAGCATTAAGATTTCCCTTCACTGGGGACGTTCCTCCACACATGGAGCTGCCTAAAGCTGTCTCGCTTCTGGCTTGAACTGACTAACTTGATAACTGCTATCCTACAGATCACTGTCCCTATGAAGCCTAATTTTTTTCTACTCGTCACCAAAATAAACTCATTCAACATATCCTCACGGCAGCCACAGACTGCAAGCAGCAGAACCCTCCTTTCATCCAATATATAATTAATCGGGTTTGGCACATTCAGTGTATGGAATTTATAACCAACTTCTCTAAATCTTTTAATAAAATTTGGTCCCTGTGATTATCCTTCTTCAACTTTCACTCTCCCTTTAATTGACCATTTTCTTCCCCTGATGTGTTTATAGATACGGACCCTCGGGTCAAAATCCTTCCTCTCCTACTTGTTTTCCCTCTCTCCACGGCTCTAGCCCTGTCTCTCTTCCCTCTACCCTCCCCTTACTCCTTACATAAAAACCGGAGTCACCCAATACTTATATGTTAATGCCCTTTTTTTTTCTACTGAACAATACTATATATCTTGTATTGTTGATATGATATGCGACACGGCTATATCAGTTTCCTCCTCTTTTGTACCGTTTGACACTTCAAAAAAAAAATATATATATTTAAAAAAAAAAAAAGATTGCCCTTCACTGGGGATAAGGGGCCTAGCCTGAAAAGCAGCCCCATACCATTCTCCCTCCTCCACCAAACTTCACAGTTGGCATAATGCAGTCAGGCAGGTAACATTCTCCCGACATCCAGACTCACCCATCTGACTGTCAAACAGAGAAGCGTGATTTGTCACTCCACAGAACACGTTTCCGTTATTCCACAGTCCAGTGTCGGTGTGCTTTACACCACTCCATCCGACGCTTGGCATTGGTCTTGGTGATGTGAGGCTTGCATGCAGCTGCTCAGCCATGGAAACCCATCCATTAAGCACCCGCCGCACAGTTTTTGTGCTTACATTAATGCCAGTGAACTTTTGGAACTCTTCAGCTATGGAATCAGTAGAGTGTTGGCGACTTTTACACACCATGCGCCTTGGCAGTCATTGACCCCACTCTGTGATTTTACGTGGTCTTTCGTTTCATGGCTGAGTTGCTGTTGTTTCTAAATGCTTCCACTTTCTAATAATATCACTTACAGTGACCGTGGAATATCCAGCAGGGATGAAATTTCACAAACCATCTTATTGCAAAGGTGACATCCTATCACAGTACCATGCTTGAAGTCGGTGAGCTCTTCAGAACGACCCATTTTGTATCACAAATGTTTGCAAATGGCTAGGTGCGTGATTTTATACACCTCTGGCAACGGGTCTGATTGAAACACCTCAATTCAATAATTAACAGGTGTGGCCAAATACTTTTATCCATATAGTGCATATGGAGGGGAAGCTGGAGCAGGCAGTAAAGGGACAGAGAGGAGATATTACTAATTACATTACCATAGCTATCAGCATAGATGTGAATATATGGGGAATATATTGTGGAAAAAAAATAAAAAAATTAGCCATTGCTTGTATTGTCACCTGCAATCCAACTGGACCTGGTGGGCCGGGGAAACCTCTAGGACCCTCATCACCCTTCTGCCCAAAGAGCCCTTGCTGCCCCCTGGGTCCTGGCTCTCCGTCAGCTCCCTGTGATGAAACAGAGGACACAGAATTAATTACCTGATCTTTCGGAAAGAGCCATGTTGGATTACCAGCGGGTCAGAATCTACTTACAGATGGACCAGGCTGGCCAATTGGACCCTGGGGTCCTGATGGTCCGGGTGGGCCCTGCAGGAAGAGAAATTACAATATACAAAACTGTTTTATGAAAAAGCAAATAACTATTGGTGACCTGGAAACAAGTTGTACCTGTTCTCCCTTGTCACCTCTGTTTCCCTTCTGTCCTGGCTCGCCAATTTCACCCTGTGAAATGAAAAGTAAAGTTGTGTTATAAGGTTTGAACATCTGCTGACATTGTAGTAACAGAAGTGATACAATGTTATACTGCATAAAGGAATGTAACAGGACATGTAGAACATCCCTCAGACGATTGTACATCGCAGCTGCAGAGAATAGGACAATTGTTTCTTCTTAAGATGCCAGGTTTATTCTATCTCTGTCTGAGGCTTGGCAGTCACTGAATTAATCTATGAAGCTCCACCCACTTTGCAAAGGAAAAACAAATGGGAGGAGCTAACTTCTTCTGACCCCAAACTCCTCCAATAGCTTCACTGCCCAATAATGTGACTGTTACAGGATGGAAGGACCATGGGAAGGGTAGTTACTCTTCTTACCTTATCCCCATCTTCACCGGGTGGGCCGACTGGTCCAGCAGGACCAGGGAGACCAACAGGACCTTGGATGCCATCACGTCCGGCAGGCCCCTGTGGACCCTTTTCTCCCTGTAATTACAAGAGACGAGTGTAAAGAGGAGAAAAGTACAAGCATCATAGATGTGTGGATCATCTCAATTATCCAAATAATCTAGTATAAACCTGCATTCATGAAGAGCGGCGTATGTTCTAGGAGGTAGGAGAACTAAACCTTACATCATTCTGGGTCAGTATCAGAACATAAGAAGTTACATGTCTCAGGTGTCACAATATCCTTGAATAAAAAGAATCTAAGACTGGACAAGGATTGACGCAGGACCCACCCAGTCCGATATCGCTAAGTGGGAGACCAACAATTGCTTTGCTGCTCTAGAGTCTGGTGAGAATATGATTTGGTTGCCTGAGAAGTGTGGACATCTGGTGACCTCCTTGGATGTTACATGAGGCATTTACAGTGTGATCACTGTGAAATTTTCCATGGTTGGTTTGAGACTACATGAGATAAGAGACTGGAACTGACAATTTGCTATATGAGGAATGTACTGAAGATATAATTAGAGAACATTGAGCTTGACGTATGGTATTACAGTTGATAGAACAATAAAACTGCTTGCTTAGCTATGCCCTTTATATGGAGACACCTGTTACATAATGTTGATCCAGAAAAATCAACATGGCAAAATGAGGTCACGGAATCTGCAACGAAGAATGATTAGAAGCAGGAGATTGCAGTGATTCCTTATGAGTTCATAGCAAGTTAGATCATTTACCACCACAATAATGTCATTTTCAATGCAATTACCGATCCCAAACTTTACACAGTTGTAAAACTAATTGGCAATGTGATAGAAGTGACAGGGTATTTGCAGAACCTTTGTCACAGGCGGGAGGAAAACGTCTTGATTTGTCTTGTATGAACTGCTGGATTTAAACATTTTGATGATGATCTATTAGTGGCATTGTTACACACGGCTGCTAATTTCATATGGACTTTCAGAGTAAACAGTATAACTAATGCCACTCATATTGATACAAATATATAGTGAAATAATGACATTGAAAGCTTGTATCTCAATGAGTGTTATTGTATCAGCATTACAGGGTACTAGATTATGTTTCCTTTTCATCTATAAATAACAATAGCATTGGACTAGCTAAATTAAAAAACAGTTTCCCCGAGTTGAATTCTCCACCAGTCATTAGCACAAATGAAATAAAGAGCATTTTAGAGGCTGAGGTTTGTGCTATTGTTTGAGCCATGAACAGTGAGCTGCTGAATATCTCCGCTACGTTATGAATCCTTGAAGCCAGCGGTAAATGACTATAAATAAAATAAATGGCACTTTTCATCTGGCGTGAAGTGTGGTCTGCATTCTTCCCTCAGCAAGAGCCCCTTATGAAGTTGTTTTGCTGGGCCCTCGTCTGCCATCTTTTATTATGCCGATGTAAGCGAAAATCCAGTGATGAAAAAAGCACCTTTAATAACCAGAATCAATCAACATTAATGCCCCAGTTCAATTGAAATTCAGTCCTGCTTTAAGCCTGGTCCCGGCGGAATCCAGTACATGTAGCGTTTGAAATATTCGTGTCTGGAGTGTTTGATTTTCCACAATATAATCAGGGATTGTTGTCGGCATTCTGACACCTGCCATGTAAAGCCGAGTGCGCTTGTTGTACAATCCCGAGTGGAGTCACAGGTATTAGGGAATGAGCCACTTCCCAGTTAGCTGCAGAACTCTCCTCTGTATCTGGAATCTGTAACTTTATGTACTGGTAATAGGTGGATATATATCAGGGCGTGTAACGTCAGGAACCTGCAGCTTATGTCCTACAATGGAATTACTGCTCGTAGATTGTGTCTTTACCTGATGTTCTGTAATATTCAGTGCTTATACACGGATGGACTACCAATGCCATTTTATTTTATACAACCTTTGTACCAGTGCCGTACTGTGCCCTCCTATGCCCCCTCCCCAAGCTATTGGTGTACCAATGGTGCCCTCCGCTCCATATTGCTACTCTACCGGTCATATTACAGCCAATATCTGTAAATGTATAGCCGCCATAAGTCCTTATAACAGATAGAGACAATTTGGCTAACTCGTATTTCTCCTCATATCTGTATCGAATACATTAATCAATATTTACTGTCATTATTGGAAAGAAGTATGTAAACCTTTACATTTAACAGTAAACATGACCAGTGTTATAGTCAGCGTGTCATCTTGGTGATAACATCATTCCAGATCAGCGCAATCCAAGACCTGATTTGACCTAATATAAATCTATAACAGAACGGCAGAAGACATCTGTTTTACAAGTGTGATAAGGATTGGTGACGTGATGAAAAACTCTGAATTTTTCTCTGTAGAATTAATGGATAAGTCCCAAATGTATTCTTCCTTCAATGATTGTAAACGGTCTGTCTTATGTCTATGCCAAAAAGTTCCACTGTCGTCCAATCTGTGCACAGAATATTCTTCCGAATGGTGCCGTGGGTCGTTCGTTCCCTTCTTGGTACACTCCTACACACAGTAGTGTTTAACATTCTTCCTTAGCTGGCTAACTGGGATAATGATGGCTGATTTAAACCAAACTGGCCAAATGTCCGTGTATCTGGGCTTAACTGACCACGAAACAAGGTCAAGAACGATTTAAACCCTTCCTGAACTCCCAGCCACTATCACTATGTGGGTGCAGTCCACGGCCAACAGTACCGAGCCTCATGGATTCCAGGCAATTGGGGGTAACATTAAACATTGGCGACAATGAACACTGACGATAGACGATGCCAGAATGACCATTAAGTCCTTGGTTCTTACCCTGGGCTCTGTTATCTCCCAGAGTATTTTATTCTTTGCTCTAAGAGTAGATGGCTTTTGCATGAATGTTGTCTCTATGAAGATTGTCTGATCAACTGTGCTTTATTAATGGTGTTCAGCCCCGTGAGTATCAAAAACGTATTTTGTAACTCCTCAGAAATCCACTTTGCCCGAGACCTTATTAACTTCCACAAACCTGTATCATACAGAGCAGACTGATGCAACAACAAAGGACCCATGTTTGTTTGTCATCTCATTGATCGGAACACCTAATAATGTATCCTTTAACAGGTCTGAGGTTCACATACATTCTCCAACAACAACTAGAAATGGATAAATATGTTTTAAATTACATTATTGTGTATTATTTAAGGAATCCGATTTTCTTTAACACTATGAGACTTTAGCCACAAAATGTCTTTTATCACTAGCTTTTTTTTAAAAAAAAACTATGTAGTGCTTAAATAAGAAACATTTAGCTGCTGACCAATTCTCTCCATAGACATCAGTAGTAAAAGTGACACCTGTAAGTTGCAAATGGTACTGCAAACAATCACAAAATTCCTCTTAAGAAGCATCATGAGAAAATAACATACATTTAACACTGCTATAAATCACTGTCCGTCACAATGACTTTATGTTACATAAATACATAGTAAAGGTCAAGAAATGCTGCAGCTTTTCATATATAACCAGCCATTTACTTACCGGTGTGCCCTTTTCACCTGCAGGTCCTGTTGGCCCCTGTGGCCCCGGTCTTCCTGGTAATCCAATTGGTCCAGCTGGACCGGCAGCACCTCTTTCCCCGGGAGAACCCTAGACAGGAAAGACGGAAACAATTACCAGACCGCGGCTTACAGAGCTGAACATGAAGCCAAATCTGACGCTACGCACGCACGGCCGCGCTTCATACCAGGTTCAAATTGTAATTTAGCTGCAATTAAAATATATTTTTTTCTGTATATTCTCTACAAAGTTGCCAATTTAAGTCTCACAAAGAGATTGAAAAAAGGCAAATAAGAAAGATGATTTCCCATAACACTTATAAAGAATCTGTTTACCAAGGTGTAGTTTCCTATGCATGTAAATGACTTTCCTCCTCTGCACCAATTTCACCTTAATAAATTCACTGTTTTAACCTGTGAATTCATTACCGTACGATATGAATGAACATATTTTTTTATTTTGCTTTGTCTAATTAATCTCAGAGGTGCTGTGAGAATTACTAATCATTTCATTGCATTTACTGGGCATTGTTTCACAGAGCGTTACATCTAAACAGTCCTATCATTCCCCCATCCAGGACATTTTCTGTTACCTCCAAAACTAGAGCAGATAATCTAACCAGAATTGAACACTTACTGCTGGTCCGGGCGGGCCTGGGGGTCCTTCATTGCCTTTCAATCCAGGAGATCCCTACAAAGAGATACATTTTTAATATATTTGCTAAAATTTGTCAACAGAGTCAGATATATT
The DNA here is from genome assembly GCF_038048845.1 of Mixophyes fleayi. Classification (NCBI taxonomy): domain Eukaryota; kingdom Metazoa; phylum Chordata; class Amphibia; order Anura; family Limnodynastidae; genus Mixophyes; species Mixophyes fleayi. The sequence continues at coordinate 129,259,335 of NC_134410.1, read as the reverse complement.
GAGGCATCACAGGCCTTTGTCTATGGGCTCTACTTACAATTGGACCAGGAAGACCTCGTTCACCACTGAAACCTCTTAAACCCGGAGGTCCATCTTTACCAGGCAAACCTGCAGGGCCGGGATCTCCCTGAAATAGAGAGCAACAGATTTATCGTATTCTGTCAATGTAAGAGAACGGAGACCTCCGCTTTGTAACATCTATAGTTACTCACCTTGGATCCTTCTTTCCCTGCCAGACCAGGTAGACCTTGCTCACCAGGTGGCCCAGGAGGACCTGGATGGCCTCTTTCACCCATAGGACCGGTCTCTCCGGTAGGACCCTACAGATAGGCACGGTGAGAGTTAGCTTCAATATAACAAGAACTAGAGTGAGAATGAAAACCATCACAGCTTCTTTACACAAAACTATGTAGATGGGACCAGACCGCCAACGATGGTCCTCACCAGGGAATCAAAATGGTCCAAAACAAATCTGGGACTTCAGATAGGAGATCAAGTCATGTGATGCATATAATCATCATATCTTATCAGTCTGCAGCCGCTATCTCACTTTCTGGACGTAATATTTAAGATGGAACATGAGAACAAGTAATAATTACATCTGATAGCAGATAAATGAGCTGGCTGGAGATCACAGAGTGTCGCTGGATTAGAAAGATCTGTGAAACCAACTCCCCCTGATACATTTTTCAATTAAAATTAATGAGTCAAAATAAAAGAAAGATCTGTGAAGTGACAGCAACAATTCATCCGCTTCATACCAAACAGCTGGTTGCTTCCTCTGATTAGAGATTCACAAAGTGATGACTTACCTGGGGGCCGACGACGCCAGGTGGACCCGGGGGGCCCGTCTTTCCTTGGAAGCCCTGGAGACAGGAATAGAGAAGGTGAGTTGAGGTAGAGGAACAAAACTTCTGGAGGTGGGTCGGTCAACGCTGCTCTGAAAGACACTACAGTCAGATACATACGGAAATGTCTAGAGGTGAAACGCACAGGGTAAGAAAGCCGGACATCGCGGCAGATTTCCGGACATGCCTGCAACATGCTAATTAGGAAACTTAGCTTTTGCATTTTACCGGACTCAGCGCTGAATAAATGTCACTATAACAATGAGAGATGGGCCGGCTCCAGCGTACAAGAGGGTGACCGGTCGTACAGGCAACAGAACCGGCTCGCTAGACACAAGGAAGGAAGCAATAACAGCACGGTGCTCACAATTATGTAATGTTTTCCATTCAATTGACAGAATGACTTGGACAGCTAGTTAGAATGAGTCACAGACAGGTGAGGACATAGGACATACATCGGGAGGGGTTACAATGAGACTTACCACTGGCTCTGAAATACAATCAGCAGTTACTGTGCAGCATGCAGCCTTAGTAAGAGGTCAGGCATTCACAAACCTACCTTACTTCAAAGACACAGAACCTTTTATATAGAAAGAATGTGTTCTATTTTGTAAAGCTGACTGCATGTAAAACTTCCATAATTAATGTTCAATTCTACTCTAAACAAATATAAATGTTGGATACTGATGAGTTTAGAGGGAGAATCCCCCCTAGCCATAAATCTCGTCTGAAAATGCTAGGAAAATCTGCAGTACCATTTATATACATTGGGTGGTGATGTAGAGCCCTTCTTGTAAACCATACATTGGTTGCCGTTTGTAAGTTACACTAGGACAGGGTTTTATATGCCGTACTAGTATGTATATTACACAGGCTATATATGATAAATTGGGTGTTCTGTTTGATAAAATCTCTTCAATAGTTCTCAGTCTATTACACCTTTTAGATATAGAGTTACATAACCAATAGTTTAAAGAATAAAAGTTCTTTAATAACTGGAGAGTATAAAGGTGTAACCCGTATAAACAAGTCACACTCATCTCTATCTTGCATTGGAAAGTTCTTTGTTTTTGGTTTTTTTAAAAGTCTAATAATAGACCTGAATCTCTGACCTCCTGTAGCATTAAAATTAAGACCACAACGGACATTGCTCAGTTTAAGCGCAAAAATATATTTCCTAAGCATATATATTTTTGACATAAGAATCTTCAAAAATGGAGAAACTTATCAACAATAACACAGTCGCATGGTCATACCTCATTCTAGTCCTTGCCGCATGTGAGTACAACCAGAGAAGAGAGTGTGAGTCCGCACAGACATGACAAAGCCATCCGGGCAAAGGCCGAACAAAGGTTTTCACAGTCACCAAGTACTTCTAAGCCTGCAGCAGCCAGTTATGTATTGGACATCCATGCAGTACTGGTAATACCGCCTGTTACAGAACAAGCTATGACCGGCTATAGATTACATGGGAAAGGCGGCTGTACAGCTTTCAGCTGATGTGAATCATTGAATACTGTGGTGGCACGTGTCCATTTAAGGTTCCCCAAGTGTCTTCACACCTGGAACTCTATGTAGTAACATATTGTGATTATGTTATGGGGTGAAAAAATGTGTCAATGTGACTGAGTGATATATAGAAAATAATATAAATAACCGTAGTGCAAATTAACCATTGTATTCATCAAAAACAGAAAGCCCATCGTATCATCTCATGGAAGCTGTTTAATGATGAACGTAGTGATGTTTTTGCACTCGGTTAGATACATCTGAATGGTGGGAGATACCAGCTGTATTTTGTTTGCCCTAAGAAATCATCGTTACTCTGACTTGACCGGAATAATCAGGGGGATTTCTGTAGACCCTTCCATGTAGCTGAAGAGACACACACCTTGAAAAGATAGGCGACATCTCCTCATCTACAGGGAATGGTCTCGAGCAATCACACATCCGGAGGAAATCAGATGTAAGGATGAGATGAAGCCATATTGTGTACTCACAGTTTCACCTCTCTGTCCAGGGTGACCGGGAAGTCCGTCTTTCCCTGGTGGACCCTACAAATGTAAAAGAAATATGGTCAGAGCCAATCGGCCCTTTACAAAACGCATCCAAGACTTTAGCTCCAAGACTTCTCTTATGCTGCCCCCACTTATGGAACTCCCTACCCCGGCTGACCACACTCTCCCCCAACTTTCAATCTTTCAAGCTCTCTCTTAAAACCGAACTGTACAATATATCCTATCATACCCCCACCTGATACTTCGCCAACTGGCTCCAATCCCAATTTCCAATTCAAGTCCCACTACCTACTATTGGCTCTGCATTTCCCTCTCTAGACTGTAAGCTCCCATGAGCAGGGCCCTCAGTACCCTATGTCTCATGTACCTCCTTCCTCAACCTCGTCTGTACGTGTTCTTTTTTTATGTGTGATTGTATTTTATTGGACTTGCAACTCTGACTGTCCGATGCTGCAGAGTTTTTTGTCGTCTTACAAAAATATGATGATGATTATTTATACGAAAGAGGCTAAAAAAAACTATTGTATTGATTGAATGTATTTTTAGTTTGTGGACATTCTCAATGTTTCTCGAGCAAACACCCAACTCCCTGACATCAGATATTTTATAGACCTCAAGAAAGAATTTATTTTATTTATTGTTTTTACTTACAGGGGGGCCCTTCGGTCCTGGAAATCCAGTGGGTCCTTGAGGTCCGGGTGGTCCCTGTGATAACACAAGTTTGAGTTAAATCTTGGAAGTAATTTCTTTCATTGGTATAAACAACAGAAGTCTTCCTACGGCTGTTACATGCATTTGCAATACTACTTCTGAAAGCTGGAACTAAAGCCATGAGCAGAGTACTGGGGGAATCTATGGAGCTGATGAATGAAGAGCTATGGAATGACATGCTGAGCGTATACAAAGTGTTGTCAGAATGTTCAGTTATAAGTTCTCAAGCTAGACCCATGAGCTAAGGATCCAGTCAATGTCTTGCCCAATAAAACAGCGGTCTGCAAGCATGAAAGGACAGGGATGTATGCCATGTTAATGCGGCCTGCAAGATTAAATGATATGCAGAGTTCAGCCTCTCATACATGGTAGCATAGGCGTAAATGTTCTAGGTTGGAGCTCAAACTGCATGTTCTAATTTAATTAGAACATTTTCTGACAACAGGCAAGAACCTACTGGTCTTATTTCACAAGGTTCCATTGTTCCCATGGCACCATGCTGCCATGACTGATACCAGACCAGCTCCAGGTCCAGCTGGTATGCCCCCAATGCCATGAGCGATGCTGGAGCAGGCCCAGCTAATATGCCCCCAGGTTCTAGCCGGCCTTGCAGCTCCGCTGGGTGCAGCCATGCAGTCCAAGGTCTACCTTTTTAGCTACACAATGGCTTCATTTGTGTTCAGGTTTCCTTTAGTGTCCAAACCACGTATTCGATGGAAACTGAAAATTTTGTGGGCTGGAAATATGTCCTCAAAGTGGGGGGATAAATCTCACATCTTGTCTTTTAGTTGAATTGGATTGTATTAACGTTGGAGCCAAACGAACCATTACTCTCAATAGTGACACAGCAGAGAGGGCGACTTATTCATTGTACAGTGGAGGAACAGTGTGGAGGCCTAATGTTCTGGAGTATCCACAGTGAAAGACAACAAGACCCCCCCAATATTTCTGGCATTTCTATGGCTCTTATCCCATAAAGCGTCTGACTCCCACCCATAATATAAATGGACCCACAAAGCCTTGTTCTCCACCACTTATTTATCCACTCCAGCCCGCCTCATTCTCCAATGAAGGGTGATCTTCCTAATAAATTACCCAGCAATGTGATCAGCGTCATGGAGTCTGAACTATACGAAAGTGAGGGCTGGGGCGAGTAGAAGGGGGGACAGATTGTATATAAGAATACACCAGCATGAATTACTGGATTGTCTCAGTGGGGTCAGATATCTGCACTAAAATCTACAGCTATTAATACAACATGAATTATAAGATTGGAGAATTATGTTACAAACAGATAATGAATATCCACAGTTCTACTAAGTCTGCTTCCTTATTTTCTATCCACTGGGATGACCTGTCTTTACTCCACAACCTGCAGCCAGGACGGGGAATCACGGCTCAGGCTGTAGATACACTATACGGCTACAGGGCAGTGTGTAGAAGTAACGTATCGGAAGTGTTGCGCTACATTTTATGTCTGGTCCGTAGCTCTTAGACAATTGTGTAGTCCTGTGGGTCCTTGTTATCGGAGCCAGGAAAAGGCATGAAGTGAAAAACTGACAGTTTGTGGATTTTTACTGCACTTGAATTAATAACTACCTGAAATTTAAATGCAAATAACTGATATTTCCAAACATCTCTCAAACTTCAAAAAACAAAAGTAAAAGGTCTCCCTCAACACTCCTTATAGCAAATAACATTGTATGGGATTGTACAGGTGAATGATTATATATTTATATATATATATATATATTTTGTGGGAGAGCAAATGTAGTTTTACTGCAACTCAAATGGCGTCCAATAAATCCCCACACAAACTACACAGTATGAAACATGATAATGTCACTGTAATCATGGTTATATAGAGTGACAAAGGAGAGAGACAAATTAAAGCTTCTGTTGGCTAATTATGTTCTACTCCGAGCAGAGTACAATAATCTATATTCTGTTAGTGAAATGTGCACATATAATGATTAAACAACATAATACATATAGGTTTATTAAATAGATACGACAAATCCTGTAGTGTAGAACATGCAACATTGTATTATAATAAAAACACTTTCGGGCAGCTAACAATCTGTTCTTTCACAACATTCCCAATTGGAACAATGAACCAACTGAGGCCACACCCAATCCACTGAAACCACACCCAGCCCTAAACACACCACGCCTACTTGCTTTGAGACCACACCCATTTAGAATAGACCATCCCCTTTCGGCCTCAGAGATCTGGGACTGTCTGTATTTATATATCTATATATTTTCATGCGTGTATGTGTGTTGTCAGATCTTCCACTTGAAGCTTAACCATAGTGCACTTATCTTGTCTGTGAGGTTTTTTTTTAGTATTAAATTGCAATAAAACAACTTACCCTTTCACCTGGAGGACCAGCTGGGCCATCCCCTCCGGAGTTACCCTGCAAGACGGAGGAAACAGAGAGAGCGGTTACAATTTATAATTATTGTTTAAGATGCACATAACAACAATATAAGGCTAAATAAACATGAGTGAAGTTATTTAAAAAAAATAATTTAATATTCACGACCCAGGGTTCACATAGCGTGAGCATAATTCTCTACGCAGGATGGGAGGGGCTATGGACCTTACCAGAACCCCGCCCCCTCAGTGAGCCCCAGTAATTGGACACAAGCATTCTCCAAATACGTCTAATATTGTAGAATATCTTATTATGTTGTCAGCCTATAACCTATCTGCATTACATACAGTACTTTATTATTTACTGAGCAAACCTAAGCCCATCACTGAATGATGGCAGATTAAGACTTTGCTATATTTTAAATCTACAGCAGTAGATAAGTAATTGGCTATAAATCGTGTATTTACTGTACAGAACTTGGCGTTACCCCAATGTCCCCTCTGCAGATGATTCTAGTTCCCGACAGAAGGTTTTTGGACAAGTTTGGTAGAATCACCCAAGGAACCAATGGTGAATTTGTAACACATTTCCCCGATCTGATGCCTATTCACTCATCTTATTACACACCAGCGTTATATAACAAGAATAACATTGCGCATACAGCGCAGCGGCGGCCATATTACTGAACAATTCTCACCTTCGGGCCTGGCTTTCCTGTCACACCCCTTGGACCTCTCTCACCACGTGGACCCTTAAGAAAGCACAGCACATATATTAGTACTATTACTATACATTACATATATATCACTATATGTCTGGACTGTTCGGTCACAGAAACATGGACATAGCTTACCGTTGGACCTCGTTGCCCCCTTGGACCTGGTTTGCCAGGGGTGCCCTGTAATGAAGGACAGAAGAATATATGATAGATTATGACAGGAGGGGAACGAGAGGTAAAACATTGAGTCAAGCTGACAATTTAGAAAAATATAGAAAAGAAAAATCCAAACTAGTCCTATTACAGCTGTGACTTTATTCATGCAGAAACTACATATATATATGTGTTTGTGTAATATCTATACTATGTATCTGTACACTTGATATTGCTCATTCTGGGATTCTTTGAAATCCTGGCCTGCTGCAAAGACAGACATCAGTAGAAGACTCGAGCCTTCTGCATCTATTGGAAGCTTTGTGCTGGTGTTGAAGGAATAATATTAAATCAGTGACGTTCAATACTAATTCTGGGTGATTTTTACCAGCTCAGCGCATTATTAGTTTGGATTTTCTCCAATATATTTTATATTTTAGGAGCTGAAATCTAACAGAAAATGTGTAAGATCTCCCACTACCAGGATCAGAATGTAAAGAGGATGACAGCAAATTTAGAATTCTCTCTCTTTACAGCAAGTTTCATAATAAGCTTATTAATGTGACTCGTCTCGTCTCCTTCACAGCTAGAAGTGAATCTAGGACACATAGTTCAGAAATGGCTGGCATGCCAATCTCTAACTCCCATGATGCTCTGCCAGCCCAAAGCATCATGGGAGATACAGTGATACCTATTAGAATGGCAGAAGGCTAATGATCCCTGACCTAGTACTGATCTGTTAGTCCGTGTACCTGGGGCCCCTATGTAGCTATTTTGTGGCTCTTGCCTCTTTGAGATGCTCTGTCTTGTCTGTGAACATATATGTCCATGAAATAATAATTCGCATATGTCGGACTTACTCTTGTGCCTTTCTCTCCGTTCGCTCCGGGGAAACCTGGGAAGCCGATCGAACCCTTCAGGCAACAATGGGATAAAATGTTATTTATATCTCACAGGAATAAATAAGCTGCATCATAAAATAAACAGAACAGTGACAAAGAGATGACTTGGAAACCCATATTGGGTTTTGTATAAAACATCTCTCCTTAATTCCTCCAGTATTGTCTAAAAGTATTCTATTAACACGTAATTACCACCGGTCAGTAAACTATGAACAAAGATTAAAGTTGGATTGTTAACCAGGCAACCAACAACACTACAGTACAGGAGGAACGTTCTGATGAAAGATTGCACAATCTACTTGATAGAACCCAGTTTTAGTCGAGTGACGTTTCGAGGTCTGTTATGAATATTCTATTTTTCACCCTTGTAAAGTCTGAGGGATGGGGAACGCTACCTTTGGACCTTGTCTTCCTGGGTATCCGGGTAATCCTGGAACACCGAGTTTTCCCTAGAAAGAGAAAATTAAATGGTTATGATTACCGGCTAACCAGCAGCTCTGGCAGCTGACGTAATGACAGGACAGTATGTATCTGCTGCCGAATTGTTTCTAGATCCCCATGTTCTGCTCTCAGAACACTAATAACATAATAATTTGCTGACATACGCCAACTTGGTGTAGTGAGCAGAGAGCTTTTGAGCTCTGTGTAATGTAAAATCCTCTCCTTCTCCTCCCTGCTATTACATGACATGCTCTGTGAGCCTGTGTATGTGTAACTGGAAGACATATTTGTTTAACCTCCAGAGAAGTTTTGAAAAGGAGATAATGATTTGTAAAAGGACAGCTAATTGGGGTTTTAAAATGTGTTTTTTTATAGATATTTAATCAATTCTAACTTGTTGTAAGTTCTCAGAACAATTATACGCCAACACTTGGGGTCCCAGCAAAGATTAAAGGTTGAGCACCATTGAAAGTCCACTCACACTAGAGCATAACCCAAACCCCTTCCCCAACAGGTTGCCCTATTTTCCCACAAGGAATAACAGATTTTCCAATGTAGACTGTTTGTTGTACAAGAAACTGTTATTCTATGTACATTATGCACATACAAATCCATTCTGGCTGTTTTGTGGCCTCCTATTTAGATACACACATTAGTCCCAAAGAAAAAGGTTAAACTCCCAATTAGACTACACAGTGACTGCATCTGTACACACAGTGACAACAACTGTTCCACAATATGAAAGCCGTAAATAAGCTGCCGAGATTTTCCTTTGGATTTGAAAAGACAGAAATGCAAATATGCCGTTATTGACTTAATTGTTAGGTTTTCACCCAGAACCCGTCTACCTGTCAGGAAACAGGAGATGAGCTGTGAGCTGAGAAATGAATAAGGGATGGATTCCCATCTGAAGTTCTTCTCATTATAATGCAACTTCCAGTATTAACTCTGTTCTTCAAAAATACTGCCAAACGCTGGGAGGAATCAGTGCACAAGCCAATTACCAGCTCAGCTTGTTTCCTGAGGCCTGTGTTCTGTTAGGGACATGAGATGGGTGTGATAGAAGATTTTTAATGATGTGGCTCGGCTCTGTCACCATTATATATGTACATGCAATTATAAGAGAACCCAAGATCTATATCCCTGACACTCCTCGGCCCCTCGGCTCATTTGTTAGAACATTTCCAGCACGATGAAGCATCCTTCACTTAATAGGACGTGTGAACGGTGTAATACCGGCATCCTCCAGTGAGATAACGCAGCGTTCGCGGAACCGTTCCGTTACTTCCCCTGGTTGCAGAATGACTTACCTTCTCACCAGCAGGACCAAGAAGCCCAGTTTCTCCTGAAGGACCTCCTCGACCCTTAGGACCTTCAGGGCCATCTTCGCCCCTGGGACCTAGAGCTCCAATTTCACCCTGGTGATACAAAGAGAACTATCAGAAGAAACAAAGGAAAGCAGAATAAACAGGAAAATTTACACCAGAAAATATATTCTATTAAATCGGATTTATTATCTATAAATGTTCAGAACCACACGGACATCGGTCATCCTGAACAGAAACCAAATATCTCTAAAGACTATTCATTAACATGAGAGGGGTGTGTGCTACAGAATAGTGCCCCCTGGTGACCAAAATAGTAAGAAGAAGAGGCGAATGATTCCTTGGCTTTACTAAATAACCTCTCAATAAATCAGACCTGACATGGAAGTAATTATTTCTCTGCTATATCGTCCATTAAAAAGTAAAGTGTAACTTGTTCACATTTTGCCATTAGTGTAGTTTTGTATAAATGTAATTGTTCAGAGAAAACGCTATACAAGAAGTATTACTATTAGAGTTAATACACATACTGGGTCATTAGACTTAAAGTACAATTACCCAATATAAAAGAGCAACTAACAACATTCACAACTATATAGGTAAAAGATGGAAGTGTGAGCTATTGCTCTCTGTTATCAGAGATCGGGCTAAGAAGCGCTCCGCTAATCAATTCACTACTAATATGGATATGACCCACAAGACAGCTGATGCTTAGGGGACAAGCTCACATCAACATCAGGATGTTCGTTAATTCTGTATTTTCACCATTTAATTGCTGTAATTCTGCCAGCCCCTCAGAGCAAAAATCGTACACAAAATAATTAATTGGAAGAGCAAAATATTAACGTTGAATCTGCCAAGTCGATTAACAGCTTCAGCCACTGTGCAGGTTATGGGGCTGGGGGGGGGTTTCAGTTAATTAATATATTGATTCTACCTCTAGAAGCAGAATGAGTGGAGAGTGAGGCAAGCCATCTTAGTTATTAAAATTAGGTGTGATAATTACTAACCAAAGCAAAATCATTGCTAGCAAAACCAAAATAAATGTCACCACTGTGTTCATGTTTTATTTAACATCTCCTGTATGTTCCAGTGATAGGCTGGGAGCATGACGCTGCGTGATGACATCACGGCGTAGAGGCTGGGAGTATGACGCTGCGTGATGACATCACGGCGTAGAGGCTGGGAGCATGACGCTGCGTGATGACATCACGGCGTAGAGGCTGGGAGCATGACGCTGCGTGATGACATCACGGCGTAGAGGCTGGGAGCATGACGCTGCGTGATGACATCACGGCGTAGAGGCTGGGAGCATGACGCTGCGTGATGACATCACGGCGTAGCGCCAGACAAAGATGCAAAAGTCGGGAACACTGACCCCTCCCAAGGAAGAGAATGTAAAATATATGACTTACCTTAGAATGGACAATGAGAGAAGAGTCTGACTCACACTAAGTAACATTATTACAGACTCTCTGAGGCAATATGTTCATTTTACTTTCTCCACATTGGAGACAGACAAAAGAAAACCCCCAATCTAACCATCCACATGCAGATTTGCAAAAAATGGCAAATTGGTTTATGACGGACTCTCCAGAGCTGCAGTGCTGGGATAAACTGAATTACAGAACGCGTTTCACTTTACAAACATTGGCGCAAAGCTCTCGCCTTCATTAGCTTTATCGACAAACATTAGTTGTTATTATTATTGGATTATGAGGTCTGTCATCTCGTCCCAGCATACACTGACTGCTGTACACACAGACATAGGAGTGACAGACTGACACTTGTGAGACTGCTTTATGGCGTCTGTTGCAGATAGATAAAGGGAAAGACTATGCGAGACGCTCAGCGCCCCCATCAGACACGCAGACGGACACCTCCTAATATTCCCTCCAGCCTGTACCTTACATGCAAGTCCTTTTATGTCATATTCAATTATTTCCCCAGAAGCTGCAGAGGTGGAAGCATTTAATGTTTAAACAGTATAAATAATGAAAGTGTCTTTGTAGCACTGAATCTCTGTTCTCTGGTGGAAACAGCCTATTTGTTCCCCCTCAGACCCCAACATTACACAGATTATTAACCTCTGCTAAATTATATATCAACTACATGATTGACCGCAAAAAGAAAAAACAGTCGACTGAAGTTCAACAAAAAGTTTCACTGAGGGGTCACAAAAAGTTTTACATCTGATTCCGTGGAGCTATATCCCACACCCTAATCCGGGAAAACATATTATTAACAGATTATAAATGAACACAGAATAGAATAATATAAACACACCCCTTCAGTACCGCATGTACAAGCAGGGGGTGCACGCGGCATTGAATGGGGGTTTTTAAGGGTGTGCTTGGTGTGGCTCAGAGCTTCTGATACAGGCACCCAATACCACATGGCACGTCCCGCCTAGTGACCACGCCTCCTTCTGCAGCCAATCAATTCTCAAGGGACTAATGACATCTCCAATATGTCCCTGCACTCTCCTGATTAAACAGCTGCACTTTAATATGTACAATAACCCAAAAAAGCCCAGCACGTAAACCCAAAATTTAAAATAACACTTTATACAATCTGATGACATATCTGAAACAGTCAATGACACAAATATCCACCTTCATTCTGCAAAGCGGATGATGCCACTGAAGGACATTTGCAATTGACAGTCATGGCAGTATATAATCAGGGCGTGTCACTATACAACCTTACATCATCACAACGGAGATGCTTACTCTGTCTCCCTTGGGTCCCATGTCACCCTTAAATCCTGGGAATCCATCTTCACCCTAAGCAGAGAGATACAAAAACAGAGGGTGAAACATGGTGCGATGCAGCAGTGCAGTGGTTAAGGATGTGCCAGAGGCTCCCTGGGCACCGAGGGTGGCAGCCAGCCTGGAAGAGATTGGAAAGTCTAATATAATGTGAGCTGCCGGGCTGTTGCCATGGGAGACCGAGCTACTTCTACACTCAATTGCTTCTATTAATAGAGAGATGTTGTAGCCGACTCGTCTCTCTGCTCTCAGTGGTATATATGGTGCCCAGCACATCATTCTGTGTCACATACACGGCTCCTGCTGGCTTCCCTACCTGTGCCCTACAGATCACCAGCTCTCTCTCCATAAACATCCCCAGTCTCACACACATCTCTACATCCTATATCGCTGTAACAATGTATCAAATACTGATGGTAATAGTCACACACACGTCTCTACATCCTATATCGCTGTAACAATGTATCAAATACTGATGGTAATAGTCACACACACGTCTTTACATCCTATATCGCTGTAACAATGTATCAAATACTGATGGTAATAGTCACACACACGTCTTTACATCCTATATCGCTGTAACAATGTATTAAATACCGATGGTAATAGTCACACACACATCTTTACATCCTATATCGCTGTAACAATGTATTAAATACCGATGGTAATAGTCACACACACGTCTCTACATCCTATATTGCTGTAACAATGTATCAAATACTGATGGTAATAGTCACACACACGTCTCTACATCCTATATCGCTGTAACAATGTATTAAATACCGATGGTAATAGTCACACACACGTCTCTACATCCTATATTGCTGTAACAATGTATCACATACTGATGGTAATAGTCACACACACGTCTCTACATCCTATATCGCTGTAACAATGTTTTAAATACTGATGGTAATAGTCACACACACATCTTTACATCCTATATCGCTGTAACAATGTATCAAATACTGATGGTAATAGTCACACACACGTCTTTACATCCTATATCGCTTTAACAATGTATTAAATACCGATGGTAATAGTCACACACACGTCTCTACATCCTATATCGCTGTAACAATGTATCACATACTGATGGTAATAGTCACACACACGTCTTTACATCCTATATTGCTGTAACAATGTATTAAATACCGATGGTAATAGTCACACACACGTCTCTACATCCTATATCGCTGTAACAATGTATCACATACTGATGGTAATAGTCACACACACGTCTTTACATCCTATATTGCTGTAACAATGTATTAAATACTGATGGTAATAGTCACACACACGTCTTTACATCCTATATCGCTGTAACAATGTATCACATACTGATGGTAATAGTCACACACACGTCTTTACATCCTATATTGCTGTAACAATGTATCAAATACTGATGGTAATAGTCACACACACATCTTTACATCCTATATCGCTGTAACAATGTATCAAATACTGATGGTAATAGTCACACACACGTCTTTACATCCTATATCGCTTTAACAATGTATTAAATACCGATGGTAATAGTCACACACACGTCTCTACATCCTATATCGCTGTAACAATGTATCACATACTGATGGTAATAGTCACACACACGTCTTTACATCCTATATTGCTGTAACAATGTATTAAATACCGATGGTAATAGTCACACACACGTCTCTACATCCTATATCGCTGTAACAATGTATCACATACTGATGGTAATAGTCACACACACGTCTTTACATCCTATATTGCTGTAACAATGTATTAAATACTGATGGTAATAGTCACACACACGTCTTTACATCCTATATCGCTGTAACAATGTATCACATACTGATGGTAATAGTCACACACACGTCTTTACATCCTATATTGCTGTAACAATGTATCAAATACTGATGGTAATAGTCACACACGTCTCTACATCCTATATCGCTGTAACAATGTATCAAATACTGATGGTAATAGTCACACACGTCTCTACATCCTATATCACTGTAACAATGTATCACATACTGATGGTAATAGTCACACACACGTCTTTACATCCTATATTGCTGTAACAATGTATCAAATACTGATGGTAATAGTCACACACGTCTCTACATCCTATATCGCTGTAACAATGTATCAAATACTGATGGTAATAGTCACACACGTCTCTACATCCTATATCGCTGTAACAATGTATCAAATACTGATGGTAATAGTCACACACGTCTTTACATCCTATATCGCTGTAACAATGTATCACATACTGATGGTAATAGTCACACACACGTCTTTACATCCTATATTGCTGTAACAATGTATCAAATACTGATGGTAATAGTCACACACGTCTCTACATCCTATATCACTGTAACTGTTCTCCATCTTGTAAGAATGTGTCTATTATTGATAGTAACGACTACAAACACAGTTCTGTTCTGTACATAAGAGACAGGACACTACTCACCTTCTCTCCCTTTGTGCCCTTCAAACCACGGATTCCATCAGCTCCCTGTGAAAGCAACGAGACAGATTGCTGAGTATGTTGCACACTGTATAATGTTGGGAGAGGACCATTCTCACTGCTCAGTATCTAGAATATTATTATAATTCAGAAAAATAAATCTTGTGTTACATCTGGACACAGTGGGGGTCGCCATTGTATGGGATGAACCAATATTCAGCCAATCAATTCACTAGGATATGGAGATATGAGGTACAATGTGCCTCAGTGATGAGTCTGATTTCTAATGAATGGATAGGCTAGAGTCTCAGCTGGTAAAATGGCTGCCTCCGCTGTGCACAGGTGACCTGTACACTTTAATGTATTGATAAATATAATTTTTTTTATAGAGAACTCATATACAAAAGTAAAGGTTTCCAGACGTTGATACTGGTAATTATACATGGAGAGGTCTTCGATTTACATATTTCTATCAAGAGGCAAATGTTTCTTCAACATCAGATTAAGTCACTGTGCCCTCTAGTGGCCAGATGCAGGCACTGCCTAATGACCTGAAATATCATCAGTACAATATAGCATAGTAACATCACGCCTGGAGAGTTTGTAACCAGCATCCTCTAGGGAACATATTGCCTAATTGTGTCCTCCAGGCAGATACCTGGTACTTGCTACAATGTAATCTCTGATACCTGCATTATAAAGCACACGTGTCACAGATCTGTACAGCAGCAGTAAGGTGCTCAGTTATCTTCTAACCTGTTGTATGTTCTTCTG
This sequence comes from Mixophyes fleayi, assembly GCF_038048845.1. Taxonomy (NCBI): domain Eukaryota; kingdom Metazoa; phylum Chordata; class Amphibia; order Anura; family Limnodynastidae; genus Mixophyes; species Mixophyes fleayi. Next base: position 129,243,835 of record NC_134410.1, on the reverse strand, counting down.
CTGTATGTAGGGAGAACTGCACAGTACCACTTCTCTTGTTCAATACACTGAATGCAATTCTCACTATTTGTTTGTAATCTATGTTCAAGAACTTTACAGTCACAATTCATCTGTTCTGGTTGCTGGATGCAATTCTCATTATTTATTCTCTGTCTGTGTAAATGGACAGTGCCCCGTCTCCTGTCCTTTATTGTGTCAGTAATTAGCAGCATATGTTCTTAAACTCTAAGGAATACTGCACAGTTCCACTTCTCTTGTCCTGTACGCTGGGTGTAATTCTCAGTATGTGTTTACCCTCTATATATGTAATACTGCACAGTATCACTTCTCTTGCTGTGTGTCATTACTTTGTATGTATTTTCACCCCCACGGTGGCAGTTATCTTGTTCTGTATTCTGGCAGTAATGTAGAACATTTCTTGTCTCTATGTGTAATTGTATCGCACCACTAGCAACAAATTAAGATGTATTGATGGTGAGTATTTATACTACAATAAAACTGTATTATAATCTTGCTTAGTCCGTCATGCTGGAGAATACCTGGACAAGCAACAACATCTCTCTGGTAACTGCACACAGATAAAATGGTGGTCTCGGGGGTAAGCGCTGTCTGCCCGGTGACAGTAACACAGGTCTGGTCTGACCGACACCTTAGCTCTGTACACAAGAATCCATTGGGCTGTCCCAGATATAACCTCGTTTTACTGGACTTTGAAAAGCGCCTTTGATTGCCTCGGTAAACGAGCTTAGTGTGGTGGATAATGACAGCAAATGGCTTCTTCTACACAGTAAAAAAAAATAAAAAATATAAAGTACTAAATGGTCCCTATTAAGCTCTGCGCTGCGCACATCCATCTCCACTTCAGCAAATTTAATTATGACACTTTGGAAGAGAATTTCTGCCATTCTGCATTCCCCTTCTCCGTAGTAATGCAGAATAATTCAATTAGTTTAATGACAGTTCTAAAGCCAGATATTTTACACTTCACACTTTTAATGTATCCCTAATGGAGAGAATCTCGGTTTAGCCAGTAGAAGCAGCCGCAGTGTTCCCTGCGACCCAGACCGGCCTGTCTGAGTCAGCACTATGGTTAACTCCTCCGCTGCCGACACCTACCTTCACACCACGTGATCCCGGATACCCGATTGGTCCTTGAGGTCCTGCTGGCCCCTGTAAGCAACAAGAAAAATACTCTTATGACTGCACCGATTGCTGCATGAAAATAAAACGATAGATCCCACTTGCTGAAACCATATTACTACATATTTATTTTTCAGTAGCAATAACTTGGTCTGAATTGTTTCATTCATCTTCATCAACATCTATTTATATAGTGACAGCATATTGCATAACGCTTTACAATTGGGAACACACAGAAGTAAAACAATACTGGGTAATACATACAGAGAGGTAAGTGGGCACTGCCCGTAAGCTTACAATCTATAGGACAATAATAGGAGGTTGGTACGTGAGGGTAAGTGCTACATATTGCACATTGGTTCAGCCAGATTGCAGAGGTTAAAAGTGCTTAGTGGCTGTATGATCCAATCACACAGCAATGTTGTTCAGAGGTTGTTGTCTTGTGTTAGCTGTGTAGAGAGTGGTAATAGGGTAAGCTAGGGGGGGTTAAGAGGGTGGTAGAGGAATATTATAAGCTTGCCTGAAGAGGCGGTTTTTCAGAGAATGCTTGAAGACCAGAAGAAAGTCTTATTGTGCGAGGGAGGGAATTCCACAAAGTGGGTGCAGCCAGAAAAATGTCCAGTAACCGGGATTGTGAGCAGGTAAAAAGAGTGGATGAGATGATCCGTTCATTTTCAGTCCAGGTTATTGCAATTGTAAAATAAAAAATAAGGAGAATATTATTGCACCAAGATACGGCCCTTCGGCTGAGCAGGAGTTTGCTTATAAAACAGGCATTGGCCAGCATAGTTGTTGTGGGACTACAAATTCCAGCAGTCCCACAGGTAGTTTGCTTCTTACATACTATATTATTAATATGAATCTACTGCTCTTGCACAGAAGTACTCAATAAAAGGTAGAGATCAATGTGTACTGAGCAACACCTAAATATTTACTCCTCGCTGTGTTTTTCCGTCTTTGTTTTTCCAACCGGCCTGATCAATGTTTAAACTTTGAATGAAGTTTCTGTGCTGTTGCCTGGAAACCAGGAGATGGGATGTGAGCGCTCTCTGCCGCTTCCTGCAACTCTTATTGTACCAACGGGGCACACTGACTGATGAATATACATTTCTCTGCCTGAGATATGAGACAGATATGCTGCTTTTTAATTTATCAATGATTCATTTTTAAAAAAAACAAAAACACCTTCAGGATGTGATGCACACAGAGAATGTTTGGAAAATATTCATACCAATGATTTCACTTTGCCTGAGAACTGCCAATAGAAGCATAAACCTTGGAGAAGAGGATCTGACAACTATTATATAAAGTGATGCGGTCAGTTTCCCATCTCGGGAGTTAGGTTGCTGGATGATGCCACATTGTAGCTGGGAATCTCACCCGCTCCCTACGCTTACAGACCGGATAAATTGCACAACACAAGATATAGACATGAAATGGCCCAAAGAGTGGAATGAAGTTGTCACAGCCAGATACAATGTAATAATACTAAAAGATGAATGATTACCTACTATGGACTGATTGTTACATCTACGTGAGATTGTCCATAGGAAGATCTCACTTTCCCATGTTAACCGTCTCTTGTCATCTCAGTAGTATCTGATTGTTACTGATCCGGCATTAGACCATGCACGTCTGACAGTACAGACACCACCTTACTGTACGATTTATATCGCTGGGAGGATGCAAATTGTAGACTATATAAATGTGAGATTGCAGAATAGGGGGTTATTTACCCAAGGTCTGTACAAAGTGTCTGAAATAAACCCGGTAACAATTGTCCAGAGACCTGGTTTATCAAATCTTATTTGTGTCTGTTATCTAAAGCTGAGCTCATTGCAATGAACTGGAGAATGAGAAACAATTGGAAACAATTACGCTACAAATATGTTTTACTGGGACTAAAAGAAAATCAATGGGAGGAAAGAGGGTCTGGATGAACCAATAGTTATTTGTTGCTTCTTCATTACATGTGATGGGAACAGTGTATCTACATCTCTGTGTGAGTAATATTGGGATACAGACCTAGCGCAAGGTGGAACATCTCAGGCCTCGCACACTGGAGAGTGATATAATTATATTATATGAAGCGTTAACACTTCTGAATGTTGACGCAAAGAAAAGCAAACGCGTGTCTGATAGTATGTCTACAGGTCCAGTCGCTTACATTATTTTTTGATTAGGAGCCATAAATTGCATTTAATAGGATTTTAAAATGCAAATGTTAAACGTGTAAAATGGGTGCCTACATGCACGACCTTTACACTTAGAAGCTTGTATCATAAAACAATCTCATTCATTGTTCTAAATGTGGATAATTGTAGAATTGTGTAACACTCTATGGCTTTCCCCTAAATAACAATGTGTGGCTAAAATCCCCCTTTTTTCAGGCCCTGTCAGCATATTATTCCAGGTAAAACACTGGTAACGTACTACTGTGTGCTAATTGAAGGTTCAGCATAGCTTGTGAGATATTTACACCAAATCTAACACATCAGGAAACGCGTGGAGTCCTAACACATCTGAAACGCTTGTCTCACATTACATGTGAAGATAACAGTCATCACTGCAGGAACAGGAGACTGCTAAACTTAATTAAAATCCAGTTTGAGGAACAGAAGGAATATAATCTGCTATTAAGGACCATTCTCACTGAAAAGTCTTGGAAATAAAAACGACAATTAAAAACAACAGGGGGAATGGGCAGAGGAAGATTGAACATGGAAGTTATTCCATCAACAATCCATTGTACAGGTGCATTTGCTTCCTGACGGGATACCAGGACGAACACTGAATGTAAAAGGTATAACAGCCATATCTGCTGGCCTGGTTATGAGCTCAGTGTCTCCAGCCGCAGAGCGGAGAGTTAAACCGTTGATCGTTCTCAGTAGGTGTCTAATGAAAGACAAGCTGTCAGAATAGGCCTGAGGTGTGTTTCCTATTTTTAAAATAAATCCTCTCTACAATAGTGCCCAGAGGAAACAAAAAGGCAGAAAAAATCTTTCTAGGCATATTTTAATTTGGCATATTTCATGGCTAGTGGGTCTGTCATATGCAGAATAAAATGAAAGTGATTCGTGTATGTGAAATAAATAGACTTATGGAAATTCTAAGTATTTTTACCCTGACATCAGGGGCAGTTAATTAATTGATGTTGAACTACATCTTCCAGCTTACTACGCCAAGTGTGACGGCTGCTGTAAATTGTCAAATGTATGAAACAGGTGTTGTAAAAAAGAATCGGATATGTAATATGCTACACGGACAATCCATTTATTTGTATCGAGATTTTATGGGCTCCAAAATATTACACTTATAAAAACACTTTTAATATAAATAAAATTTATGTATCCCGCACACTTTGCTCCAAGCTTTTGAGCTGCGTGATTGATGTGTCAGCAGCTGCGCATGCAGCACATTTGGGCATCTTTAGGCGACACACACTGGCGTATGCAATTTTTTGCTGCATGTTGAAACACAAATACAATAGTATTGTTCAAACGCGCATGCAATAAAAAGTTAAATGCATTCAGTACAATTATTTTCTATCCACATCTGTTTACATGCACTTGTCTCATCAGATCTCCTTCCTGCTGTTCGTCCTCTCTCCGCACAAGGTGACAGGGAACAGAATGTTTTTCTATCTGCACTGAGGTCTGTAACAAACACAATCATTCTGCAAAACTTGATTTTAGTGTCAGGACTGTGTTATATAATAGGAACACGGAGGGAGGGGGGATCGAACTCCCCTTAGGTCTGAGAGTTACCTGCTTACTGGAGATTCTACCCACACAAACTAAACAGAGAAAAAAAAGAATTTTCACAAATACCAGTTTGGGATTGACTATATTTGGACTCGGGTTTCCTTGTGAAGGGTTCCTCTGTGATTTGAAGCACCAAGCATAAAATACACATATAAAATCCCCTCTGTGCCACCTCCTTATTAGTAGTTGAGCAGTGCTCCCCACAGTGACTGAAGGAGCCAACTCTTAGTTACTGTGTGTGTGACATTAGGTGACAGTGTCTGTGTGTGTGTGACATTGGGTGACTGTCTTTATGACATTGGGTGACACTGTCTGTGTCTGTATGTGTGATATTGGGTGTCTGTGTGTATGACATTGGGTGACACTGTGACATTGGACGACTGTGTCTGTGACATTGGGTGACTGTGTCTGTGTGTGTGACATAAGGTGACTGTGTATAACATTGGTTGAGTGTGTGTGTGACATTAGGTGACACTGTGTCTGTATGTGTGATATTCGGTGTCTGTGTGTATGACATTGGGTGACACTGTCTGTATGTGTGACACTGTGTGTGACATCGGGTGACACTGTGCCTGTGACATTGTTAACAAAAAGCTTTTTCTTTCTGATTTTTAGACCTTTCTGGATAACAGCTTGTATATTGATTCATACAGGCTAATAAACCAAAATACAAGTACTGGGGAATATTGAGGATAATGGGACTTTATTATAAACATACTGTTATTCCCAAGCTCATATCTGTACCCACACTCCTGGACAAACTTCTAAGTATAATTATAATAAAACACATCTTACTGTACAAACACTTCTAATAGTTTACCTTCATGAATCAGGGGAAAGAGAGGGACACATGGATTGGGGTATACTAGACAAGTATATAACAACCTGTGTTATACCAGAAATAATGTGAGAAATATAACACACAGCCAGACGGTTATCTGACCTCTGACCCCAGTGTTCGTGGTAGAGAATTAGGTGCCTATTGATCTTTGATTGGTAATAACTCATCGCTTCGCCGTGACAGACGCTGTAGGTATGTGAATGTGTGTACAGTAATACAGAGAGCCCACATGCAGTTCCAGCAATAAATAAAATAATCAAATGTGAAAATATAGATAAAAATATAGATTGAATATTTAAAAAAATTTCAATTTAAAAAAAAAATAAAAAGATTTCTTAAATGCTTTTCATCTGTTATTGCCATACTGAGATGGAGACAACAGAACAGGTATTACCAAGGGTAGAAGTAATGATACGATACTTATGTAAAGTCATGGGGAAGCTATCACCAGCAAAGGCCACAAATCATACCGCCGGTAACGGGGGTGCCATCGCTGCTTACCCTTTCATGTTTTAGGCTAAATAAAAACAAAAGTCCTTTCACTGGAGAAAATACCCGGTTTTGCCGGCAGTGGGCTTTTTAATTTATTGGCCCCTTAGAGTGTAAGTTCCTACGGCCAGGGACTGATGGGAATGATTAAACATGATGTGTAAACAGCTGAGTAATATCTTATAGTGGCAGAGAATCAATTCCTCATTTCTAGGTGTTCTTGTCCCCTTCAGATAATAAAATGACGGAAAGTTAATTAACTCTTCAGCTGCCACATCAGCGACTAATGATCAGCTTGATGGCGAGAATTATTATATTATATATCACATTAGATTAGCCAATTCATTGCAGTCTCTGCAACATCCGCAGCAGAGCAGCGCTGCCACCTGGTGGCCGAACTGAAAAACAGGCTGAAGTCTCTACATTTCCCCATTTCATTTTCAGTACAGGACACAGCATCGCAGAATGATGCTTTCAGTAGGGATTTGTGTCCTAAAGCTATTGAGAATTTTACAGCTCAGTAAGTAACCACAGTGTATGCAGGAATATATGACAAAAGAGTCTTCCTTCACAATTAGGGAAAACAAGAAACTTGGAACATAACTGCTGTCAGTGTAAAGTAGAATGGGTTACAGGGGACAACTACAAAGGGTTAACTGTGGGCCACAAAATATACACCGTCAATTTTTTCCTATCTCATTGTCTGTGGGTCAACATTCGGCTACTGCTAATTAGCTTTTACCTGAATTTAATTATACATGGAATAAGCGATTCTTTAAATCTTAGGGTTTAGTTACTTTGGCTCCACAATATTAACTTTATTCCCCGTGAAAAGATTAGAAATGACTAAAGAAAACTTAGATAACTGGCATTGTCTTTACAGTATGACCACTTGTCTTGATAACTGGTTCCCACAGTTTTTGAAGAGAATGACTTGGTAATTTAGGGTATGGGTACATGGGTGATTTGACCTGTAGGCCAGCATGTCACATTAGGTCAGACAGAAGATATGTAATAACTGCTTCCCTATGGCGCTGTGAGAGATGTCGCAGCCCCCTGTTTCTGGCAACATTAATTAGTGTGAGTCACAATCACACAGGGTCCTGTGCGGGGTTAGGACTGTTTTACTGAACCATGACGGTCACAGACATTTAAACTCATACTGAGCCAGTGCTGCAGAGTATTAATCCTCCTGTATAATAACTGCAATTGTTACCATGCAGAATAAACCTGACATTAATGATTGTGCAGTTTGTGGTCACTGAAGTGGCTGTTTGTTAAGTATAGTGGACTAACGGACTCTGAGTCAATACACCAACCACAAGGTAGGACACTGGGCTTAACTTTTTTTGTTTGAATTGTAAAGTTTAATGTAGGTAATGTAAGGACAACATGATCATTAGTGCCACAGAGGCAGGTGCATAGTTTTATATTAATAAGGGCAGAAAAACTAAATCTTTCTATGTTTTAGGCGCTAGACCAGGGTGTCCACACCTATTGTATCTGTTTTCAGGCCAGAAATATCTGTGTGTAGCCACTATTGATCTCATGATGGAAACATTAGGAATACATATTAGGAACACTAATTAAAAATTAATTATTCTTAACATTAGGGCCTTTTCACCTCTTTGTCTGTTTAACCCAGTTTGTTTATTAGTTTACTATGTTTGTCCCCAATTGTAAAGCGCTACGGAATATGTTGGCGCTATATAAATAAATGATGATGATGAATATTATTCAGGTATGTTCGGATCATCTGACATAATGCAGAAAATAATTTATGCTGCGGGCACTTGTCCTCGAAACCAAAACTCAAATATTACACAAGAGCTTATTCCTCCCAGTGGTATATATTCCTGTTAGGTGCCACGAGCAGAGGGGGGTACGATACCTGCTCCTAGGCACACAGCAAGGTGTTATAAACAAGACCTCCAATACCTGTCCGCCTTTTTCTCCCGAGGGTCCTTCTTTGCCTGGGTGACCCTGTGAAATGAAGAGGAGACGGAGTCAGAGATTTCCAGACACTGCCACACAATTAGCAGCACACCTGGGCGCCGCGCCGCGCACAAGCACTGACTGTGCCCATAGATCTTGTATAAACGCCGGCACGTCACCTGCATACCAATGACTGAGTACTCTGCCCGGTATTGTTGTTTGTGAGCTTAGAGCGAGCCCAGCGCTGGGAGAAACCTCTGCATTACCATTTACGGCAGCAGTTTGTTTAGCGTCCTCACCTGAAGTCATTAAATAGATTTTGTTTTCAGCAGTCCTTGCTTAAAATTCAAGCTGTGGCGTTTTCTCTGCATAATCTAAACATTAAATAAGTGAAATCCATCTCAGACTGCTGAGGATTGAAGAAATGTTCTTTTATAACTTTGAATAGAAGGTTTATGGTTTCCATTATGGGGAGCAACCGATACAAGATAACCCGTTCTTCACCTCTCTCTTATACGCAACATGACCATAATTAGCTACTTGTTATTATACATTACATATCAAGGTACCGCATTGGTATAGTAGGACTGTACACTTTTATTCTGTGCTGTTATAAATGATACAAATAAATATTTTGCCAAAAAGTCACAAATTGGTAAAGCTAAAATAAGCACTGAAGTGCTACTGGCCGGTTACATGTGACATATTTACACTATGCTTTTATATTGCTTTATTATATTATACCCATCGCCTGGTAATTCTCTAGAACCTCACTGAGGCATGAGGCACCGAGTGAAGACACTGGTCCTTAGTGAACTGACGGGCTGCCTTCTCAGTCCGCCTCCGCTGGCCAATATTTTTGAAATTCAGGAAAATCCTGCACATCTATAGAAGTTTGAGGTTCGAGCAAGAGATATAGAAAAATGTGTAGCCCCAGTCACACAAGAGACAATGTAGCTGATAATATAGCTCAAGCAGATACAGGATCTTATGTCACATGTTCCACAGGAAGCTACACTGTATCCAGTCTGTGTTCTGCATAGGCGATATGTCTGTATAGTAATGTATGTATGATATGTGTATCTACTGGAAAAGCAGTGACCAGTGCGGGTACTTACAGGTGGTCCGTCAGCTCCATGTATTCCAGGAAGTCCGGGTTTCCCTAAGGGGCCCTGAAAATGACACAAAATACATTCAGAAGATTCTTTAGGTTGGATGTAGTGTCAGCAAGAGGCCATACCCTGTGGTTTACTCACAGGTACAAGCATAAAATCATCTGAAAATCACAGGCTAATGGCAACAGACTCATGAAAGAGACTTCTCTACTGCGGGTAGCGCACATGAAAGTTACTGAATTATCACTAACGTTCAGCCAGATAAATCAGGACACATATTACATTGTGGCAGTTTACAGTCCAGCTTAGTCCTGGATAACACATCTGGTTTCCATTGAGGACAGAGATAGGAAAACACATTTAAATATTCCCATATCATTATTATAGCAGTCGCCATTAGTGGCGCCCCCCCCAAGGCAGGCGGAGGAGATCGGGAAATAACAAGCTCACATCTATTTGACATGTTTAAAGGGACACAGACCAAGAACATCCAGTTTACATTACAGTTCTGTGATTTAATGTCTGGTTAATAGAAACATGAAAGCCAGCTACAGTCCTACAGGATTAATGTAAACAGTGTCATTCCTAATTGGTGGTTTTACCCACACGTAACTCGCCGGCTCCCCCAATAATACTGTGTCTCCCTCGCGGACACAGATGGAGAAGATGTTAGTGTGGGCAGTATCCAGGCATCTGGGACCTGTTACATTACCTTTTCTCCTGGAGGTCCGATCGCACCCTGTGGACCTGGAAGACCCTGCGGAGAAAACAAAGATGTTACAGACATAACAGGATATTTGCTTATTTATTTCTAGAAATCAGAGTTTACACCTCGGCTAAATCCTGACTGACAGCAGAATGTTGTGGAGGAGATCGGCCTGTTGTCAGGAGCTGTCTGATTTATCAGCTACAGAAAACGGACACTGAGGATTCAGTCGCTGACTAAACCACTAAGTGTGATATATTACTGCCACCTACTGGTTGTGAGAGGAACTACCTGACACAATGGAACAAAACCCATAATCAAAGGTACAGTAGGCAGAGAGTGGGACTCCAGGTGTTGTGGAACTACAAGTCCCGGAATGCCCTCTCAGCAATGGATGATGGCAGCAACTAAGTACATAGAATGTATAAATAAATTCCAGCTATGAGTAGTGTAGACTGATATCATATTACAGGAAACACCGAAGGAAGTGTTGTACCATTATTATGATAATATAACGGCTCAGCCATTGTCTCATTATTCCTACAAGTGCGGATCTCTGGGAAAAACTCTCTCTCCCCTGATCCCAACAGAATAACAGTAACAGGATCTCACAGTGTTACTGTCAAATTATTCACATGGATTCTGTTTGTCCCTATTAAAATTCAGAAAAGGTTGCCATGAGTTCAGGCATCAAGATGGCGGCCCTGTGGGAATGTCACAGGCACATCACCATCTGGGCACTCCATAAATAACATCAGAGGTTAAAGAGGCGGAAGAACTGGACCCAAGATCTGCTTGGTACTGACAAGGTTGTACTAACCATATGACAAATGCCAGAACCAAAGGAATCAGATATTTTATAAAATAAAATATCCTTAAAGGAAAAGTGTTACAAAATTCCAAATAAAATGTCAAAGTTCCATTGCACACTGTAAAACTAGACAAAATGATATATTACACAGCGAGCTTCTACTGTCCTGTCTCACTGAGCCGGGTGCCGATGTTGGGGTCGACCTGTGACATTTGAACCATGACTGAAATCCTGGCAGCCCCTTATTAGCCCCTCCTACAGTGGGCGTTTCCAAAAACTAAGCTCAGCCAGGACAGCAGATTTCGGAGGAGTATAGAGGATGGAAGCAACTTTTAAAGTTATGTTTAAATCATTCAGCTGAGAAAATGCTTTAAACTATGTCACTGAACTGATGTATTTTTCAGTTTCGTTGCGTTTTCATGGCTGTAAACAGTAAATGACATTTGTGTATAATTGAGACAATTTTCCCTCTTTGCTGGTTTGCATATATTAAACCTATTTTATTGGGAGCTATGATATGATACATAAATCCATCAGTCCAGCTAATAGGGGTATAATAACCTAACAGGTCTGTTTTACAGACCTAGATATGGGATGTTTTACATTTGGGGAAGTCACACAATGCTCTGAGTTCAGAGGTCCTGGAGACGGAGCCTCACCTGTGCGCCTGGGTTTCCTTGCTGTCCGGGAGGTCCAGGTTCACCTTGAGGTCCCTGAAAGAAAGGTCACCATGAAGGACAAGTATTCCCATATCTGACCAGATCTTCATTTTTATTAGCCACATGGGTCATGCAAACACTTACCACATTCCCCTTGGGTCCAACCTGGCCGTCCATCCCAGGAACACCCTGGAAAGAGCAGGTTACAGTGTTTAGCTGGATCATCATCTCTCAATGCAGAAATAAGACATAAAACCGGAACTCTGAATTCCTCTCTAATGAGACATCTGGATTTTGTTCCAACATTGCGGATACTTCTCTCCTTCACATTTCTCTTTTGTATTCTGCTTCCTCTCCCTTCTAATATCTGTCCACCGTCTGTTGTTATTCATCCACCCTGACCCACCACTTGCTGGTTCTCGTTAACCGTGACTTGTCCTTTCATCCATTCCAAGCCAACCACTTGTCCGTGTCTGTCCATTCCCACCATTCATCTCAGTCCTCCCAATCAACCAGACTACGTAATATATGTCCTTTCATACGTACCAACCCATCTACTTCACCCCATCTATAATAGGCTCATCCATCCTGACTCATACATTTCCCATCTATGTCTATCCCAACCTATTTACTTGTACTATTACCCATCTACTTCACCCCATCTATAATAGGCTCATCCATCCTGGCCCATACATTTCCCATCTGACCATCCCAACCGATTTACTTGCACTATTACCCATCCCAACCCATCTACTTCACCCCATCTATACCAGTCTCATCCATCCTGGACCATACATTTCCCAGCTATGTCCATCCTGAACTATTTACCTATAATATTACCTATCCTAACCCATCTACTTACCCTCCACCATCTATCTTGATCTCTTGTCCTCCCATCTATCATTCATGAAATGTATCTTGCTCACCCGCTACGATGCATCCTGCGCGGCCCTGTCCTCTAACCCTCTCTAGAGGGCACAGTGTCTATAGTAAGCACTGAGCGTGCTCTATCCTACTATACAATACACTAGAACTGCTAGGTAACATGACAGGAGCAAAAATCACAATTCTTACAACGCATTATATGACCCATTATGATAATACATCAGCAATAACCCTAATTCTGCAATAGGCCATAAACAGGCATCTCAGACACAGCCTGTGTCACTGCAGCAGCTGTTGGAACATTTGGACATGTAACGATGCGTCTAACAGAAGCTTTGTGTAGACCGGGGGTTGTTCGGAGAACATTACACGGTGCTGACAGATGTGTATTTTCGGGGCCCTGGAATAAGCTATTTAACACTGCAACTTATCAGCAATATTTAAATAAGGCCAAGGATTGCACATTAATTTCCCAGTTCAGGCTCATTGAGCCCTGCTGGTTCGCCGTTATGTGTGGATCTGTGGAATGATGCGAGAGACGGATTACTGCAGATACAGCAACCTCTGTCACGCACAGCGCCTCTAATCTCATGCATCGGGGGAGGTACTTACGTGTTGCCCAGGGGGCCCTGGTGGTCCTTTTGGTCCAAGCAAACCACGTGGTCCCTAAAAAGAAGATAGAAAATTGGAATTACAAAATAATAGAGAGAAAGGACCACACTCGGGTCTATTAATGAGATTGCAGCATACAAATTGGGAATTATGGGACAGGGTCGGTATGCCTAACATATATATTCATTAGGGAGGGATTAATTCTGTAATCTCTGGGTTTCCAGAATTGAAAGGACCAATTCATGGCATGTTACAAGCCGGGGCTCAGGAATTTTGTGCATCAATAAATTCTGTCCTGTTCAGGGTACCCAGAGGGTGCTTCTAGTTAGTGGGTTGATAATGAGGAGATATAAAGCACTTACAGGTTCACCTGGCAATCCCCTGGGTCCAACGTCTCCGTCATCGCCCTACAAAAAGCAGAGAGATGTGTACAACGTGATATATTCAGCTCTTCCTCTCTCTAATCCAATCCCCCTGTTATTCGGACCTGTCCCCCCTTTAACTGTCGTTTCCAGGTCAGTTGCACCAATTCATTCTGCCCATTTGTACTGAAGATCAGTTTTGCAGACTATATGGATACAGGTTTATGAAGCTGTAAGCTATGATTGCAGCTATGATGATCGTCGTCTATAAGTTGAACACACATTGGTTCTGGCTATGCCATTATATGCAGTCCAGAGACTGGAGAGTCTACTTACCCTCTCACCGTCCTCTCCTGGTGGGCCTGGAGGCCCGTGGGGACCGTTTTCACCCTATGAATAATCAACAACAACCATTGATCAGCACATGCTCATGTAGCTAAACACCTGAAAAACAATGAGGAAAGAAAATGAACCTTACCCGATGTCCTTTTTCACCAGGTAAACCAGCTAATCCATCAAATCCTCTGTCACCCTAGAACAGAGGCAAATCGAGTTATTATTTATGTCTCATATCCATGCTTCATACGCACCTGGCTCCCAGGGGTAAGGGAATATATGTGTGCCCTACCTTAGTTCCAGTTTGTCCAGGCATTCCACGAGCACCATCACTACCAGCTCGACCCTGAGGGGTGATAAGCAACAATCAGACAGCGGTCACTCAGAAAAGACACATAACAGTGGAATGATCATTGTGACTCTTAGGCCCCCGTTGGAGCCTCATACGATGGTGGGGTACTAACACAGTGCTTATATTTGCTGGCACCTCATGTACCGTAATACCGGACACGTGAGCAGGAGCACATCACGCCAGGCTCCAGCAGTACTTTGCTCTGAACTAAATCTCCCCCATACCGTTGTAATTTATAGAATTATGATTATTATTTTATGAAGCTGATCAAGCTGGGCTTCCATTTCTGACGGTCAAAACGTTCTCGTCTCTTTTAGTAATGAAGCCACAACACAGGACAAAGAACAAAACCATTTCAATGACGATGTCTGTAAAGAGAATCTTGTCGCATTGACAGTAACAAAACAATAAAAGATTTAGATCCTGGGGAACTGACTTCTGATGATCTGTGGCTGGAGGGAAGAGATTCCAGATCACAGGCAGATCAAAATAGGATCATCTACACATCTTATATTTATATGGTTTCAATATCTTATTACCTTTTAAAGGAAACAGCCATAATGTATTATTTTCATATAAAATAACTTCTCCGCTCCCTCTCCTCCGCTGTGTGCCCACCTCTAACTCACCTCTTCAGCCTGTCTCTCTCCACTGGCACAGTTCCATCCTCCTTTAAACATGCGCTCATCTCACCTATTCTAAAGAAACCATCTCTCGGTCCAGCCCCTCTCTCCACCTACCGCCCTATTTCTCTCCTCCCCTTTGTCTCCAAACTACTTGAGCGATTAGTGTACAAACACCTGTCTCACATTCTCTCCTCTCTTTCCATTCTGACTCTCTGCAATCAGGCTTCTGCCCCCAACATTCCACTGAAACTGCTCTCACAAAAGTGACCAATGATCTACTTGCTGCAAAATGTAATGGTAATTTCTCCATACTCATCTCCTGGACCTCTCTGCTGCTGGTGACACTGTTGATCACCCTCTTCTCCTACACACCTTTGACTCCATTGACCTTTGTGACACAGTCCTTTCCTTGGTTTACTTCCTACCTATCCAACTGCTCCTTTAGTGTTTCTACCTCTGGCACATCCTCCCCTCCAGTCCCACTATCTGTTGGGGTCCCACAAGGATCTGTTCTTGGCCCTTTGCTTTTTTCATTGTGCACTTCTTCTCTTGGGGCAATAATTAACTCATTCGGCCTCCAATACCACCTCTACGCTGATGACACCCAAATCTATATCTCTTCCCCTGACCTCCCCCCTTCTGTACTATCTCATGTAACCAACTATCTTTCTGCTATCTCCACATGGATGTCACTATGCTAGCTAAAGCTCAACATGTCCAAAACAGAGCTTATTACCTCCCCTCAAATTTCCCTCACTGTCAATAACTCCACAATATTTCAGTCTCCCAAGTCCGCTGCCTTGGTGTCACACTTGTCTCTGCCCTCTGCTTTATTCCTGACATCTAGATTCTCTCTGTCCCCTCAATTCCACCTTAAAAACATTGCCAAAAATACGCCCTTTTCTTACTCAACATGCTACCAAATCTTTTATCCATTCTCTCATCATCTCCCGTCTTGACTGCTGCAGCCTCCTGCTATCTGGCATTCCCGACACCGATATATCCACACTTCAATGCATCCTAGATGCTGCTGCAAAACTGATCTTCCTCTCGCCGCTCACATCTGCTGCACCACTCTGCAGATCCCTACACTGGCTCCCTGTGTCCTCCAGAATCCTATTCATATTACTCAGCCTTACCTACAAAGCCCTCAACAACACCTCTGCATACATCTAAAATCTCATATCAAAATACTCTCCCTCCTGCCCTCTTAGATCTACCTCTGACCTGCGCCTTGTCTCATCTCTGTTATCCACCTCTCACTCCCGCCTATTGCACACCACTTATGTTAGTACTCATTTCTTAATAGAGTACTTTTTCAATGAAAAAAAATAAATAACTTGAAACTTTTTGATTCAGAAACTCCCACTAAATAGGGTTCATATTTTGAACTTCTGCTCCACAGGAGGTCTCTATTTCTGTATCGGTGGAAATCTTCCAGCTCTACAACATGTAATTGTACACTGCATGTCCTTTATATGAAAGACAAAACAACTACACTCCATGACCAGGCTTAGGCTCCCTTTGACTGGCATGCTGGTACTTATAGTGCTACAACAGCTGGTGCTCTGCAGACTCACCCTTCGTCCAGGCTTTCCCAATGGGCCGACGGGACCTTGAGTACCACGTGGACCCTATAGAAATACACAGCACAATGAGATATATCATGAACAAGACGGATCACATGACCTCAGTTCTTCATAACAGACAGAATATCCACTAAGAGCAAAAGAGTTGTTGTAAAAACCTGGGGAGACCTTTACATACTTCTAATAACACACACAACAAAGCTCTATATGGCCTATGTTATTATAGTGTATATATGGTCTATGCTATTATACTTTATATATGGTCTATGCTATTATACTTTATAGATGGCCTATTCTATTATACTTTATATATGGTCTATGCTATTGTACTTTATATATGGTCTATGCTATTATACTTTATACATGGTCTATGCTATTATACTTTATATATGGCATATTCTATTATACTTTATATATGGCCTATGCTATTATACTTTATATATGGTCTATGCTATTATACTTTATATATGGCCTATTCTATTATACTTTATATATGGCCTATGCTATTATACTTTATATATGGTCTATGCTATTATACTTTATACATGGTCTATGCTATTATACTTTATAGATGGCCTATTCTATTATACTTTATATATGGTCTATGCTATTATACTTTATATATGGTATATGCTATTATACTTTATATATGGTCTATACTATTATACTTTATATATGGTCTATGCTATTATACTTTATATATTGTCTATGCTATTATACTTTATATATGGTCTATGCTATTATACTTTATATATATGGTCTATGCTATTATACTTTATATATGGCCTATTCTATTATACTTTTTATATGGTCTATGCTATTATACTTTATATATGGTCTATGCTATTATACTTTATACATGGTCTATGCTATTATACTTCATATATGGCATATTCTATTATACTTTATATATGGCCTATGCTATTATACTTTATATATGGTCTATGCTATTATACTTTATATATGGCCTATTCTATTATACTTTATATATGGCCTATGCTATTATACTTTATATATGGTCTATGCTATTATACTTTATACATGGTCTATGCTATTATACTTTATATATGGCCTATTCTATTATACTTTATATATGGCCTATGCTATTATACTTTATATATGGTCTATGCTATTATACTTTATATATGGTCTATTCTATTATACTTTTTATATGGTCTATGCTATTATACTTTATATATATGGTCTATGCTATTATACTTTATATATGGCCTATTCTATTATACGTTTTATATGGTCTATGCTATTATACTTTATACATGGTCTATGCTATTATACTTTATATATATGGTCTATGCTATTATACTTTATAGATGGCCTATTCTATTATACTTTATATATGGTCTATGCTATTATACTTTATACATGGTCTATGCTATTATACTTTATAGATGGTCTATGCTATTATACTTTATATATGGTCTATGCTATTATACTTTATATATGGCCTATTCTATTATACTTTATATATGGTCTATGCTATTATACTTTATACATGGTCTATGCTATTATACTTTATAGATGGTCTATGCTATTATACTTTATACATGGTCTATGCTATTATACTTTATATATGGCCTATTCTATTATACTTTATATATGGTCTATGCTATTATACATTTGCCGGTCAAAATCCTTTTTGACAGTCAGGAGAGGAGTTAATACATAAAGATCTATACATAGAAGGGAACGGGCACAGGGAATTTCTCCACTGGGGGCAGTTGGTTGGTTGGTTTGTGCAGAAAGGAAACGTGAGGGAATTATGGGGGATAAATACTCACCTGTGGCCCTAAATCCCCTGACTCCCCCTTTAATCCGGAAGAACCTGATGATCCCTGCAATGAGAATAATGTTAGTAACAATATCACGTGACCAGTGAAGTACAACGTCACGTGACCAGTGAAATACAACATATCAGCTTACTTACCATTGGGCCGGGCCTTCCTGTGAGTCCCATAGGACCAGATGGTCCCCGCAATGCCAGCTGAAAGCAGTAAACAGACAGGTTTAGGGTGCACACAAACATTCTACTGACTGACACAGGAACAGATGAAGCCAATGACCATTTGTCCCATCCACGCTGCCAATTCTACAAGTGTCTTATCCTCGGGATAGACTTGTGTTTACTCCAAACATGTCTCCATCTGCTGGAAGTATGATCCATTCAGTGAAACAATCCCCACCCGGTATTTATTATATCTGGAAATAAGTCCCTTCCTGAACTCTTCTTCTTATGTTCTTGGGTATTTCAGTGCTTTACCCTCAGCTCTGTGCCTCTATCTTATCTATAACTTACTAAGGTGATCTAGGGAGCTGCGAGCTGAAATCCAGCGAGATATTACCGTATTAACGGTAATATTTTTCGAGCGCGGGATTTTAGCGGTTCTGGCTAACAATTGAATACCCCCCTTTGTTTCAGTCTACATTACATCCCACTTTACTGCAACATGATACAGATATCAGGTAATAAGGTCATCTCCAGGGGCTGTCACATTACAGGTTACTCCCAGAAGCCGGGGACTTACTCTGGCCTGTTGCAGAATCGCTTGAGCCTGGGCCTCTTGTGCAGAAAGTTGGGGACCTTTGGATGAAGCATCTGATCCTCCAGAGAAGCGGAACTGCGAGGAACGGAGAGAAGAACAGACAATGATTTGTATTTTGGACTACATGGCCAGCAGTAAATGCATCAACTATTTCCGTCCCAGAGGCCCTTACAGGAAGTGACATAACCAGATAATGTGACCGATGTGTTTCAGATATTGTATACTCCTGTACACTAGTATGAATGTGCTTTATACATAGAGAAAAGAATGTTCTACAACAATAGAAATCATCTGATTACTAATAGGGCAGTTTATTTACTCATCCTAATCAGTCTCTTGGTATTTGGGACAGACTTTCAGAAAATGATGGTAGCACACAGTTAGCAACTAATAAATTAGATGACTGTCCACCCAAAACTAATATAAGAAAAGTGCAGCTCACATTCTACTACAACATATTGCTACATATATACAGGTAAGTATCTGTAGAATATATAGAGGTAATTACAAATCATGGCAAAAAACAGACAACAGCAAATTATTTTCCATGAGCTTCTTTGAATCTGTCCGTGGATGGCAGAAGCCGTCTCTGCTCTTCCCTAAGATCAGGGGAATAGGCCTCGGCCTGGCGTCACGCAACTGCTATTATAAAGCCATATCTACATTTTATTCTACGCAGTAAATACACCATTTTGTTGACTACAAACAAACCAAGACGACGTTTTTATTTCCTCCCCCTCCCTTGTGCTACTTTTGTACAGTATAAAAACTGCTCCCTTTTAAAATAGCTCTTAGATTTATTCCTACTTAAAAGGCCCTATCTAGACTCCATGAAATTGCAGCGTATTGAATAATATATAAATCACACGTATATCACGAGGATTCCTGCAGCAGGAGGGCAGCGTGCCACAGGCTGAGCGCCTAATGAGAATACGTTTAACCTGTGCGGCGCCCAGGGGAGGGCTGACAAATTTTAGGGGTCAAGATTCAACTCAGCAGCCTATTGGGTACATTTTAAAGGGAAAAAAATTGCAAGTGGCCCAGTGATCCAGCCCAAAGTAGCCAACTATGGGACCGGCCTGGGTGGCAGATGCCCCTGGCTGTGCCTGAGGCTACACAATGATGTTTATTATCCCGGATTGTACACTAGGGGCGCAGGCATTACATTACTGTACTGATGGAGGTCCTGCAGCCAGTGCCATGTACAACAGGGACAGTATAATATGCGCAAAAACAGCACTGTCAATCCTTAAACATCTATTTTATTTTATTCTTGATCTGTGAAATTTGCAATTATTCCCAGAAATAAAAATCGTTATGGGTCTATTCTGATGGCTAACAATAAATTAATTTATCCAAAAACAGATTAACCACCTAATTACAGTCAGATTAAAAGAACATTTATGTCTATTTTTAAATAATAACCAACAAAACGTTGCCAATTCCCCGACAAGAGCGGCGCAGCAGCGATCACTAGGGCTTCTGAGCGACATCAAGTCATTACCTATCGCTTTCTATGTCCTTTTAATAAACTAACACGTCCGCACATCATTACAGAGTGTCACTGTGAATTTGGCAGGCGCTGGAGCCCTTTGAAGCAAGTTCCATCATGTGATTATTATTTTAGCACAAACAACAATTTTTACTAATGAGAAACTTCCAGCAAATCTATAGCCGTGCTGATTTTTCTGCCAAAGGCATTAGTGTCTATTTGATTATGTTTAACAACGCAAAAAAAAAAAAAGAGATAAATAGGGTATATACATTGTGGTAAACAGGAAGATGGAAAGTGCAGGAAATCTGGTGGATAGGAGAAAAGGACAAAATCCCGGAAGGCGACACAGAGAACCTGCCTATAACGAGGCGAGCGCTGTGGGCCGTTACAGGCGCTATACGGGTTGTAGCTGGATATACATATCATACATAAGGGGCTCTATGGAAGCCCACATCTGTGTCTGTTTAGTGATGTATTGGAAGAGATAGGGTGTGCGGGGCAGGCTTGCAACTGATTGGTCAATGTAAAGCATGTGAAGTCACATGATCACTTTCTGCTCTTTGCTTGTTGAGGATAGGCTGTGGTCCACAGCAGAGGAAGGCAGAACCCACAGACCTTTTAGTATAGGCCTGTTGTGAAACTACAAGTCTCAGCATGCCCTACCAGCTATCGGCTGGCTATTTACTAGTAGAACATGCTGGGGCTTGTAGTTTCACTACACCTGGCAAGCCACAGGTGGGTCAGGCCTGTTGTAGTACAAGATGAGCAGCATTCGTTGATCGGCTGAGATATATAATCCAGCGACAGCAGTCTACACCTGATCTGACAGCTTCAGAACGCTGTCACAGTATTAAGGGACAATGGAATATTGACTGCACAGCACGTAAAGGAAACCATAACTTGTTCCTCATCACAGGTTCTATAAAGAGGAGATGGTTGAAACGAAGTTTACTTACAGGTAACATAAGCATAGTGCCTGGTGGTCCTGGTAATCCGTCAGCTCCAGGAAGACCTGGTCGGCCGGTGGGTCCCTGGAGGGTGAGAAGAAGAAAAGTATTGTAACGACACCAGTGGTAGAATTGTAGCCCATACTGTTCCCTGAATACAGACAGTGGCCTACATCAGAGGCAAAATGTTTCTATTTGACACCAAAAGATAAATTATCTAATCCAATAAAAAACACCCGATGCCATACTGGTGACTTGGCACCAGCCCAATATAAAACCTCTCCTACAGTCTGGGCATAAAAATGACTTTGCAAAAAATACATTCAACGCATTTATGTTACGTCACTAATGTATGTCTCCAACTTCTAACCTTTCCACTTGTTACTTTGTATCGCCATCTACAGCACTTGTTACTTTGTATCACCAACTACAGCACTTGTTACAATGGTATTTTGGTTTTACGTGTCCCATTTAGATTGTAAGCTCTGTGGGGCAGGGACCCGACTGTTCCGCTTCTCTCTCTCTGCACTTTGTTCTCCGTATGTTTTGGAACAATACTGTACATTGCTGCATCATTTTACTGTATTAATATTCATAGGTTTCACGAGCAGTATTCAGCATAAATAACGGAAGTATAATAACTCCATTAGTGCAGAAGATACTAAGCAGCTTTATAGACGCTAATGGGCTCCCAGCTCAGCCAGATTCTATTGTCATAAAGTAATGCTGTATGATAATGGAAATAAAAGGAACATCCGGTAATAATATGTATAATCCAGAGCTATGAACCAATCTGTCTGTCAGTCTCGGTCTTGCTTTGAAGATCAACCTGACAAGTGCTGGGAGTGTGCAATTCTGGAGAACAGCAACAATATTACTTTCATGTTATCGTTTTAACATGAAGCCAATAATTATTTTTCAGGATTTCCTCTTATAAACTCTGTTTTCCCTCTCTAAATTGTTCAGTGGTCTATTTATATGTCTGTCACTGCAAAATAGCGTCTGTCAGCTGGAAACCTTTGGTTTATGTTCCTTCTCCGGGAGAGTGTAACATGATCAGGGCCAATCAGTCATGTAGCTCCTCAGTGGTCACATGATGGCAGAGGAGGGAAGGGGGATAGTGCTATGAGAGGAGGGGCCAATCCTAAACCTCTCTGCTCTCTACATCATATATCATGTGACTGTGGTTGCCATGGTAATCATATGACAATAAGCAATATGTAAATCATTAATAGCAACTTGAAGAAGAACACTAAGGAAAATAAATAGAATAACCCAGCATGTCTTCTTACATGTACCTAGAGTGATTTATGTTAAAAGCACATCTTATTTTATTATGGGATCCGGTTTTAAACATCTTTGATAAAATACTAGAACTATGCCGAATGTATCAGACAATTTGTAAGATATTCATCCATTATTCATTCGATCACTGCACCATGAGTCACTGCAGGAGGTCAGTCCGGGACAATTCTTAAAAGAACAGGAAGTGTTCCTTGGAATTCTGGGCAACATGGCGATGATGGAAGAACCACCAAATATCTACCAAAATGACCTGTAACTTCTACAACGATTTCATTTATTTTATTGAAATAAACTTCCCAACGTGATTTATAAAAGGTGCCGTTTATGAAAACTGATAAGTATATGTTTTATCCATTGCTCGCTAAGCAGCAGATACACATTATGTGAGCGGCTGCAGCGTAAACACTTTGTACAGATCTGATTTTAGTACCAGTTTATAGACCTGCAGATGCATTCAGAATTGCACATTATCATTAATGCATGAATCAGCACTAATCATGTGAATGTATTACCTCACAGTCACACACACTGTGCAATGCTTTATCTAGTGACACATACTAATAACAATGAATAATTAGACAGATTTTATGCCAGTCAACAACTTAAAAAGACGACAATACATTTCTTCTCCGTATAATAATACAATTTAGTTTTTGCAGAATATCTCACAAGTGGTTTCCACTGTACTAGACAATCTGGAGACTGCACAGTGCGACAGCGTTATTACTATGCAGAGGAAACACTATATATTGTATACCCCCCACTAATAGCATCATTCATAGATGGAGTTAATGGCTTTGAGACATCTGTAAAAAATAAAGTTCTATATTTTCCTGAGTGGCCCCTGCATTAATTACTTCTAACTAATTGCATACTCTCAGCTTTCCAGTTATATGGGAATGTCCAAGAGGTTAATGGGTATGTGGGTGACGGTGGGGGCTTATCCGTGGTACAATATATTCTTACGTCACTTCTCAATGATTACATTTAGGTAATATAACCCCTGCTGTATAATATAATGATATTATAAGTCATCATTATGCTCAATGCCAAACCAAGGCCACACAGGACTCATCATTCAGCCCCCGTGACCACAGCAAGATGCATTGTGATACAATGTTACAGGTGGCTTTGATGTAGCAACTTACTGTAATTACCATCAGAATGGCTGCATTAATTAGTCATGGCCACTAGGTGGCAATCTCTGGTATCACTCACTATAGAGAAGATACAGATGTTGGAAATTAAATACTTTCTAAACTTCCATAATATTCCTCCAGGTCACCAGTTTGAGGCTGATCTGAATCTATATTTTTGGACCTTTTATCTAGGACACTGGGAATATATTTTCATTTTGGGAACAGTGAAGGGACCCCGGGACTTTGAATGCTGCAGAGTATTCCTAGCTATGTGACTCTCTGGCAAGAGGAGGTTAATTGGTGCGATTCCTGATCCCATCTCCAGCTCCCCCTCCCCTCCCCCCCCCCAGGCTCCAGGTCTTGGCTCCCACAATGTAGGGCTGAAAAGCAGTCTACGCCCTGCGATCGAATCTTATGCCTAATGATAACCATATGTGTGAGTAGTAAGGTATGATGTCATCTCTCTCTGCTACGCGCTGCTGGCCAGCCTCCCTGCATGGCTGCCATTAGTCCCCGGAGAATGGGGTACACCGCTCGGGTTATTATGACAAACACAGGTTACATTCCTGCTCGTGAAACGGAGCGTAACCTCTCATCGCCTACGTAAGAGGCCATCACACGATACAGACACGCTCCACTGAGACGCAGGGCGTCTACATCAAACAACTTAAAGTTTGGATGAAGTGTAGACGACCTAATTTACCACCTGGTTATAGCGACGTTTTGGCAACGGTCTGTTGGCTCAGGTGATGCTGCCGCAACTCACTACAATCAGCCATTATTTCTGTTGACATTATATATCCTAAAATGTCATTGTCCTTACCCTTGTTACTGGTGATCACATGTTTGAGCAATTTTTAAATGTATTTTAAGACTATCAGTGGGGGCAGCAAATTAACCATTTCACTTGGTGCCGCAAAGATGACATGGGTCAACGCAGGGGGGCGTGATGAGATGATTTGAGTCTCTGCCGCGCCCACTCCGCTGATGGTATGGGATTGATAAGCCGCATCCTCATGAATATTGATTAGGCTAAGAAAATATCCACTGGGTGTAGTCGACTAGTACAACATGATTAGGGGGGAGGGGGAGGATTGTATGAGGTTCAAGAACAGTCCAGTGGGTCAGTGGTCATTCCAATGCAATATAGAAAACTATCAGAGTCATGTAATCATAGGGAGAATGGTCTAATAAAGCAAATTATGACTAAATAATGATAGAGATATTCTTATTGTAGCTGTGGTTCCCAGTGTTACATTGTGTCAGACGACACCGATATAGTGCCAAACCTTCATTGAAGAGTTCTTTACAAAGGTTCTCAGTGTTCCTTATTATTATAATGAATTATTTATATATAAAATGACCACTTTGTACCATGCAGTGTTCATAAAGGAACGTACAACCCGGTAAGGACAGAGGACTGTGTGTCCCTGGGACTTGGGAAAACACCACTTAGACTTCTTGGGGAAGTGTCGTTTGTATTAGACATAATTCCTGTACTGAATACATCCGATACACCTGGTGTAGGTAATGTACAGTTTGTATCATTTATATTTACATGATATATTTCCTGCTTCCAATACATTAAAATTATGTTACTCCCAGCAAAGGCCGTCATTGCGCTACCCAGAAAATAAAACTCTAAAACGCATGTACGGAATTTACAGAGTTAGCGGAATTCAGTGTTCTGTGGTGGATATAACACACTAAGGACATAATGATCACTGTACATCACACTCTGCATACAGGAGAGAGCGATGAGTGTGACAATACAGACATACAGGACAGGCGCTCTCGTGCCCGCTAAGCATCCATCTTTAGAGGGCTACTGGGGGCTAGGCCTGGGCAATACACAAATATCAAGCAGATTGTTCTTACTCTTTCACCGGGGTCACCAGAAGGACCGGAGGGACCTGTAGTACCAGGAGGACCAGGATATCCCTGTAGAAAAGAGAACAGATTTACTATAATAATGTGTCCACAATGGTTGTTTATTAACAGAGTGAAATATTACAAAACTGGGGCATTACATGGAAAACATGAGGGTAACTAGTGTCACATTAACACCCCTACTGAACCCCGGAGATCCCCCACCACATCACATGACCATCTCAGGGGTCAGACGGGATACAGAATGTCAGCCCTGCAGGAATTTTAATCTAAAGGTTACTGATGCCATGGCGGCCTGAACCACTCAGGATTAACCTCAAACATCGGTTTCTGAAATGGATCTGTAATCAGTAGCTGGATGCAATACAGATTATGCACCATGATACTATTACAATGGCTCTGGGAATAAAAGCAGGTTTAATGAGCTTTCTGTTACCTGTTTGTACCCAGCTCCGCTAATTCTGAAAATGACAGAGCTACTAATTAACCTATCTGAGCTTAAACAGAGCTATTCTGAAATTCTGCCCTGCTAGCTTTCCTGAGAAACTGTGGATGGAGAAGCAGGTGGAACGGGCGTTCTGCATTAAGATAACCAAAGAGGTTTACAGTATTTTATTTAAGGAATCGATATTTCAACCACCCCTTCCGGCAAAGTAGAAAGA
The DNA here is from genome assembly GCF_038048845.1 of Mixophyes fleayi. Classification (NCBI taxonomy): domain Eukaryota; kingdom Metazoa; phylum Chordata; class Amphibia; order Anura; family Limnodynastidae; genus Mixophyes; species Mixophyes fleayi. Next base: position 129,217,614 of record NC_134410.1, on the reverse strand, counting down.
ATAAAATAAAGTAAGAGACTTACGGCGGGTCCTTCTGTGCCAGGGGGCCCTTCAATCAGCATTCCCTGCAAAGAAACACAAGGGTTAGCGACAAGTTGTTACTAAACGCACTTTGACCAAATCTGCCTCTTCCCTGCACCATCAGGCCACTTTTTCATGGTTTTGGAATGGTTTATAGACTTTTGCTATGAGCCCAGAAGAGCCAAAACTCAGTTATTGCAGCACCAGAGATGTCAAGAGGCTGACATGATAATCTGCATAATAATTTAAATAACCGTTTGCTACGTCCTCCTAGCAGTACCCTGTGTGCACTGACAGTGCGGGAGATGGGATATATTCACTGTACCGCAGATCACTGCCTGCTCTGTAGATTACTGCTGTACAGAGACGCTCAGGATCTCACATATTAGTATTCACAAGGAGTACAGCCATGTTTTTTTTCCCATTTCCCTACAGCAATAAACCAATCACCTCTGAACGCTGCATGGGGATGATGAAACGCTAAGTATCTTTCCATCCAGGAAAGTTAGTACATTTGTCTGGTGCCAGAAATAAATGGCAATCATTTGCAAGTGGAGGGCAATTTAAAATGCAACAAAATAGACTGAGAAAGGCGTTTGAGGATCTGCGAGCGGAGTCCACTGATACAACACGAGCAGAAGAGAAGGACATCAATTTGGGCATAATGAGAGGACATTATCCAGACTCGTGTAAAGACAATAATTGGGCTGAAGCTCAGTCTATGACTTTATGGGGGCGCGGCAGTCTCAGTACAACACATTAATGAAGAAGATGAAACTTTGGGAAGAAAAAAAACCTCTCCTGTTAGCTGTGATTGACGATTTCCAAGAGCTGCTGCAGCAGCTGCGTTTTCCGTCGGTGTTCATTCCTCATATGTACACTGGGATTGTATTGTCAAAAGACTGATAATCAACATCTACATTGACAGCGGTACGGCTCTCTGTGTACTTCAGCCTATTATTACAAATATCACTATCATATCTCCAGGGTTTCTGCAATGTACAGCAAATGTTATCAAGTAATATACTCTGCTCATGGGTTGGGGGGGGCGACGACGGGGGGGATGTTTAAGGGGCGCTGAGTATAAAACTATTCAGTAACATACACAAAGACATTTACAATCTTCTTCACTAGATGATTGGTCAGTGATTTTTTCATATCATAAATTTTCAGGTTTGCTGTAGATGAGGTTTGGCCTTGATGGGGTTATAAATTACTGTATAGCGTCCTTTGCACAGCTGGGAAGGTCTTTTCTGTCTCTGGTGTTTGTACTGTGCAAAATAATCAAATCCCAAGAAACCCAGCCATATAATTCTCAAATAAGGTTTATTTGGACCACCTAAGCTCTGTGGGTGGTAGGACAAACACCAGCTTAGTTTGTTAGTGTATTCCCCTCTCAGCTCCATCATCAGCTGTTCATGGGGGTGGGAGGGGGAGCCGGATTTGTCACTGGGAACATACACAGCCTCCTAAGAAATTCCGAGCAGCTGTAATCCATTGACAGAGGTCATCCAGGCGAGATGTCACTGCAGACACTGTGAGGAGCACAGCCAGTAACCACCCAACCAGAAGTCAGCAGCCGTTATTCTAATGCAATCTGATGCCTGATTGGCTAAAGCGCACCCTATCAGAAAGTGTGTGTTAGCTTAGAGAATGCAATGTGGATAATTACACATACAGAAATATATTCTCATTGATACATTTTAATGAATATATAGAATTCGTAATATATTCATTTGTAAAGAGCTACAAGCTCTGCTAATACTACACAAACAATAGTACAATCTATAGTATAATGAGCTTAATTAAAATATATATCTGAAGGCACCAAATAGAAGTTAAGAGCCGTAATATGTAAATGTAGTATAATTATACTACAAACATACAAGTGTAAAATAGACAGCTAAATAAATGTATTCTTCAATGGACATGTATTCCATGATCCTCCCCTTGGTACCCTACCTCCTCCTTCCTGTGATTTACAGGTGTGCTAATATGAAGCTGGAATCTGTTGGAAGGTCGCGGACAAGACCTTGGTCGCTGACGTAGAAGGCGGTAATGCGCACTGGACCCACTGCGTAAGGGACAAGTTTGCTGGTTCAAAGTGGAAACATCTGGCTAATATTTATTCTGCTTTTTGTGTTGTTTGGATTTTCAAGCATCTGGGAAAAGTCTTGACATGGAGACAGGAGCCAAATGTTTACATTACCTGCAACAATGGTGGGCAGCTAAAGAGAGGGTTAACCCCACCATTACCCGACAGCACTAGGACCCCCCGATTTATACCTAGCGTAAAAGTCCTGCATCTGTAAAATTACCTGAGAGGCTACTCTCTGCTATAAGTCAGTACTTATATATAATGTCTCAGGATTCCAGTTTGTACAATAGGTAGCTGCTGCAGAGATGAATTATCCAATGCACACAGCTGCAACAGCCAGATGTGCCAAAAGGGGGCGATGTAGGGTTGGTTTGCTCTCCTTCAGGCAATGGAATGTGCTCCATCAGTATGTTCTAGCACAGGCTATTTATACCTATAGAAAATACCGGTGACACAAGCTGGCTGCTACAAGCTGTCAGTTTGCAGAGAGTAAATACAGACTGAGATTATTAGTGACGTGAAGTCATCAAACATGAACAAACAACTTACAGGTTCAATAATTGCTGGTTCTCCCTTCTGTCCCTTCTCACCCCGAGCTCCTCCGGAAAACTAGAACAAACACATGCAACAAAATGATTAATGTATCTGGACAAACCACACACAAATCCGTCATGTTGGTGGAAATAGCGGTTTAGCAAAGGAGTTTTTATAAAGTTGTTTCGGGTTTTTTGGTTTTTTTTGCATTGAACATAGAATACGTTTTGGTTTTTCCTGCATTCCCGCTGAGACCCCCCTGGGATGCAGCAATCATCGTAGCAGGGTGATGTCACAGCATTTAGGCATCTGGTCGTGCAAACAGACTCCAATGATCTAGACGCCAGTTACAAATGCAATGGGCCAAGTGGAACACAGACACCTTGAAATAGGTGTGTTTTGGAAGCTTTACAATTATTAATAACAGTTGTGTTTTTTTTGTTTTTTTTAATTCTGATCTTTGATCTCGGTCCAAAGGCAATCATGAAAAATTCCTGAGTGATTATTAATGATCATGTTGATGCCCCATTAAGTACCACCTGCCGCTGCAACAATGATACATGACTTTTTGGGGAAATTTACTATAAAGTCATGTTGGGACAGCGCATCCGATAGGAGTCCTCTCTCCTAGGGTCCTGCATTCGCAGTTGCCGTTTATGTTAAACAGCGCAGGGGAGAGAGTTATCGGAGATCTCTCTCCCACAGGACTGAATAAAACTGCCCACACTGCAATACCCATCGAGTATTATCCATTAAACAACTAGACATTTTACACTAAATTCTACTCAGGGAGTAGAAAGTCTTTTGTCCTTTAAAGTCACTTTCAATGTGATTTTTTAAGATAACAGACACTCTCTTCTGTGAGGATTTCCTACTGTTTTCAATTTTGAGTGCGGATTTGTTCACAAAATGATACTTAAAAAAATAATCCTAAATCCTAAAATAATCCTAAACAAAATATAGTGGGCATGGAGACCCCTTCCGTCTGTGTCAATATAGAACTATTATGATTAAATAACATCATTTGAATATTTTATTGTACTTAAACATCTGTATTTAAATGTTTTATATTGCTCCGAAATATATACATCTATATATCACTTGAATTAATTTATATTTATTTAATAACTGTTTATAACCATTATATGTAGTCAAACTTTATTATTGTATGGAGTTAAGCAGTTTATATATAGTTAAATAATTACAACAGAGATTAGTTACATTATTACATGTTGTATTTATACCTTACTCATTTATATTAGATGATTCTATAGATTGTAATGATGTCATATAACTTGTCCTGGCCCAAACCCACCATTTATATTCTGCATTGTGAATGATGCTCTGTATCCAGCCGCTTTGTATTACATATCGTGTATGTGAATCATCATGTCTCTGCTCTGCTGTAGGAAGCTATATGTGGTATATAGGAGAACAGTCACTGTGACGTGTAACTGCTGAGGCAGATCTCACTTTGGGGCTAATCCTAAAATTCTCATTCATTTAAGCCTTTGAAGCTTTTGCCTTTAATTATCCCTTGTGATTTTTAATTAGGAAAGAAATCCACTTTCACAGAGCTCGCAGTGAACAATTACTAGCAGAAGATTTAAGGAACAGGGTTCAGAGCAAAGTCAGCTCTTCATTAAATCTATAATCAAAATATTACCTTAAATAGGTTGTGTAATAAATAATAAACTGGACATTTGCAATCAACTTCATTAGGAAACAATGAATGGTTTTGATTATATTTTGCACTCTGGTCAGGAAGTGATTTTTTGTAATTCACTGCAGTACCTTACTGTAGCCTGCAGGTGTCCCTCTTGCAAACATTAAAAATAAGTTTAGTTTCCAATTAAATGAAAGGTCACAGTGACCCTGACGGTAGGAATACCTCAATGTCGATTACAGCAGGCTTGCCATTTATTTTGGCTTCCGGGTCATCCAAGTCTTCATCATAATTTAGTCCGTCGTAATTGTTCCCATAGTTAGCTATGGTTTCCTCCGCAAAATCTTCATCAATGTTCCCCCCCTGGCTGGAGCTGCCGGCACCACTAACAGACGTGCCCTTAGGTCAGACAGAACATACACATACACTAAGTAAACATCCTGAATACAACTTATATAAATGTATATACAGTGTGGATGACAACCTAGAAAGGAAGAGGTTAAGGACAACCAAACATACAAGTTCATCCAATACGGAATGATATATATATATATATATATATATATATATATATATATATATATATATATATATATATATATATACACACACACATACACTACACATATGTGGCAGAACCAATACTATGACAGAACCTAACTGAATTGAATGTTCCCTTGATCCTTGGTATCATTGCAGAGCTCGGACTACAGACTGAATATGGGGTACAGGCCTAGCCCTGTCCATAAAAGCACACGGGAGAACTGAGGGGCTTCAGAAACGGGAAGCCCGATTAATGGAGGAAATTAAGGGGTTATTTCATAAAAAATTATGGGGGATGGGAACGGCGGTGGGCAGTGACTCATCTAGACGAGGGTCTTTCTGGAGACGACTCTCCCAGCATGTAAGTGGCAGGGACAACATGAAATTGACCTAATCTTCTCAAGGTTGAAACGGGGCCTCATTCTTGTTCCATTTATTTAAGTGATAAGACCTAGGTGAACAGCAGATTTTTCTACCACAGGACACAAGGCTGTCGGTGACACCTTTACATGCAACTTACATTGGACAGGTTGGTGGAGACCATGATACTGGTGACGACCTCGACATTCCTATCGACAGCGGCTTCATCTATGACGGTCTCCTCCACCTCACCATAGTTGTTGTTTTCTTCCGGTTGTGGGGTGTAATAGTCGTCGGGTCCTCCATAACTGTAGTCCTCATATATGGTGGGGTTCGGCTCATAGCTTTCGACTTTGGTCTCTATTCTTGCAGCTTCAGTAGTTACGATAGCGGGGGCTTCAGTGGTTGGTTCTACCTCCTCCTGGAAGATAAAGATCATTCAGTATCAGGATAACAAGCTGGGTGTTTGGGGAAGAGGGACGAGACTCAGCTCAGCAGCCTATTAGGTAGACCAGAGACCCAGCCCAAGGTCCTACTATGGGGCTGTCCAGGGGGGGCAGATGTCCCCTGCCCCCCAGCCAGGCCAGCCCTAGTGTGGGAGCCTTGTTTCATGTAGACGCACCAGTGTTTGAGGAATTGGTTGCCCCAAAATATTCTGTGCTGCCATTAACCCTCTAATGCTCTGACTGACTGTTGGCTCTGATTGGCTGTGTATATAGATTTGAACAATAGTTCAGGCCTGGTCAACCTGTGGCTCTCCAGGTGTTGTGAAACTACAGGTCCCAGCATGCTTTTACCAGTAGATAGCCAGCCGATAAGCAGGCAGGGCATGCTGGGTCTTGTAGTTCCACATCACCTGGAGAGCCACAGGTTGGCCAGGACTACAATAGGTCATCGCCAATAGAACACAACCCGATTGTAAATATGTTACAGTTTATTGCACATTTCAGATTATTCCCCTTTGTGGATCAATTGTTAATATAGATCAGTAGTAACGTGCAGTAAGATGCAGCAACCAATGTAGTACAGGTGCAACTACTAAATGCTAACGTTTGGTTGCTTTGCAGCAAACTTGCACCTTTCTTTCTAATAACTTATTTTATGTACTTTTATGTTACAGTTTTCCTGATAATTTTCTTTTTTTTATGAATTGCGTTTTCTTTACACTGAGCAATCTGGGTATAATGTCTTTATCAGGTGCTATAAGGTTCGGGAAGCATCGTGCAACATATTTAAAACTCATTTTCTGCACTAATTTTGCAACAGTTTTCACATTCAGGTGTAATGCATGGGCAGGACCATTATCAATGTGTGGAAATGAGGTGAAACTTAGATTATTACACTGCAGCAGAAATGTTGAATTTGGAAGTTATTTTTACCTCCTCGATGTCAGGTTGCGGTCGTACGGCTTCTTCACCTGTGGCTTGGGAAGGTTTGCTGGTGGGAGTTTTCTCTTCATCTTCATAATATGGATATTCATAATAATAGCCTTCATCTCCTTCCGCGGCTTCTGGATACTGCAAAATTTACACACAAAACCCAGGTGAAGACAAGAGAGGCGACCACATGCATTAACCTACACCAAGAAAAGGCTGCATCACCTATATAATGTATTCAATAAAAGAGCGTATACCAGGGAGTGTATATAAACGTATACTGGCGTGTGCGTGAACATTCGCCCGCAAGACATGATGTTCTGCACTGAATATTCTAGATGACCATACACGCTACTTGCAGAAAGGCAGGGGGTTACACAAACAGGGCGACCGGCTGTGTTGAACATTGTAAAATGCGTTTCCTGAGTTCTGTATCGACAGCATGTGGCTGAGATCCCCCACGGCAAGCACTAGGGCAAGGCTTGATAGGGTGGTCTCCGGGTAAACTAGGCATGGTATAATGGTAACAATGTATTAAGTTTTCGCTGTAAGTAAATGAACAGACCATACAGGCATTGTTATGGCATTGCTGCTAGGAAGAAATCTAAACGTGGACAGGAAAATAGCTGAACAAATGTTCAGGTACGTTTTGGTCTGATGCAGGCAGGTAAGATTTGCAGATACACATTTAGTTGAAATGTATAGGCTCTCATCACTGCAGCTGGCTCATACAGTGCAGAAAGAGACAAAGATATGCAGCAATTTCCAGCAAAAGATGCAAATCAGACACTGTAACTTGTAAGTAGAATGACGTACGAGGATAACTAGGCAGGTGCATAGGGCATGAACTACGATGGGGCTTGAGGGTACAAACATGAGTGTAAAATTCCCTGTGATATATGTTCAGCCAGTTCTACAACCAGCGATTTTAAAGCTTTTTCACATATTAAGACATACATGTATACATGACCTCATTGGAGGTTAGAGTGACTCTAATATCACTGGCTGTTTGACTGGAGGTAGCAGGGGCTTGAAAGCATTTAAGGCTGGCATAGGAAGTGATATGTTGGGGGCCACAAGGTGAGTTTGGCTAGGGCCCTACAGAGCGAGACCCAACTCTACTATAAATAAAGCTGGGCAATTTTAGTGCCCTCTCTGCTGCTCAGAGATGGAAGTCCTGCATCTTTCAGTGTATACTTACATACTCATCTGGGTTGGGATCCTGAGCCTGGTGGGTATCGGGAGTGGCAGTGTCACAGTCGGGACTGTAGTGTTCACAATAATCAAATGCAGCTCGGTGATCCGACACAATTAGGAGCTGTTGGATATCTCCCTAAAGTGACAACAGAGAAACACAGTAAGATAAATGGAAAATTTGATCAAATAAGAGGTTTCCCATTAAATATAGCAAAGACTCAAAACTTTTAAAACTTTTGAGCTATATTAAAATATTACATCCTTGAAGATTAAAAAAACAAACATATCCGTAAAACATGTTGCAAGCAAAATGTTATTTTGCAGGAAATATCTAACAATATATAAACTGCTTCCAATCACACATTAATATTCAGAGTCCCAATAAATCTTTATATGCAGACTTTCATTCATTGCTATCTGTTGACTACACACAGTGAAGTCAGGTAGATTCTGGGTTAAACCAACATACAAAAGAGTGCAGCCTATCCATTCACTAGGAGGCAGTGACATCACCAAGAATGTAGCCTATCCATTCACTAGGAGGCAGTGACATCACTGAGAATGCAGCCTATCCAGTCACTAGGAACCAGTGACATCACTGAGAATGCAGCCTATCCAGTCACTAGGAACCAGTGACATCACTGAGAATGCAGCCTATCCAGTCACTAGGAACCAGTGACATCACTGAGAATGCAGCCTATCCAGTCACTAGGAACCAGTGACATCACTGAGAATGCAGCCTATCCCAATGCTAGGAGCCAGTGACATCACTGAGAATTCTATTACAATATCCAGATGTATACATTGTCACACAATTAGTACATGGTTTAATGTTAGATTATATAAACACAGCAGCCGCACATTGCCACTCTCTATATTGTCACACATGAGAAGAGCACGAAGGACTGAGCCACACCTGAAAAAACAGGGAACTGGCCGGGTCCAGCTCTTCTAAGGTTTCCAAACAGTTGATCAAACAAACTGAGGCCAGAATGCTCTTTTAATTAGGCATGGTGCCCGGGGATGAATCAGTGTCTGAAGCTGCTCAGACTCCGATGTTACACAGAGCACCAGAGTAGATGAAGTCTATACAACAGGCTTCCAGCTTTCCAGCGACTGTCCCAGGAGCTCATCCAACAGGCAGATGGACTGTTCCATTCCCAGCAGAGGCAGGAGGGAGAAATTAATTGGCTAAAACCCTTAAGATTAGCCCGTGTTCTCTGCCAAATCATTTAGTAGGATTAATAGAGACACAGTAACAAATTGAAGACACATATGCAGCCTCAGGGATGGAAAACAGGATAAAGGGATCAATGAAATCTTGTCTGCAGTCATCAACAACTTCTAGAGACAGATCGCTCCTTATAGAGGGAGAAACAATGGTGATCTCATACCTGAGAGTACCGCTGTTACAGTCATATCATCATAATTTTTTTATGCTTCGTCATTAATGACTTTATTATTGCCTGTTTAAACAGAGTGGACCTAGACCCATGTTCATCACCAGACGTATACATATTCAGATCCGCTCCTTGCTGAATATGTACGTATGCTCGATGTACGTGTGTGTGCTCGATATATGTGCATTTTTTTTTATAAAACGCAATATGTTTGTTTTACGTTCCTTGATGAATCAGCCCCGGAGTGTCATTATATGTCACCCCCAGGTTTGGCATGTCCCTAGTCCCTCGTGACAACTGACCAGGTAACCCAGCAAGCGCCCATCTCAGGTGTACTCACCCACATATGACCCCCAGGAGGAGAGCGATGCATCAAGTTACTGACAGTCTCTATGGCCGGATTGCTTATATTGCTGGTTATTAAGTAATGCTGGCAATCACCAGATAAGACACAGATTTGTCATTATCAGCAGAATGAGAGAAAGACATGTACTTCAATTTTCTCTCTTAACTAATTTTTTTCCCAAACTTGAGTGCTAGATATATGAAGGGCTTTTATTAACCCATTAGAGACCAAGACATGAGTATGATATACAATGTACAACCCTACTCCGAGAGACGACCAGTCTGCCCCACTGGGAATGTGATGGTATTTGCTGAGTAAGAGATACATGACGATGTAATTCACACCAGCAACCGTTAATACATTTGTCTGGCCCAGGAGTGATTGCCCTTGGTCTATGTCTGACTTTGGTTTTACTTGTCCAGAATAAATTTTTAAAGCTTTTGAGATTCTAACCTCTGTGGAACTACAAATCCCAGCATACCTTGCCGTTCCACAACAAGAAGACGGCCACAGAATTGCCAAGCTTGGTGTAAAACATAACACACGCCTAGCCTGAAGAGATTGGAAAAACTCCCCAGAGATATGTTCAGCTGCACAACAGTTCAGGACCAGTGATGTCACAGCAGCTCAACAGACTTAGATTTCAGTGTTTCTGACCTTTATCTCATTGGGCCATAAGAGGGGTTTTAGCTGTCTGTAATGGACTAGGGGTGATGACTGCAATCTGTTGATTTTTTTAATGAGAAACAGATCTGTTAATTTTAATAATCCACAATAAATCATCTTTCCTATGAAGGTTTCATGGTATCAAGAAATAGCTAAAAGCCGAGAAATACACACTGAGGACATTAACATGTACATATAAAACAATCTAATTTTAGGTATTTAGCAGAATCAGGGTTTTGGAACTAGAGCGACAAAGACTGGGGAAGGGGAGGAAGGATGGGGGGGTGGGCACTGACCTCAACTTTGGGAATATATGCGTAACCAGGACTAAATAGGAAACAGATGCAGAGGGAACATTAACTAGGTAACCACAGAACTGAGATGAATGATAGTTTAAATTTCACTCCTGTTAAGACAATATTACCATTTTCCATTCCGCTCACTTTCTGCTGATGTAAGGGGAACGGATACGTATTTATTCTGCGTTAATATTATGTTTTGAGCACTGAGAACAGACAGAAGTCTGCACAAACTATCACATTTCCAAGCTGAACATGAAGAATGAACTTAATGTTTGCCTTATAGACGGGAATACATACACACACACACAGAGGCTGGGGGGAGACGACTACCTGCAAAAACAAACTCATATCCGCGTATTAAAAACAGCCTACATGAAACAAAATAACCCTGCATCATTTTACCGCTGACCATAGCACTTCAGGAGTGACACAATGTATCAGCGTTACACTTCCTGATGGAGATCCCTCTGCAGAGATGGGGGAGCTGGGAGGCTGTACTTGGAGATTTAAGATGATGCAGTGAAATAGAAAATGTTTTGTGTAATTTATCCATTTTGATAGCACTAGTTTGTTATAAACACCAGGAAGCATTTGTATTATTAGGTTTTACAGAGAAAATACTTTAATGTTTGTACAACTTTTCATTTACGGGTAAAATACTTATGATTTTGCACTGTTACAATTAGTCCCAGGGGAAGGTGGGGGGCAGAGGAAATATCAGAAGGGGACAAAGTTCAGGGTTCTTTTTGGGTCACCCAGAGATGTTTATAGAGCTAAGACCCCCAGGGACTCCCTCACAAAGAGAGGATGATTTGTGGCCAAGTTCTAGACTCTAAACCCAGCATTGTTTGAGATTTACATTCTAGGACGGGAAGTGACAGTGGTGCCAGTCACAACACTCAATTCGCAAAGCCTTAAACCCTTCTGAAATAAAGACTTTCAAGAACGTGACCTTTCTCCTGGCAGACATATGTCATACTCATTGCCACCTGGTAATGAGGGGACACCAGGACATGACAGTTTCCTCAGTCCCGCTCCTCTAAACAGCTGCAGACCATAAATACTTTCTGGTCCCTGGGCTCTGGGAATGTCGGGATGTAAAGGAGGATATTGGATGTAATCTATTAGAGCTGGGATAAGAACTAATATAACAGAGCAAAAAGTAGTAACAATGTCATATAAGACACGCAAGCTATAATAGGAAATCATACAATGTATCAGTGCATTAACAGCCAATACAATGCATCGGTGCATTAACAGCCAAAACAATGTATTGGTGCATTAACAGCTATTATACAATGTACTGGTGCATTAACAGCTATTAAACAATGCATTGGTGCATTTACAGCTATTATACAATGCATCGGTGCCTTAACAGCCAATATAATGCATCGGCGCATTAACAGCTATTATACAATGCATCGGTGCCTTAACAACAAATACAATGAATCGGTACATTAACAGCTATTATACAATGTATTGGTGCATTAACAGCTATTAAACAATGTATTGGTGCATTAACAGCTATTAAACAATGTATTGGTGCATTAACAGCTATTATACAATGCATTGGTGCATTAACAGCTATTATACAATGCATTGGTGCATTAACAGGCAAAACAATGTATTGGTGCATTAACAGCTATTATACAATGTATTGGTGCATTAATGGCTAGTACAATGTATTGGTGCATTAACAGCTATTATGCAATGCATCGGTGCCTTAACAGCCAATACAATGTATTGGTGCATTAACAGCTATTATATAATGTATTGGTGCATTAACAGCTATTATATAATGTATTGGTGCATTAATGGCTAGTACAATGTATTGGTGCATTAATGGCTAGTACAATGTATTGGTGCATTAACAGCTAATACAATGCATCTGTGCATTAACAGTCAATACAAAGTATTGGAACATTAACAGCTATTATACAATGCATTGGTGCATTAACAGCCCTTACAATGTATCGGTGCATTAAAGGCTAGTACAATGTATCGGTGCACTAACGGCTAATACAATGTATCGGTGCACTAACAGCTAGTACAATGTATCGGTACACTAACAGCTAGTACAATGTATCGGTGCATTAAAGGCTAGTACAATGTATCGGTGCACTAACGGCTAGTACAATGTATCGGTGCACTAACGACTAATACAATGCATTAGTGCATTAACAGCTAATACAATGTATCAGTGCATTAACAGCCAATATACAATGTAACAGAACAGTAATGAGAACTGATACAATGCGATAGAAACATACACACTTAACATATTTGTAACAAGGACTAGCTACTGTACACAAAGACACATTAGGAGCTGATATAATGTTTTCAGCTGCAATAAGAGATAATATAATGGAATAAAGCCATAACAAGAGCTGAGACAATGAAAAATAGTTGTGCTTTGAAACAATATGAGACGCAATAAGAAATAATACTATGTTGTAACAGGTCTACAGTACACACTGATACAGGAAGAGTAATTCAGAATCTGAAAAAGGCGATTGTAACAATTATTCAAGTGTACCTAATGTTAGTTGAAAGTAAATGGATTTTTGGCCTAGATAACTGGGTTTGCACCATCTAATGGGGGTGTTGGGCTGACGGAGGGCTCCTTGCCAAGTGCGGATTAGGTGCACACACTGCATACTCCCCAAAATCCTGATTTTGGAGGGACATCCTGATTCGCTTAACAAGAAAGTGGGTGGAGATTCACCAAAAATTTACACACCTGTGGGCGGAGTTTGGGTGGAACAGGGGTGGGACTTTTGGGATTCTAAATGCTGGGAGGTATGTCATTGCACTGAAAAGAGGTTTAATTTTTGGGGAGGTATTAAGGAGATAAAGAGGTCTACAGGTCTTGAAGGCAGCTTTAAATGATAGAGGGGTATTTATTCCCTATCACATGAAAGACAGTCAGCAGTTTCTGCAGTTCGTAAATAACCCTTTATGTAACAGAACCAGAAAAAAAATACAAATTTCATTCAATAAACAACCTGAAAGAATGTGGAAGAAGGACAGAAACACCATAAACTCCACAACAAGGAGGCATACAGTGAAACACTGCACCAGCTGCCAGCATAAAACTGATATTATAACTGATACAAAGTAACAGTAATAATATTTGCTCCAGTCTTAACGGAAGTGATACCATGTAACTGATCTGTAATAGGTAACAGGGAAGGGATTTAGGGGTGGATTTATCAAATCTTCTAAAAAGAAAAATTGGAGGTGTTGCCATAGAAACCAATCAGATTCTAGCTCTCAGTATCTAGAATACACTAGATAAATAACAGCTAGAATCTAATTGGTTCCTATGGGCAAAACCTCCACTTTTTCTTTTTAGAAGATTTGATAAATCTAAGCCTCAGAATCAGTCTGGTAGTGGGAAAGAGCTATGGGCAGGGGATAATTACTGAGGAGAAGCCAGTTGAAGACAGCAGATGTTCTAACACAAATTACAAACCAATCCTTCTCCATATTTACTGCACAAAAGCACTTAACAACAGTCATGATTAACAATCTTATAGAAAAGAAGTTAATGAAAATTCATTTCTGCATGAAGAAAAAGCAGCAATTACAGAACCAGCTATTATTAATGCTGATCACCAGGATGGAGGAGCGGGAATGAGTTTACTCTCTAAATTTCACTGCATCATATTTTTTTTTATGGAGAGAGTGTGTATGCATTATATATAATATATACACTCCCCCATTTTAGTATTAATATATTAAATCTTATACAAGAGTGATACAGTGCCAGCATTTGCTGGTCATTTAGTAATGTACCTATCACCTAAATCAGTAGAGACCATGACAGCTAGAAAAATACTTAAAAACATACTTTAAAATTAGCAATCTGTCCGTTCTGTCGACATGACATGATGTGCACCTCTAACATGTCAAACACAGGGTGACTGACAGCTTGGCATACTTGCTTTGAGGATTGGTCGATTGATACATGGATTGGATCAGTGATGTCACAGCAGCTCAACGGTCTGCATTCTGTGCTTTAATATTTACCAAAATTAGGACACTGACCTATATACGTGGGTAGGGCTTCATCTTTCTGTAACGGAGGAGGAACACTGTCCCTATACACTGAGGATGCAGCCGTTTTGTAGGCTAAAACAGTATTCATGAGATTGTAGACTATCCAGTTACACCCGGTTCCTTGCTGGGCAGCTAATGGGGCCGTAAGACCCTAAGATTTTGCCTCACACAGCATTAAGCAAAACTGGGATTAGGCATCAAATTTTGGTTATATATTTTATAAAATGTGATCAGTGAAGAACTATCAAACAACAAAGAGTATCCCTTCAAAATAAAACTTGTCAGAGCAGCCTAGAAAGAAATAAGTTACTATAGGGTGTCCTGGTGCAGGTGATGTAATTTTAGCAATCAGAATATTCTTTCTATGGATTGCTGGAAGAAATTACATCATGGTCCCGGAGAAGGAAACCTTAGTATCTTAGGAACTGGTTCCCTCCAAAACTGTAACAGAGGGCCTGGTGTATAGGAAATGTCTCACTGACAGATTAATCCTGAGTATGGTTAACATGACAACATCTTATCTGTACCTCTATAAGGGACAGTAACAGAACAGGGACCTGCATTATCTCTTACAACTAAGGCCCTTTCAGTGATTTGCGGAATACCATGAATAGGGTCCATTGTCTCTGCTGACCTGTTAGACATGGAACGTCTGACAGCAGTAAGTCTGCGTTCCATTATCTCTCTGTAATGCCACATGGAAAAGAAAAGAGAGGAATGAAATCCGTATTCTTAGCGGAGGGGACAGTGTCCTTAGCTAATCCACTTTATCTTGAAGTCTGTGACATTTCTATCTAATAATAAGGTAATAAAGTAAAACAAACGGTCGTCTAGTGGAATAGAACATTGAATCATTGGAGAAAGCCGCAATAATTTTACTGCTCTGAAGTTGGTGAAATGTGTATATAATATGTATGTAGATTAAAAAAAAAATATATATATATATATATACATACACGCACACACACACACGCACACATACATATATACACACACACATGCATACATACACACACACGCACATACACACTGATCAGACACAACATTAAAACCACTGAGGAAGTGAAGTGAATAAACTTTATTGTCTCATTACAGTTGCACCTGTCAGGGGGTGGGATATACTTGGCATGGTGCTGCAAAATACACCCTATTTTCATTTTCATGGATGGAGATACTGAGGATGGAAGGAATGTGTATATAGCTCAGGTACCTGTGTCAAATTGGTAGAGATGTAATTAGTGTGTTGTAGTGTTAGGTGGTTTGGGATGGAGATACTGAGGATAGAAGGAATGTGTATATAGCTCATGTACCTGTGTCAGATTGGTACAGATGTAATTAGTGTGCTGTAGTGTTAGGTGGTTTAGGATGGAGATACTGAGGATAGAAGGAATGTGTATATAGTTCAGGTACCTGTGTCAGATTGGTACAGATGTAATTAGTGTGTTGTAGTGTTAGGTGGTTTAGGATGGAGATACTGGGGATAGAAGGAATGTGTATATAGCTCAGGTACCTGTGTCAGATTGGTACAGATGTAATTAGTGTGTTGTAGTGTTAGGTGGTTTAGGATGGAGATACTGAGGATAGAAGGAATGTGTATATAGATCAGGTACCTGTGTCAGATTGGTACAGATGTAATTAGTATGTTGTAGTGTTAGGTGGTTTAGGATGGAGATACTGAGGATAGAAGGAATGTGTATATAGCTCAGGTACATGTGTCAGATTGGTACAGATGTAATTAGTGTGATGTAGTGTTAGGTGGTTTAGGATGGAGATACTGAGGATAGAAGGAATGTGTATATAGATCAGGTACCTGTGTCAGATTGTTACAGATGTAATTAGTGTGTTGTAGTGTTAGGTGGTTTAGGATGGAGATACTGAGGATAGAAGGAATGTGTATATAGTTCAGGTACCTGTGTCAGATTGGTACAGATGTAATTAGTGTGTTGTAGTGTTAGGTGGTTTAGGATGGAGATACTGAGGATAGAAGGAATGTGTATATAGCTCAGGTACCTGTGTCAGATTGGTACAGATGTAATTAGTGTGTTGTAGTGTTAGGTGGTTTAGGATGGAGATACTGAGGATAGAAGGAATGTGTATATAGTTCAGGTACCTGTGTCAGATTGGTACAGATGTAATTAGTGTGTTGTAGTGTTAGGTGGTTTAGGATGGAGATACTGGGGATAGAAGGAATGTGTATATAGCTCAGGTACCTGTGTCAGATTGGTACAGATGTAATTAGTATGTTGTAGTGTTAGGTGGTTTAGGATGGAGATACTGAGGATAGAAGGAATGTGTATATAGCTCAGGTACCTGTGTCAGATTGGTACAGATGTAATTAGTGTGTTGTAGTGTTAGGTGGTTTAGGATGGAGATACTGAGGATAGAAGGAATGTGTATATAGCTCAGGTACCTGTGTCAGATTGTTACAGATGTAATTAGTGTGTTGTAGTGTTAGGTGGTTTAGGATGGAGATACTGAGGATAGAAGGAATGTGTATATAGCTCAGGTACCTGTGTCAGATTGGTACATATGTAATTAGTGTGTTGTAGTGTTAGGTGGTTTAGGATGGAGATACTGAGGATAGAAGGAATGTGTATATAGCTCATGTACCTGTATCAGATTGGTACAGATGTAATTAGTGTGTTGTAGTGTTAGGTGGTTTAGGATGGAGATACTGAGGATAGAAGGAATGTGTATATAGCTCAGGTACCTGTGTCAGATTGGTACAGATGTAATTAGTATGTTGTAGTGTTAGGTGGTTTAGGATGGAGATACTGAGGATAGAAGGAATGTGTATATAGCTCAGGTACCTGTGTCAGATTGGTACAGATGTAATTAGTGTGTTGTAGTGTTAGGTGGTTTAGGATGGAGATACTGAGGATAGAAGGAATGTGTATATAGCTCAGGTACCTGTGTCAGATTGGTACAGATGTAATTAGTGTGTTGTAGTGTTAGGTGGTTTGGGATGGAGATACTGAGGATAGAAGGAATGTGTATATAGCTCAGGTACCTGTGTCAGATTGTTACAGATGTAATTAGTGTGTTGTAGTGTTAGGTGGTTTAGGATGGAGATACTGAGGATAGAAGGAATGTGTATATAGTTCAGGTACCTGTGTCTGATTGCTACAGATGTAATTAGTGTGTTGTAGTGTTAGGTGGTTTAGGATGGAGATACTGAGGATAGAAGGAATGTGTATATAGTTCAGGTACCTGTGTCAGATTGGTACAGATGTAATTAGTGTGTTGTAGTGTTAGGTGGCATTTTGGGAGATACTGATGATATAAAGTTCTGTAACAATCGTCAGACTGGTAAACTGTACTAAAGTGGTGGGTAATGTTTTGGAACAAAACCAGAGAAAAATAAGCCCGCGCTCGTTATATCCCACATTATATATGGTACCAGCTGCTTGGCAATAAGCCCGCGCTTGGTATATCCCATATTGTATGTGGTACCAGCTGCGTGGCAATATAACTGCCCATATATGTATATAAAACAAAAAGACAGTTGTCAGCGCTTATCCTTTAAACTGCATATCTGTGTGTGTCTAGCAAAATGGAAACATGAGGTATTAGTTGATATTTTGATCAAAAGATTTAAGCCTGTATCCCAACGTCAAGGGCACCTCATTATATGCAGGTCCTACACTGACCTATATGCTTTAAACACCATTAAAATGCAGTTGAAATCAGATGCACTCACCTCCCAGGTATAGGGGTTTACATCTAGCAAGGACTGGCTTGTGAGCCACACCCAAATGTGCCTTAAATAGGCTTAATGGACAGCTCCTATGACAAATATATGCGGGTAATGTTTGGGGGTGGAAATATAGATGATTTTTTGGGGGCAGAGCTCATTGGTGTGAACTGAGATTAGCAATGAATGAGGATTTAATTATGAGGGGTCCTTAAAAAATGAACTCTGTTTTATTCTGCAAGACAAGCTTTATAAAGCATTCAAGAAAGCACCCCTTTAATGACAAGTTATACATATCAGGTGATTCAAATACCTATAATTCTTTCCTCTTGACATTAGTATAAATGCAGTGATTTTATGAAGTATTACATGAAAAGAAAATGTAATGGACTAATGTCACACACATAGGTGGACGGGTCAGGAAAGCCCAATAATTGATTCTTACCTAGACTCCAGCAATCATGAAACGGTGTGTATCTCACTAACCCTTATCCCTGCATGTTGGAGCTTGCATATAAATATACCTGTAAACCGTACTATCTGCAGAGCAGTAAGTCCGTATCCTTGGTCAGCAACGACCAGTAAAGAGAGCGGACGGAAGGAAAGTATTCTGCGGTTTCCCTACAAGGACAATCAGGAACTGCAAGCGAGAGGCAGAGAAGTTTGTGATTTCAGATATCAGAAAAGAATGACACAATGTCATGTAGTTTATTCTGCAAAGTGAATATATGACAACAGTGTGTTTTGATTGAAAACCGTGTTTAAGTCTCCATGACCAGTACACGTTCAACGTGGTTAAATATACGTGTAATTAGTGATGAGCACACCTTTCAAGTGTTCAGTATGACTGTTTACGTTACACAAAGCACAATTTATGTACTGTCTCACATTTCCTTTATGGTCGGGAGAGAGCTGTTTGATCAGAGTTAGTTGATACCAACTAGTTGGTGCTGGGGAAAATCTCTGTCCCACAGTTACAGTGTGAAGTTCCGTTGTCATGGAAACGGCTTTGCTCTCACTGTACAACAAGGAAATATACCCCAGCAGTGCGGGGAACAGCCCTGGGGACATGATTTGGTAGATTGGGGGGGGGAGGGGCAGTCAAAACAGATGGGGCGCCTGGCAAAGTATCTCACTTCTTGTTTTTTTAAATTAAAAGTTTGGTTTATATATAGTATAATAGTAACGCTACATGAAGAAAAACTTACATGCAAAATTATAAATTAATTTGCACCCCTCGCATTGTAATGTGGTTTTGTCCAGGAGAAAACTTACACATTATTTACCTTACTTTCCTTTCCTCTCCACTTCTCGTCTTTTCAACTACATTTCCAGAGCAAAAACCATGTAATGTGATGATGCCACTGGAATATCTGAATTTACCAATAATGGTAAAGCATTTGATAAGGTATTTAAACCCCTCATAAGCGTCTATCAAATGCTGGGACGTTCTCAAATACCACAACAGCCCCTGTCTTACAACACTAAGCTCCCTATGGGGTAACACCGATCTCTGGGGTTATTGCTTTGTCTTTGCTTTGTTGCTTTCAGATCTAATATATAGTCTTTAAGGGGGGTATTATATATATATATATATATATATATATATATATATATATATATATATACATATATTTAAGGCACTTTATGGAGCGTCTTGGAGACTTATCTCAGCCACTGCATTTCACAACCCGCTTAAATGATTAACTCGCTCATGTGACCTCTGTTTACTGCGCATTCAATGCACAGTAACAAGTGCCCATAGGACACCACACCTAGTTCTATTATTTTCATGGGTTCGTTACAATATTTCTCTGCTTACTTGCTAAATTCATTTGAAAATCTACAACTATTAAAAACAAAGAAGAATTGTAACATTGTAACTTAAATCTATGTGAATAGTTCTAAAGACATCCATATCTAATATATATAAGCCTAGCGGCGTGTGTGTGCGTGTATGTGTGTGTGTGTGTGTGAAAAACTATTTTCTCAGAAAGGGATCATCCAATTGACCTGAAATTTGGTATACTGACATTATTTGACAAAAAAATTATAATAGTGAAGTCAGTTAACTTCCATCATCCCCCCTTCCCCCCGTGGGAGGGGTAGTAAAGGCTAAATTTACCAGTTGAGGGCTCAAACTCTTGACCGTGTGGGTATTTATTTACCAGAGCCTGTGTTTGGTCATGGATAATTGTATGTCTCATTTTCACGAGTACGGAGAAGCAGTGATGTGAAAGTGCAGGTTATGAATACTGCCCTTCAAGGAAGACTGATTGAGCAAAGCGATAAGGTGTTTAGCAGAAACATTGTGTATCGAGAGGTTTTAGAACAGTAAGACGATGGAGATGAAGGATGTGACGATGAAGATGAAGGATGAGGTGATGGAGAAGAATGATGAGGTGGTGACATGTGGACAAAACCACGTTAAAAAAGGGTGCTTACGTCGCGAAGTAACGCTCTTCCCCTGAGGAGGCCTGGGCTAGCCCCAAATGCATGACAAGAACCTTTTTAACACCTTAAGTAGCTTGATTTGACTAGAATGCATGAGTATCATGCACGGGTTAACTTTTATAGGATATGAATACAGCTCTAAACCAATCATACTCCCTTCTCTTTCAGTCTAGGCACAAGAAAGGCAGAAAAGTGAATACAAATATTTAGTTAAGAAGCTTTCCAGGAAAAAAAATGCTTGATATGAGAAAGTTGAAAACATCAGGGATTTATAATGGGGTTAACGTTTTAAAATGTAACTGAGCTATATATTACCCAAACATAAAGCCATGAGGCTAGCAATCAGCAAACCAGACCGTTCAAGTGGCCAAATGGAACACTTAAGATTAGCATAAAAACGCATCTCTTCTTCTTAGAGCACAGATAGCGACATGTGTTTACTACGATAATACAAGGCGATCATTGCAAGCTTACGGGCTGTACCCTACAGGAACATAGGACTTTTAAAAAACAAAGCAAAAAAAAAAAATACAACTATATGATTTATAATGTTATGGCTCTATTAGAGGAAACTCAGTTTAGAGGTAAAATGAACAAAATGCAGAAAGGATCCGTGGTCCTAAATCTACTTTTTATGAACTTATATAGGCACAGCTCCAAGCTTGTCTAAACACAGTGTGATGTGTGTACCACAAGATGTTCGATGGAACATTCCAGCCAGATAACTGAGCCACTCGCAGAGTTAACACGTTATTTGTTGATGTGAACAACGCTTGTACCCACTTTTAAAAAACCCAAGTCTGGTTTGTGTCTGGATTCCATTGGCAGAGCCGTGTAAGAAAATTAACCACCACACTTCCCAGGTTCCCATCGGCCAAAACAAATCAAATTAAAATACTTGTACTTGTTTTGACATTTTTCTGCACTGAGTCATTTCAAGGGAGAAGAGAAGAAAAAGAAAAAAAAAGTCCATGGGACCTACCGGGGTGATTGCCAGACAAAGAAATCCTGATCAGTTCCTGCAGCAGTAAGAAATTTGTTTCGATATGTAAGTAACCGATTGGTTTTGGAATAAGGAATCAATCTACAAAGTTTATTGTTTTCTTCCAGCTTGGGTAATTTCCCACGCAGACATTGAGTGAGCCTGGCCTCCATATTCTGGATTTCTGTTGAGCCCCCACAGTGGCAAGAAGCCAAGATCTTCTCAAGCCCCCGGACTTGATTTACCATTCAGCACAGTAGAGGAGGTAGGGGCTTCTCATGAGCTAACTATGAGACACATTGTGTCCATTGTCATAAAACTGTCCTGTGTGGGACATCAGGGACACTTCTTAATGTATCACAGATCTGGTTTTTAAATATCACAGAGTCGTGCTGCCCAAGTTACATGAGGGGTAGACAGGGGTACATGTACAATGTTAAGGGCTGTATACTTTTAACAAAAAGCATGTTATATATGGGTTTGAAGCACAGTGGCTCAGTGGTTAGCGCTTTTACCTCACAGCGCTGGGGTCATGAGTTCAATTCCCGCCCATGGCCTTATCTGTGAGGAGTTTGTATTTTCTACCTGTGTTTGCGTGGGTTTCCTCCGGGTGCTCCTGTTTCCTCCCACACTCCAAAAACATACTAGTAGGTTAATTGGCTGCTATTAAATAAATGATGATGATGATGAAGAAACAGTGCTAAAACAGGACACCGATTGTGATGGAATCTTGAACCTTTCGACTCTCCCTAAAGGGAAAGGGCCTCGTTCCTCCCCACCCCCCAGGAGTCAAGTGCTAGTGTTAATAATTACAAAAGTGCCCGTAGGCCCCAGACAACTATATGTTATATAACGCTGTTATATTGTGTGATATTTCAATGACCTTGACATCAATGGGGCTACCCTCCTCTGCCCCCCATGACAGTTATAGTATCATGTGTTCTGGTACATGACAGATATTACTGTGCATGCTATAAAAGTTAGGTGGACTCTTAGTGCAACTGATTAACAATAGTTTATCTTATAACTATAATAAAGAAATAAGATATAGATACCTATGGGGCTCATATGATTATCTGCATGTCCTTAAATATTCAACAACCAGGCTCCGCCCACCTGTAGAGGAGCAGCAGATTAGATACAGTGTTTCCTACGAAATGTTTAACAAATCAGCTCAGGACCTGTAGTCTCATAGACTCAATGGCTGCTGAGGTACCTGCAAAGATTTTTCTGTGGTACTTAACAATAAAAAAGTATCCTTGCAATATTTTTGCAGTACGCGTTGTGACCCCAACCCATTCTGTGCCTTACATTTTTGTGTAATAAACGGAAGCTCAGAGATTTGTGCAGGACGTTGGAGACCTGAGCACAGCGTAATGCAAGAAGGTGACACGAATCTGTTCTTCAGAGCTGGTGGCCTAAGGGCTATACATTATAAACTATAAATTCTGGAAGCCTTAATCCAGCACATCTGTTGGTGGAGAGCCAGGAAACTGCAATAAAAGCTTGTTCAGTCTTCCCGGCTGTCAATCCTCCACTGACAAATTCCAAGTACATTTCTCGGGGGTCCCTAACAGAACAGCAGACAAACAGCACATTATCTAGATTGACAAAAGGCATCACTGTCCCTCTATGTTGTCTGCCCTAAAGGAGTCTTTTTTTTCAGAAAACAAAGTGTATCTCATGCTAAACAAGACCTCTAGGTGTATTAGGACACTACAGGAGTCTGTAGAGATAAAGATGATTATATACAGAGCCTCAGTCTATTCTAACACACAATATTCTGCCACTACAGACTGCACAGCATTAATGTAACAAATTATACATTATCTCTTGATATCTAATATAGACATTGTAACTTTTCCTCGTCTACTCTAAACACAAAGGTTTTGTTTCCAGGGTCACCTTAACTACATTATGGGCCCCCGGGCAATGCAGTGCACTGGGGCCCCTAGATATATATATAAAAAATATATAAAAAAAAAAATATATATATATATATATATATATATATATATATATATATATATATATATATATATATATATATATATATATATATATATAGTGTGTGTGTGTGTGTGCAAAAAAAAAATATATGTATGTAAAAAAAAAAGTGATTATTTATATAATCACTTTTTTTTACACATATATATATATATATATAGGGGCCCCCTTAACTTACCTTAAGTCCGATCCCCTTCTCTTCTTTTTTTCCGCGCCGATTCTCTTTTGCGCTCCTCCGTGCTGTGCTTGCAGTGAATATTCACTGCGAGCACTTCACGAAGACGGGACCAGGGAGGGAGCCGGATCACCAGCTGACGTGACCGCAAGGTAAGTATTTTCTTTTTTTTTTGCAGGATTTTTTTTCAGCGCTGCCTCGGACGGGCCCTCTTGCCCGCAGGGCCCCCGGGCACCTGCCTATTGTGCCCAATGGAAGAGATGGCCCTGTTTGTTACACTTTCTTACTGTCTTTTTGTTGGGTCTATGACATAGAATACACCGACTGGCTACAAAGTATCTACCTGACGTCTAAACTGGACATCACTGTATCCACCCTTATGATACCAGGTCTGGGGTCTGCCAATCACTGACCCCCCTCCCCCCCATATACTCGATCCACACTTCCAGCACTCACTATAATGAAATCTAGCTATAATTTATATTTATTCATATTTGTTCTATATTGATCAAATTAACATCTTTAATGTTTGAACATTCCTATATGGTTACCCTGCCCCTTAACCCTAAATGTCTTGACACTTTTCTACTGTAAAAGGGTAGGTGGGATCAATAATTAGCAGTCATGTCTATTGCTCAATATATCGCCAGATGAGACTAACTGCTGTTCTTGTAGAGACCTGTGGATTATATAACCGCTCTGAAGCAATAGGACAGAGGCAAAAGACATTAACCGGATGTTATTTCTGTGACACAGATTGCAGGACGCTGCTCTATAGCTAAAGGCACAGAGCAGTAAGAGTTCCCATCTGAGACAACCGTTTTCCCTGTAGAGGTTCAAGCTTTCTTTTTCCTTTGCACAAAACATCTTAATAATGGGGGTTTCATTTTTCCATATGCTCTGAGGAAATGACAGGGCACAATTAGCCGCATCAGCTTGTCCGGTGTTCTGTACAAGTCATCAGGAATCCCAGGAGACAGATATAGATTACTATATGTTCCTAATCATGTCGGAATGGGTGAGTCACTTTCACCTGCACACTGGGGATGTCTAATGCGGGCTGAGGATTTTCCTCTGGGCCTTGGCAAACTGCCCGGGCTGTCAAGGAAAATACTGAGGCATAAGCAACATGTGTTTCATGCGTTTGTGCCTCCAAAACACAGCTCCTGCAAAGCAAAACTTGTTTATTCCAATCACAAGGTGCAACTGATGTCTAACATCTGAGATGTCTGATTAAAGCCCCTCTGTACAGCGCAGCCCATGTCACAAGCCCAGCGCTGTGTGTAGCTTCATATTTCTGTGCTGTCAGATGTGTTTCATCCTTCATTGGAGGATCTGATACACAGAGGATTTATATCTGGAGATTTATTCTCCTTTACAGATTTACAGTGCCCGCAAGCTACCATCACCTTTCCTTATACTGTACCTCCTCCTACCCTTATATACCTTCTCTTACATTATATACATTATCTTCCCTCATTTTCCTTCTATATATGTAATCTGACAATGTGCTAAAATGATAACAGATATAGAAAAGATTATTAGAAAACTGGTGCTCAATGCACTTTGATTTGTGAGAATGGCATACCACCCAAATAATGACCCCCCCCACCAGCACTGCTCTAACATCTCACCCAAAATGAAAGCTCATAACGCACATGGGTATAAAAGTCTGCGATCACATGCATTGTATCCGCCAGCTCCCTGGTCCTTCACGTGCACTCTGCATTCGGTTATAGGTGCAAATGGCATTTGAGCTGCACTATATATGACCTGTAATAAATGTATTGCAGGACTATTGCTGAATTAAACAAAGATAGTCTGAGTTTTTAGAACCGTTCCTTGGTATTATCCTCCAATAAAGTTGTAGACAGTTCAGTAACTTGTCCACTCTGTGCCACCGACCTATAGCAGCCTCCAGCTATGTGCCATCGTTATGGTGTGGTGTGTATACATGGTGTTCTATAAGTACTGAAGTCTAGAATTATTTTCACTACAAGACAGTATATAATATCGTCATCAGAAGTATACTGAGTGCACGTGAACATTACCATGAATATTAGAACATTCTGCATTATTTGTCAACTGATTGCTGGATTTCCATCCTAAATTTCTGAAAATAATACAAAGAACATGTTATGGTGTTTTTCAGGCTATCGTTTTAATTAATAAACTCTATGTTCATGGGCCTCTGTCTATTCTAACCTTCTAGGTCTGTTTTGAGAGTTCATTAATAGACATTTTTAGGCATAAGGAAACCATAGGAATTAGGAGACAGCCTTGCTCTAACAGAGGATTCTAATAACACCAGTAAAAGGGGATAGTAAAGGGACTTCTACCCCAAACCAGAGCTCCGCCACCATTTTTTCCAGGGTTCCTCAATTCCTCTTACAGCCCCAGCCTAAAACCCAGGTGTGGGCCAATCACAACCTGCAGTCAAGAGATCGCAGCTTGTCATTGGCACTCCTCTCACGCCTCTGCCTCCATTTAAATGTGGTTAACTTAACTAATTTGCTGACCCAGTATTACATTGCAGCAGTTTTTCTGGGGCCCCTGCTGGGAAAGGGGGAACCCCCAATTTACCACGTTATATTGGACTGTAGTGCAGACTCGAGTCGTACTGTAGAGAACAGTTGGAAAGGAAATTAACATTCCGCATGTTCTTGAAAGCTTGTCCTGTAAGAAGGATGTCGTTCTAACATCAACAAAACTTTTGGCTGTGTCAATTTTTTTCCCTTTTGATGAAAACCAGTACTACAGAGATCTCGCTGGGCTCTAAAAGTCTCTGGCAAGAAGCTCTTTTTTTCCATCGCCCTGCGCCTCGTAGCATTAACCAAGTCTGGTAACTCCGCCAATTCTTTAACCTGTGACTATGGACCAGCCATAGGATAATGGTAATATAGGTGACACAGTAATATAGGCGACGCGGTGCTAGGATGGACGTATTCGCTACAATAATGGCTGCATACAACCAACATATCTCACATCTGTTCCTCAACCCTGAGAAAGACCAAGGTTTGCAAATGTTTCAGCAGAAACACATGGGGAATATTCAGAGTATCCTAAATCAAATCCTAAAAAACTAACGGGCCACCAACATTGTTTAAAGAACAGATGTTACATGTCAAAACACACAATGTTTGACATAAATGGGAAAAAACATATTTTATTAACTATACTGTGTAAAAAAAGAAAAAATGAAGCTTTTAGAAAAACTTCTAATCTCCACGAATCTCAAACAGCATATGTATAGCGTGCATATGACCAGATGTACATGTGACCTATACATTGGTACCTACATCTAAAAAACATTTCCAGAATATGCACATATCTCACACAAGACGCTGCAAAAACGTTAATTCATGCACTTATCTCCCCCCTCACTGGTCTTCCCCGAATCAGAATCGAGCCCCTACAATCTAAGTTGCACACAGCGGCTAGATTGATTTTCCTTGCAAATTGTTTTTCGTCTGCTGAGCCGCTCTGTCAGTCTCTACATTGGTTGCCAGTTTATTACCAAATCCAATATAAAATTCTTCTACTAACATACAAGGCCATCAACAAAATTGCACCGACATACATTTCCTCACTTGTCTCAAAATATCTCCCAACTCGACCCCTCCGTTCTGCACAAGATCTGCTCTCATCATTTCCTCCCATTCTCGGTTACAGGACTTTTTGTGGGCTGCACCCACTTTATGGAATTCACTCCCTCGCACAATAAGACTTTCCTCTAACCTTTAAGCGTTCTCTGAAAACCCAGCTCTTCAGACAAGCTTATAATATTCCTCATCCACCATCTTATCCTCACTGGTTACCCTATTACCACCATTTACACAGTTCACACAAGACAACCTTCTACTGTATGCTACCGTAAAGGGGTGGTATCAGGAAAATACAAAAATCATTTTTCCTAATGTTAGGACTAAATTATTGCATTTTATTGCACCAATTAATCACTGTGGAGTCTTGTGTGATCTCTTCCTCTTTCCAGGAATCCCTGAATCCGCCTCGGTCATGCTCTGTTGTCAGTGGCCTCATTAGCATACTGACACTGACTCTATACAACCACCTAATGAGGTCGTTCTAGGTCATGTTGATTCAGCACTGTCTGGTCACAATGCATACAACATGCACGGCTCACACAGTCGCCTCCCCTACAAGTCCCTCCACCAATCAGCAGCAGGCTCGCTCCTCCTTAAGCCTATTGTATATGAGTATCAGGCATAGTAAGGAGAAAGCAGCTTGATGATTGGTGGAGGACTGTAAGGGAGCGGAAGGTACTGTGTGAGCAGCGTATGACTGACAGCTCTGACATAGAAGCCCAGTAGGCGGGTCTGTGGAGTGTCAGTATGCTAATGAGGTCACTGACAGTCGGCAGAGCATGAAAAGGAGAAGTTAGCAGGGATTCCTGAAAAGGGGAAGAGACACATTGTAACATTATATACAAACAATATTTCATGGTGTTAGGAATATTAGAATGCATTATTCCAGGATGAACATTCTGAAGCCGGTATCATGTGACAGGAAGCTGCCACTGCGTATATCCGCTTCAGAACTGGCACTCTGTGAAATTTAGCGCATTCTCATTATCTATCTGTAATTTAAGCACTTGCTGTAT
Source organism: Mixophyes fleayi (assembly GCF_038048845.1). Taxonomy (NCBI): domain Eukaryota; kingdom Metazoa; phylum Chordata; class Amphibia; order Anura; family Limnodynastidae; genus Mixophyes; species Mixophyes fleayi. Next base: position 129,189,110 of record NC_134410.1, on the reverse strand, counting down.
CCATACACGATGCTAGTTTTTCTGATCCTCCCAAGTAACACGGTTTAAAAGGGAAGGAATGCTTCAGCTGCCAGAACACCCTGCTGTGTATCAGAGTATACAATGAACCCTAACATGGCAGAACAATTCACTGTTGTTACAGACCTTTATTTGCATTTATCACATAACTAGAATTACACACACAAACATGTCTCTCTGTGTGTACAAACAACTGTCTCTTTCTAACACACATCAAGAGCTGAAAGACGACCACAAAATGTTAGATATGTAAAACAAACTGTACGTATATGTAGCCCTATATGCCGGCTACGGTGTATCCAACCCACAATTTATTCTGCCTGCTACATTTTTGGCTACACTAGGTAGGAAACCACCTTCTCTCTCCAATAGGATATGTTTAAGTCATTCAACTAGCCAAAATCAGCTTAGCTTTTCTCTTATAAAAAAAAACAAGAAAAAAAAACACATAAATAAACTGTAAAATCCATTAGATTGGCTGCACTGTGCAGGGAACGAGCGTATTCTGAGGGCCTTACCTCAAACACTTCTTCATCCAAGATCCTGGTCCCAAACACAATAATGCCATTGGTGTCGATGATGGAGTGATCGCTGCGGTCCAGCTGTTTCTGTGCCCGCTTCTTGCAGTCCAGGACCAGCGTGACCTGTTTCTTGTGCACGCTGATTGCTATCCGGTGCCACCTGGAACGCAGGGAGAAGGCTCAGTATGAGACATTATACGTCACAGAGGTGTGAAACGCACAGAAGGAACGTGATGTCACCCACCATCGCTGGAGGATATTTTAAAACAATCACACTTGTTAATAAGCAACCTCCCCCACGTGATATATTTACAGGAGCATTTGTCTGTGTTTTTTAATCTACCTTGTGATCCTAGCGCTGGGAATTACTTTGCAACTTTAACAGTTTATGTAGCTAAAATGTGCTTTGTTTATAATGCAAAAGCATTGTCTGCATATAAAGGGCTGATGTAGACTTGGATACATCTTACGTAAAAATGCAGCCGTAAAATGCGGTTAAGAAAAGAAAAGCATAATCCATAGTTGCCTACTCTCTCGGAATGTCCAGGAGACTCCCGAATTTCTGGGAGAGCAGGCAATTCTCCTGAATCCTGGGCAGCGCTGTCAATTAAACGGAAGTGGGGGGGCTTAGTGACATCCTGTGCATCCGTTATGGCCCCGCCCACTGATTTTATTGGTCCAAAAATAGTGATGCTCATTTTGGTGGCGGGGCTAATGAAGCGATTCTTCAAGACCCGCCCCCACACACCCACCTGCCCCCCAGACCTCCCGGGAGAACACTTGCCAATGTTGGCTAATATGACATAATCTAGTATGTGTGCCGAGTCAGCCATCTGTATGGGGCAGGGACTGATGTGAATGATCACATATCCTCTGTACAGCGCTCTGTAATATGATGGCGCTATATAAAATCAACAATAATAATCCCTATAGCTCCCTATATAACAATGGATAACTAGCTCATGAAAGGTCCCCGAAGAGAAGCTTAATATAAAATACACACACATAGATTGCAGGCTGCAATTAAAAACAAAGTATTTATGCAAAGCAATATAAACACTCGTAATATCACTTTTATATGGTTATAAATGCTCTTTATATGTATTACTAAGCACTATTGGATATGTTAATGTATCAGTGAACTTTGCAGAAAATACTTTGTTATTTTGCCATTACCTGAGTCAGCATAACTGTGTATCATATTGAAAATCTTTATCCTCCCTCTCAGCGTCGCAGAAAACAGAGAAAGTGTCTGTACATTTTTATCTTAATTGTCCAGTGGAAAAGAAACAGAAAATGGACAAAAAGGACCCTAGAATCCCAGGTGTAATTACCGTGCAGGACACACACTTATCAGAGGAAATTCTATCTGTTAATGATGTTTAGAACCCTGCAGCGTCTCAATGGTGCAACATTGTAACTGCTGTCAGAGCTAATGAGTCTAATGTACTTTTGGAATGAGATGCCTGGGGATACTAATATTTTCTGGGCCAAAACAAAATAGGCTACCACAAAGGTAAAAATATCAAAATGAATTAAGAGGTAACACTGTATACTAATTAAAGAGCAAGTAAATGCACAATTGGACATTTATTCCAAAGGCTGCCTAATTATTAATTAAAATAAGTGTTTATATTTAAGTACATGGCATTCCTTCTGTCCGATTCCTTTCCTCATAGTTGATGTGTGTAATGCTGATTGTTGGTTGGGGTGGGATGTTATTAGGTTTCTAAAGGGCACAGGGCCCATAGTGGCATTTACCACGTACCCAGAATACATTTACAGTAAAACTCTGTGCCCTTAGTGCTCTTATGGGATGAAGTGAAATGCTCTTTCTTTGTAACAATTGGCAGTTGGGAGGTGTAATAACAGTGTTAAATCTGCAGTCTCCTAGGTAATGGAAACCATCTATACATATTTGTGGAGGACAATCTTTATTTGAGCTTTTTGACCAATTAAAAATTGGTCTACATCTGAGTGAAGTCATTGGATCATAGTGACTGGATAGGCTGCATTCTCTGTGATGTCACTGTTTCCTAGTGACTAGATAGGCTGCATTCTCAGTGATGTCACTAGTTCCTAGTGAATGGATAGGCTGCATTCTCAGTGATGTCACTGGTTCCTAGTGACTGGGGATAGGCTGCACTCTCAGTGATGTCACTGGTTCCTAGTGACTGGATAGGCTGCATTCTTCGTGATGTCACTGGTTCCTAGTGAAGAGATAGGCTGCAGTCTCAGTGATGTCACTGGTTCCTAGTGGAGGGATAGGCTGCATTCTCAGTGATGTCACTAGTTCCTAGTGACTAGATAGGCTGCATTCTTGGTGATGTCACTGTTTCCTAGTGAATGGATAGGCTGCATTCTCAGTGATGTCACTGGTTCCTAGTGACTGGGGATAGTCTGCATTCTCAGTGATGTCACTAGTTCCTAGTGAATGGCTATGTGTACTCGGCGGGTGCAATGTAAATTACTTAACAACTTAGTTGGTTTGGTTATAAACAGACCTCTAGTATATAGGTACTTAAACTCTCCCTGCTTATCTACCACTTACTTCCCATCAGAAAAATTAATGCCACTGAAGAGCGGGTAATCCTCTGGGCCGGGTTTTCCCAAATGATCTTCAAATAGGAACACGGGCGACCTGCCGAGCTCCACTCCAATCTGCTGGATTCCCTGCTCATTGTAAATGGACATCAGGAACGACTGGCTTCCCTTTTTGGGTTTCACAGTTATCAATATGGAGAAGTCTTCAGGAAATGGGGTATCTGTGCAGGAGATATAAAGTATCAATCATCAATGTGTTACATTGTTATCTGGAAAGAATTATATAGCGTTCTGCTATAGCTGAAAGTATCTGCTTCAATGTTTGATGTATACACCTGGCAGAGCATGCCCACATTTTACTGTATTTACTGTACATTTATTACACTTTTGTTGTATTACTAACCCAAACTCTATCGTTTTCTTATGGCTCCCTGCACTGGACACCCCATCAAATATCTTGGGCAACTTAGCCAGTTAAATATTGTACAGAGGTCATAGTAAATATTTTTTCCTGCCTTTGGATGCCGGTGTCAGTCCTATGCCTCTTATCCTGCACTTAATCCCATCTTTTATTGTGCATTCTTTTATTGTCCCGTTCTGTACCTCCTGCCACCTATACATTACACTTCACACGTGATTATTCAGTATAAATTAAACACTGGTAATATTTTAAGTATTGCCCCAATTAATTGCTGCCATCATTAACTGACACATTTGTTCGCCTAAAGTCCATTCAATGATTTTATAAAACTCGCCTCCTTAAAGCGCTGGATCAATCAAAATGATCAACTTGTTTGTGTATGTTAAAATTATTTGTATGCTAGTACTCTGCCGCAAAACAGTTCTCATTGGGAATTAAAAGTAAAATTCTCCAAAATGCTGGTAAAACTCTGCTTTCATTTATATATACCCCAATGATTTGATAACACAACGCTTCATGAGGTATGTCTCCCCCAGTATATTAAGAGAATGGACCTAGGCAGGGGGTGGAACTTATTGTTCATCCTTGACTGAGTTTAGTGAATATCTTGAAACAGTTACTCAAACATAGCTCTTAATTCACAATGAGTTGGTTATTAGAGATCGTGGAGGGGATGATAGTCTCCATTACACAGCCTGTGTCAAGTGTGTCACCTCTTGGGAATTGTAGGAATTCCTGATTGTCCTCGCTCGTTACCGCTGTAGGTTTTTTTGTTTGCTTGACATTTCTTTAAAGAAAGAAAGCAACGGTGTTCCTGAGCGGTACGATAACATGCTTCATGCAAGAATCAGCATAACAAGCCATGGACCGCTTTTAGTACATATTGTAGCAGATTATTTATTGGGCGAAGTATTTCACCTCTTGTGCTATATAATATTAATGTTATTAGTAAACAGAATATACTGTTTTATAGTAAATATACTATAAAATTATTTGTAATTTTACTAAGTATTGTCCAAATTTGGTAAACTCTAAAATTGTTACTCGCAAGCTGGGGTAATGCAAAATTCATCGTCTCTTGACTAACATCATCCAGGTGTAGGGATCACTTGTGGTCACACTAACCATCCACATGTAGGGATCACTTGTGGGCACACTAACCATCCACATGTAGTGATCACTTGTGGGCACACTAACCATCCACATGTAGGGATCACTTGTGGGCACACTAACCATCCAGATGTAGGGATCACTTGTGGGCACACTAACCGTCCACATGTAGGGATCACTTGTGGGCACACTAACCATCCAGATGTAGGGATCACTTGTGGGCGCACTAACCATCCACATGTAGGGATCACTTGTGGGCACACTAACGATCCACATGTAGGGATCACTTGTGGGAACATTAACCATCCACATGTAGGGATCATTTGTGGGCACACGAAACCATTCAGATGTAGGATCACTTGTGGGCACACTAACCATCCACATGTAGGGATCACTTGTGGACACACGAACCACTCAGATGTGGGGATCACTTGTGGGCATACTAACCATCCAGATGTAGGGATCACTTGTGGGCACACAAACCATCTAGATGGCTTCATCCAGCAGGATACATAACATCGCCAACGGATGCCCGCTGAATGGGTCACAGTCCATTGAATGGAACTATTTAATATGATGATTTACGCCTTTGGCTGACATTTTTAAAAAGACAATGCAGAATGTTTATACTTTATACACAAAGACAATATACCGTTCCTATTCAGGAGTATGATCATCATACTTTTGGGGCCAAGACAAGAGAACAACCCAAATATTTAAGCATTGTTAAAATGCCAGTTAAATAAAACACTTATATATAACAGGGGGAAGGGGGGCTGGGAAGGGATCTCAAATCTTCCAGCAATGATACAAAACTTAAGCTGTAAGTAGGGCAAATCCTGATTCAGTTGTCTGGAAACCCAAAGCCAATGGTCCTCTAATTCCGGCCTTGTTCCATCGTATAATTGGTTGAAGTTTAATGCATAATAGGTGTCTGAGGACCTTGCCAAACGCCCCATCCGCCAACCTCACATTCATCTCTCTTTGTACACCATGGCAAGTGTAATTACAGGAACGGTGCTGACACAGCAGAATCTCCCGGGCGTTGCGTGGGTTTGAGTGAATGCAGGATGACACCAATCACATGTTCGGCATGAATCTGTAGACGGAGTAGAACGACTGCCTGATTACAGACACTGGGAAACCACAAGAGATGTTGCTGGCCGAATAAGTGGAAAAATGTTACCAGCTTGGATGCCTGGGGTTAACTTCTTCAGCGCCACTGCAGAGTTAACGCAGTATACTTATTGGTCTGAAAGTGCAGTTTAAAGTGGTTTAAAAATGTACTGAGCAAAATATTGAGCTGATTTTCTCTCCCGGATTTTTTTATTTTCAGAACAGGTTTAAAAACATTGGTCAAAAACTTTGTGCATAACATAAAAATATACATCATCTAAAAATGTAATTGTTGTAAAAATGTGACTCATTTAGGTACCATAGTAAAAAAAAGGGCCATTTCATTTAAGCCCATCAAAGAAAGTCCATTTCTTCCCTGTAAGGGGGAAAGGGGATTTAACCCACGTTGTGCCGCCAAACCGGATGCACTAATCAGTGGCAAACGCAAGGTTCTGGCATGCTATGTCATTAATATTGCTTTTCCTATTCAAATCTACCCCTTACATGGATAAATCTAAAATATGCCCCTTAGTAATTGGATGCGTTGGCAGCCCCACATGCTAACCGAGTCCCAGGTAATGGCTCTTGTAGAATGAATCAGGAAGACCCTGGCACGCTGGCACACCAGAACACTTGCTTGCTCTAGTTTTGTGCAGATTTTCAGCTTGGACAAAGTTATTCCATAGTCCGCGTGTTCTTGTACTTCTACTGGGATTATGTCATGTTTAAATAACTATCTGCAACAGGTGACTTGAAGGAGGCTGTGTGTTCAGATTGTGTCATTTCTAAACTCCTCTCTTGTACACTAACTTTTAACACTGTCAGTACAGAACTCTTCCCCGGTCCAGTCCCATAGTGGGCTACCTTGGGCTGCTTAACTGGTCTGCCTGCATTTTTTGTCTTTAAAATGTCCCTAATAGTCTGCTGAGATGATTCTTGCCCCCTCGCTAGAATTTGCAAGCCTGGCCCCAGTGGTGACCACTGGACTGTAATCACATGACTCATTACACAAACCAAATCACCCTCTGGTTCTCTCTGTATATAACCCATCCGCCATCATGAAGGTCTTGTTATGTTACAGGGGACCTTCATTCCCCCACGGACAGGGTGAGTTATGTACCATCACCTGCTGTGAAACCACCACACTCAGTAAATTCCAAACAATGGTTCTAAATTCAGCAGCCCTGTGCACAACAAGACCACCGGCTGTGCGGACCACCTGATAATCCAGGGACCCCCCAGTTGAACAAATGCAATAGATCAGCAGAAGTGTTTGATTTACCAGTTAGTCTGTGCAACATATGTGCTATTCAGTAACTGGTATATACTATGATCCGACGTCTATATACCGTACTGGGTAAATCCACTATCCCCTTATTATTGCACTTATATCCATATTTTTATGCTGTAAATCTCAAATATCCAAGATATTAAAGGGAAGGTGCACCCCCACATATGCAAAATCAATATCATACAAGGAAGAGGAGGCGAAAGGAAAATGTGTAACGGGGGCACTCATTGGATAAATTAAAATTTACTTTAAAAGCTTTATTAATATACATTAAAACTCATTGATATATAATGGGTAATATAATATTATCATATTAAACTTTTCTCTTTTTAATATGATGATATTATATTACCCACTATATATCAATGACTTTTAATGTATATTAATAAAGTTGATAAGTACATTTTAATTTATCCAGCGAGTGCCCCCGTTACACATTTTCCTCTCTCCTTCTCTTGTATGATGTAGTAAAAAAACTCCGGCTTCTAGCTTTAGTTTGTAGTAGTAAAACATATAATTACTACATATTCATAACTGAAATGGACTTTTTTTTTTTTCTTTAACCCTTTTCTGATTGTTCAGTTCAGGTTTTGGGATTTTTTTTTTTAGCACAGTGCCCTCTGAGCACAAAATGAGCGATGTTGGGGTACAGTGTAAATTTAGGCAGATAGAATGATCTATGAAGCAAAAGACGCAGGAGGCTTGTTCATGGGGGCACTTGGGTTTAACCGGACAGGGTGACATTCAGCTCCCAGAACATAAGTCCGTTCCCATAATCAGGATAACAAGGAACAACTGTTTTATTATTTAAGTGAAGTATTCCATACTGCGGACACCTTGCTGTATGAACGGACAGCCTAACACTCACCCTATTAATGACAGAAACGTCTTTTTGTTTGAATGAAGTTCAGCTGAAGGTTACATCTGCTCATCATGCAATTTAGCAATCTCAGAAACCCAGTAGCGGATAGACTAAATGGGAAGTCAATGTTTCCATTCAAATATAAAATATACTGGATTAAAAAACTATCTTCTAAAGCTATTTTGCAGTGACCGAGTTTTAATCACCCCACGTATCTCAGACAAATACATCCCGCTGAAGGAAACAACTTCCGTAGCTCGACCAATGGTTTAATAGGACAATAAATAGACAATTCTCAGCGGAAGTCTTAAGGATTGTTCAGGTAACATTGTAACAATTTTACATTAAGTTATATTGAGAATTTGCAGTTTCCTCATTAGCAATTTCTGCCAGTTTATCCTGGTCTAGAAATGATTCCAAGTTCACATGTTCTGTGGCTCAACACACCATGGTTTATAGAAACGTCTGTTCACATATGAAGCGATATATAAATAGCGAGAGACACACACCCATTATAAGTGCACTATTGCACAGAACAAAAAAACAATTGTTGTCAGCGCTTATCCTTAACACTACATATCTGTGTGCATCTAGCAAAATGAAAACATGAGGCATTGGTTCACATTTTGATCAAAACATTTAAGCCTGCACCTCAGTGTCAAGGGCACCTATTGCACAGAAGAGGCTTTGGATAATAGGATATATGGCTGAAGTTGGTTAATAGTTATAAGTTGATACATTTAATTCCCCTCTAAGACGTCTGATGTCACTGCCTGAGCACACAGAACTGGATCGGAGTTTGCGTTGTTCCGATAACCCCTTGGGCACACGCACACACACAATCATCTGCCTCTCTTATAACAAATAACGTGATCTCACCTGGGAACAACTGCTTGGTGGGAGCGCTGAGCTGCGCATGTTTTGACACCCTGTACGCTACGTCTGGTCCCTTTGACGATTTTCTGGATGCACAAAACCCCGTTGTTTTTTTTACTCCGTCAGGTAAATTGTGAAAATCTAATACCTTCAAAACATCTGCTGGTTCACCTGTTGGAAGAGAAGGAAAAGAGGGAATATTAATAATGCAAAAAAGCCTGAAGACATTTAGCCCTGTGTATGTTACTGCATAGATATGTCTGTGTCACGCTCTATGGGGGGCTATATTGGGATCTTGGGTACAGATATATACCCATAAAGGACAGAGATGAAAGGAAGAGGGCACAGGGGTTATACAACACGGCCCTCTGTCACTGTCTCATATCTCATTCTATTTATATCACACGTGCACAGGCCCGTCTGCAAACTGACTGTTCTGTTACAGCTGGTGGGAGTTATTAACATAGATGGGAAGCTCAGCTGCAAATAGCCAGTGTCCTCTATAAACTCAGAGGTATCTTCTTAAAGCAGGCCTCCAAGCAGCATTCATTTCACACTTAGGGGTAGAGTCATCAAACTTTCTAAAAAGGAAAAGTGGAGGTGTTCTTCACGGCAACCAATCACATTCTAGTTATCATTTATCTAGTACATGCTAGATTCTGATTGGTTGCTACACCTCCATTTTTCGTTTTAGAAGGTTTGATGAACATACCCCTTAGGGTTTTGGAAAGGTGACCATTTGTCTAAACTATCCGTCTTTTACTCTGTAATATAGTTTGTAGATTGTAAGCTTGCGAGCCCAGCCTTCTTACTTCTCTGTCTGTATTACCCAGTATTGTGTTATTACTGTGTTTGTTCACAATTGTAAAGCGCTATGGAATTTGCTGCTGTTCTATAAATAAATGATGATGATGATGGTACATAAAAAGCCACCGCCAACTTAAAACAAGAAATCACACAAGGTGTAACAATTTAGCACAGAAAATTGTCTAAGCGAGCTCTTCTAAGAATATCTAACTGGAAGACGACAACAAAGAAGACAACTATAGTTTGCTGATGGGCAAAATATTGGTTGATCCCAGAAACAGCTGCCACAACTGGGTATAAAGGATGTGCACTTTAACACCAGCTAAGTCAGAGCTTTCAGTTGTGTTCTTTTCAGGGCTAGAGGACGAGTATAAAGGAAAATCTGCCGCTGCTTCTAAAACAAGGAAGCAACTGATTGATGCTCCCGCCCGGCGCTCACGTCTATAGATCTTGACTGCTAGAGACGGAGAGTGTAATGCAGACATACATAACACGGGGGGAAATGTCAGCTCTGGAACAGGGAATGAATACATCTCTGGCACTAAAAAGCTTTTTGTGACATCCACGATTTGTTACAATCCGCCATGCAGAACAATAAGGCAGATTACTGCATCAATCAAGAAAGAAAATATATTAAAGCAAGCAACATATCTCTTAATTATCTCTAAAATAGCGGAATGTCAGATTCAATAATACAATGTTTTTCTTTGGTGTTTTGTCTTTTCTCCGCTAACCTTATTAACTTACAAGGAGCTTTTTTTTTTTATCATCCAATACTAGAAGTAAAATGAATAGACAACTGTCCAAAATGATGGACTAAAAGTGATATGAGGACAGGATCCATTGTCTGCAGCATTGCAGGGAGTACAGACGGACGGTTTCTGGGACTGCGGATGTCGCTGAACCACTTAGGAATCAGTCACTCTAACCTCTGATACAGTTATAAGTAGGAAGTTATCTGACCTCCAGTGAACTCGCTGCCAGTCTGACAATCCCGGACAGAAAGCTGATAGCATATCATGGGAGATGCCGCCTGACTGGACACATACAGATGTGGAGGGTATCCCGATGGTGGGCGGCCAACCTCCCCCCCTCAGTGTATGAAAACATCAGGACATCGATAGTTAGCTGTTCTGTGATTTGGCAACAGCCATTTCAAAATTGTATTCATTCATTGCAATATATATTTACAAATTTGCAATGAATAAAGCTGCTTCCTTTTCACAGGTTATAAAATAAATATGTTGAAAAAATAAAAAAACTTCAGAAAAGCCAGCAATAGATACATGATCATCACACGGTGCCTGGGACAACATACACTGATATGATCATTAGAAAACAGATGAGCAGATTCACACATCCTGACGTTCAGCTTAAACCCTTCTAGTCCTTCAGGGAAATCAAACGTACAAAACAGAAATTCTGGAAGCTGATAAATGTGTCACAAGCTCACACAGCTGTGATTTGTACTTGTGAGACCCTAAAAATAAAGTTTTGATCAGCTACCCTGGGAGCAGAGACCTGTACCAGAAATAGGACGGATGGGGAGAGGGGGGGTGTATTAGAAGGGTACAGATAGCAGAGGAAGCCATTTTCTGAGCTGAACCAAGCTAAGGAAGGGGGGGGGGGGGCACTAGGTTGGTGGCACCCCCCACTAAAGCGGTGGGCTCGGTCAATTTGTAACTGCTCCCCACGCCTCTCGGTGCCCCTGGGTACAAAGTAAAGACCTTGGTATTATGCACTACAGCAGGGTTTCCCAAACCCAGTCCTCAGGGCTCCCCAACAGTGCAGGTTTTCCAGATCACATGTGACATAATTAGGACCACCTGTGGATCTGTTACAATGTGTCAGTCAGTAATGAATACACCTGTGCTCCAGCAAGGAGACATGGAAAACCTGCACTGTTGGGGTGCCCTGAGGACTGGGTTTGGGAAACCCTGCACTACAGCGTTCCTGTGTGAATTATTATATTACATATCCCTGGGATAGCAAACGCAGATTATATATAACATATGCCTTGTATAATTGGAATGCATTCAAATATTCAAGTTTTATTAGCATTTTTAATCACCTAGCTTGTTTCTATCCTATTCACTACTATCTATTTATTCCACATGTATACTAAAATCCCCTGAAAATATTTGGAATTGCCATGACACTAGGATCTGGGGTGTCACTGTGTAGCGGGATGGAGGAAATACCCACGTCACATCCGGATTTGTACGTATTCCGCCTTGTCACAGTTTTGTTAATGGAGCTTCTAGGAGGGCAGCAGTCCAAATCACTGCCTACAGGAGACACAAACTGAACCCTCTCCAAAGCGGACGGCCAACCCCATCCTCCTCTCTCTGTCAGATCTCAGTCAGCCCCCCAGGAATGTGACCCTGGACTGTGTCCAGAGGCCTTGTAGAGATTCCCCACGTTATCTGCAGAGCTTCATAGCTCTGTTATTCCATTGAAAACAAAACAAAACCAAAAAAACACTCAGCAGCTAAGATTTCTGTAATTAAAAAAAAAGAAAAAGTAAGAAAAGAAATACAATTCTCCCATTTCCCTCCCCCCACAAATATCCATCAAGCTTGGCACACCAGGGGTACATTGGCAGGGTCACGGAGTACAGGAAGTTCCATACTTTGTAATTACTGCATGCAAGGCCTGGAAACCTAATCAAATCCCCAGAAAAAATGATTTGCAGGACGATCTATGAAGCACTTTGCCTGTTGCCAGCTCTCCTCTGTCCCATCAGAGAAACAAGTTTATTGATTATTGCTATTTACAGGGTGGACAGATACGTCTATTATGGGGAGATGGACATTTCCGTTTTGGAATGCGGATAGATATAGGATTGGGAACAGCAGTAATCTAACACCGGTTGCTGTATAAAAACAGAACCCTACTGTCACGGGTCAGCGCAGACTAAGGATGGAGGCTGAAAAAATTGGGGGATACGTTTTCAGCAGTTCCAGGACATTGTCTACTAGCTTGTGACTGCCAGGGCCTACCCACATATTTATTATTGTGTCTCCTGAGCCACTGACACAAAAGCTATTTGTCACAATGGCTGTCAGTGGACATTAAACCCAGACACAGAGCGCTGTGTATCTCCGGTTTCAAATAAAACTCAGTGGACCAGTCCCATTTAATAAAGAGCCATCTAGGTTTTCATTTGGCAAGTAAAATGTTGCATCTCTGATCTCTCTTCCATGGTGAGATTACCCGGATGTCTTTAAGGCCGGCATCCAACGATCTATGGCTGGCTTTTGTGACATTACAGAAGCTACAAGCAGACAAATATTTTTAGGTTCAACCAAAAAACATGACATGCAAACGAGCAGCAGATGAAGTCAGCCAGGCTAGAACCACCAGCCAATCAGTTAATTGGCTCCTGACAAAATTAATCCTATTGTGTGTGAATGTGGTAGGGAGTATAGATTGTAAGCTCCAACGTGGCAGGAACTGATGTGAACGATTAAATAGTCTCTAAATAACTGCTAATCAATAAAACAAATAAATGATACATTGAGGCAGAGAGCCGCTATTTATAGAGCTTGCAATCTGCAGGGGACAAGGGGAAGGAGCCACTTGTGAATCGACAAGGATGAACTTTATCAAGTGCCGGACCTCAGAGTAGTGGAGCTGATATTGGAGGGGGAGAGTATTAAATACTGTAGGACGCTGAACAAAGAGGTATGACGAAATTGATTCTTTTCACATGGTTTCAATTTATGGAAATTGATGATGCTGTGTTTTTTCCATTAGTAAAATAAATAAATCGTGAAATAGATTACAGTGAAAGTTTAAAAGTTCATAGAGCAAACAATCCAGAGTGAAGCATACAGGACTTTCAGTGCCCAAAAATGGAATGTTAGTAATTAAAGAGTCAACGTTAGTTTTCACATGGAGGTAGACAAGGCTCACAAGGGGTCTGTTCTCTGCCCTTTGTACCAGGTATTTAGCTAAAACATGCGGTAAAGAGGGTAAATTTGACATTGAATGAATGCTGTACACACAGCTGTTGTTACAATGACCTAGATCTCGTTTCTTTTGTTAATTTGTTTCAATCATCCGCCCTCCTGTCCCCAGGCAGTGGGGTATATTGCCGCTGCAATCGATTTGCTTTGCTTAGAGTGGATAGTAACGCTCATTATACTAACAAATGGGCGAGATTCTTGGCCCCTGGAGACATTCATAAAAATGGTTAAAGATTTAGAGATGGGAGCCCCTTCTTCCTGCGGTGAATAGTAAGAGGACTGACCTAAGGATTATTGCCACATGAGCATTGCCAGAATTATAATGCTACAAGTAATAATCTGTCATCTGTGTCTTTAACCTGAGAATTCCTGAGGCCTAGGAGACCGGTGATTAAGATGTGGGTTAGAGATCGCTGTATTGTTTCAAATGTCCTGAAACAAAATCCTAGAACAGAAACAAGTAGCGATCCGAAAAAGTTACCACAATGCAACGGAAGTAAAAACGCAAAGTGTTTGTTCTATAGATTGTAAGCTTGCGAGCAAAAACCTTCTTGACCCTAAGTCTCTCTTTATTACTGTGTTGTTCCCAGTTATAAAGTGCTACAGAATATGTTGGCCCTATACAAATAAATAATAATAATAATGATGATGAACTAGCTAAGAACAATAACTTTTAGCGTCACATCTGTATACAAGCTCTCACGAGCAGGGTCCTCTCTTCCTATTGTCTCATATCGGTCTATTGTCCGTCTTCCCCATATGTCCTTGTTGCTGTCTCGTTACAGCCTAATCCGGCTATTTGTCAACTTATTCTATCACATAAATAATAACAATTGTGAACAATTTTTTGTTCTCTAACAAATACAAATGTTCTGTTCAGATGCCAGCACTAATAGGTCATTTCTACATCACCCCAAGAGGCAGACTTGTGTAGTTAGGTAAAGAGCAGGGTCGAGTATGATTCATTCCCATATGGAAAAAAGTTTAGAGTGGCTGAGGTAGTACAACCATGAGATCACTCCATGAGTGATACAAAACTTTCCTCAAAGAGATTTGGGTTTCATCTAGAATCTAATAAAGTTAATGTGTTAGTTCTCTAACTGTGTAATACTAGTTACTCAACAGTGTTATGTTATATGCCGCTGACATCGCCACGTGAATATGTTTGACATGCAGTGGTAATGAGTGCTTGCGGGAGGGTGGGGGTATATAGAGCATACTCAATGGAACCCCCCCATACAGCATTTACGTATGGTAAAAACAGGAAAGGGAGCAGGCAATGTCCAAAAAAACAGTGTTTCAACAAGCAAAGGCAAATGCTAGTGGGTATGGGATCGTTGGAACCAACGGATCCTGAAAGCATTTATACTGATGCCAGTGGGTAAGGGCCCTTATACATAGATGATCTCAGTTTAACATTAACCTTCTCACCACATCTATCCCCTGCAGGTGGCACAGTATATGCACCACATTGACGGGGAGCTCACATTACACGTTCTGTTCTTGGCATTATGGTGTTGGGTAAATAAATAGACAGTGGTCTATTGAGCGTGCGCTAAAGTGTATTTGGGAAACTGACTGACTGGCATAGTTTATGGGTCCCTGTCACCTACTCACAGCGGGGGAAGTTGTTTTGCAGCCAATGCCAATATACAGCTTATTACTTCACTTGAGACACAGAGTGGATAGCCCTGGAAGTGAATTGTTGGGCTACATTCTCAGAAGGGTTGGTTCCACCCATAAATGTACTGGCAGGGAAGCTTCACCCTCCTCTGCTGCCCGAGGCATCAATACCCCGTTAACTGACAGCTCACAGGGCTGAAAGCCATGACTGACCTGGTAGGCCGAGCAGGGGCACAAAAGGAAGAAGACTTGCTCTTCTGTCATTACGCCTCTTATATGGTCAGTCACCACAGTGACTGCAGGAGACCTGGGCCATTTGTACTCCTTCTGACATCAGTTACTGCGGAGCATCTGGTAACCGGAGTGCTTGGGTGACAAAGGGTTTGGAGATGAATATTGGGGGACCAGGAGACAAAGTGAGAAATCCCACCCCAAGCATTGGGCTACCTGAGACGAGGTTCTCCCCTTGCCTCAATAGAGAAATAGCCTGTTATGCCTGTGACAGTTATACGAGACCGACCCCTGGCAACTGCAGGTGTGCACCCAACGAGAGACCATGAAACAAGCAAAGAAGATGTGAGCGAGCACAGAAGACCTCTATATCTTTGATGCTGCCCAAGAGAGTTGTATTCATCCACTGACTCACAGTCATTGTAGCACAGTACAAGACTTAACGTGTATATGTAGTTCAGCTTATTGTATATCTCTCTGATGTCTGCACATGAATGAAAATCTAATGCAGGGAACTAAGTCTGAGCATGCCCTACTAGGACATTCTGGGACTTGTAGTTCTAGACCATCCAGAATGCCACAGGTAAGCCAAGCCTGACCTAGACAGTGCGAGTTGCATTTGTAAAGCTGGGTACACACCTATTTAATCTTACTACCATTGTAATTTATGTAACGATTTCTCAAACAACTGAAAGTCCCGATGAGCAGCCAATTCATGTGTACACACCTACACAATTTATTTTCAGATCTGTGGTCTTCATCACAGATATCTGCCTACGCTGATGGTGGTGAGTGTGCACACACTTCCTTATTTATCTGACATTGTTCCATAGTTGATGGTGATTTTTAGGAGGTTTAGGAAACCGAATCAAATGACACGATGTACAGTCCCACATACTAGTGGGAGCATACACACTGTGCACGATAATTGCATTTGTGTGTACCCAGCTCAACCCTTTTCAGTGAACACTCAGAAATATGTTACAGACAACACAATTATCATATGGTCAGATGCACATTTATAGAGGAGACAAGTAACTATAAACTTACGAAAGTCTAGAACAGCCAGTGACACAGTAATAGAAGTACTCCAGGACACAGAATGCAAAAGTTACTTAATAGAAACCTCTTCTCATTTAATATTCTCTTGTAAATTCTGTTGTCACTTAAAGTTTAACCATGTCAGAGTCACATTAGAAAATATGATCTCCCTAAAACTTAGCTGGCTCCATGCACACCAGTGTCTGCCGGAGCCAAGTCCTAAACTCTGCATTATGCGGAGGATATTTTAGTAATGAATCACTTTATCCCCTCGGGGAATCACAAAAGCAATATTCCCATTGCCAACAAAAGAATGCATTATATTAGAACAACACAGGATGAGAAAACTCCAGGGGAAAAGTCTAGATCATAGCAAGGAGGGATGAAAAGGGAGGAGGCGAAAAGATCAGGAGTCTGTTCCAACTATTGTTCTGACTGTAAGATATTCCTCTGCTTCTGATGAGAGCGCTGTGACTGGAGGGGGTGGCAGGTCCTGTAGGTGGCTTCAGAAGACATCTACACTAGGTCATAAGTATACTGCACATTGTTCCATGCTGCTTAGGGTAACAGAAGACCTTCACACATGTAACACTAGTCACAAATGGGTCTATTTATCAAATTGGCAATGGGTACCTTCACTGGCAATAGGCGTTACCCCAACTATCAAGAAATTTCAGCTGTGATAGATTTCCCACACAAAGTACTGGGAACCCTATTTAACAAGGATTCAGATGGTGATGACAGGACCAAAAAGAGTGACATACATATAATATATATATATATATATATATATATATATATATATATATATATATATATATATATATATAATTTTAGTGGAACTGAAAAGCCCAAGTCTGCGTTTCAGTTCTGCCGTGAATGAGTGAACCAGCTAGTTAGATCACGCACGAGCCTATCGCCGTACCACTCCGGGCCTGTGTCGATCAGCTGCCATGCAGATATTTTGTTGATAAATGGCAGCAATAACAGCTTTATATAAAATATTTACAAAATCATTGTTATTGTCAATTTTTAATAAATATTCTGGAGTAATACCACATAGGTGCATTGAATGCCACATTCAGACATTGTTGAGACGCTCATATAGTGGCAGATTGCATCCAATAGGAAACCCTGTTTCTTTGTAACAGACAAATGTTGCAATGAAATCCCTCATACAATAGGTACAAAATGTGTACTCCAAATGCAAATCACTGCTTGTGGTAAGATCAGCTGCACTAAAACAAGACGAGTGAGTCTTTACCTGCAAGACCCTTACACCACCATCATTACAGCCAGATTGGCTGTCACAGTGATTGGCATTGCAGCCTGGCAGTGCTCTGGGCCTTCCGTCTGATCATGGAGCTGCCTGCGTGGGGTTTGAATGTCCCCCCTGTGCTGGCACAGGTGTCCTCTAAGTCTCCAGTTTTCCCCATACTGCTAAGTTAAAGGTCACCTAAATAAGTTATCCTTGGTACTTAGGTTTGTACACCTGTGGAAATTAGATTGTAAGCTCCACTGGGGTAAGGACAAATGTTTTAAAATAAAAGGATAATAATAATATCTTACCATCTTGGCCAAGCTATTCCAATCAGGCAAAGTAACCGATAAACCAGTTATAAATTCCCATGACAGATCCACTTTAAGGATGATTTGCAGAAAGTTTAACAAGGTGCAATGTCAGAAAAGTTCCCAAATTTTAAATTCCATCACAGTATAGGAACTTTCACTTATGTATTTACTGATGTTACCGGATACCATTCCCAGTTCATTAGCGCATATTTCAAGACCTACTCTAGTTATAAATAAGTTGTTCTCCAATGAAATAAAAATGAATTTGTTAAGTGCAAGGAAGATGTGGTTAGTTTGTATGTATGTTGTATACACGCAGAGTACATATGTATACATGCCTTGGGGGCTGCAATGCTTTAACAAATCTTGGTCATAAAAGTGAATAAATAGTAACACCAAGAGCAATTAGAGATAAAAAAGCTGCAAGCTCCTTCATAACATATCAATTGCAAACGTGTTACATACAATCAAAATATGCACAAAGTATTTGAGATATTAACATCTTACTATAAATTTTCCTTTCAGACATGCAGCAGACGTGGAAATCGCGTCTGATTGCTCTCCTGTCATCTGCTATGCCTACTGGCAACATATTTCATAACACGTTCTTTAATAATGAAAAATCCATCACCTATCATTTGGAAACAGTCCCACAGTCTCAGGTTTGAACATGTTGCAATGTGCGGTATGCAGGTCTGACACCCCACCCTCTTGTTCCACCACACAGGACAGGGAGGAGGTAAAGATGGATCAGTACTCAGCATATTGGGGACTAGCTGATCCCAAGTCCTTGTTCTGACCCTACCCAGCACCCCACTGCAAGACAAGACAGTAACTTCCACCCTGCATATACCATAATACTATCAAACTTCATGATGTAATAACAATTGCTGTATCCATACAGCTCATTATCAAGGATAATAAGTTTCATAACATACAACACAACATGAATAAAACAAAATGCAACAAATTGTATAATAAAAGTCCAATAATTATCCATGTGTGCGTTTACTAAGGTCACATTATTGCATTGTTGGGGGACGAGCCCTAATAGACAGAACTATAAAACACAGCACCTATAAATCAAGGACAGCTAGTGGTTATGGGTAACAATATAATCCGAGGACTGCCACAAAGAAACACAGAATATGCCACTTGCCCTCTGCAATTGGTAATTCATAAAGTCTCCGTCCATTAATTAGCAGCAGATTGTCCTGGAATTAAGACTTTATTTTTTATTTATTAGGCGCACATCCATCAAGCTGCTGCTTATAACACAGCAACACACATCTCAGCAAATCCCAGTCTCTTCTTTCCTGTGTTTTTTTAAACTTTATTAACAACTTTTAAATGACAAAACACAGGGTTGTCACAATAAGCATTATGGATAAACATTATTTTAAACACCATCTATACAGAAATGGAATTTGCGTGCTGGTGAAATGAACCAATGTAACGGTTTTATTAAAAAAAAAATGTAAAAAAAATACTTTCCTAATAAAAATATTTTTCCCCCTACAATGACCCCTGACTAATGCCATCCCGAGAACCCGAAATCTGGCGAAAACTTCCATTTTTGCTGGATCTGGGTTTTTTCTCTGATACATAAACCTCCAAGTGTCTTATCGCTTTACTTCTGCTTTGTGGGTAGTATCTCCTACTGCTGACCACCTGCCACTTTCATCATCCATCCCACTGTTTGTCTGGTCCTGTCTGCAAAGAGCGAAGACTAATGTCATAATCACTCTCTCACATACTGTACATGACTAAGTGGAAGAAATCTGTCAGATCATTTCAAATGTGTGTTAAAAGCAGACAAGGTTTGTCCTGTGGTAGCGTGAATGCCCCCATTCCCAGACTATTCTGTGGTGTCTGGAGAAATATTAGCCTTGGCGTTTGATGACTCTATATTTTCCCATATTAGAGATTTTATTTTAAGTTTCTTGGGAAGATTTATTTAATCAACTATTGTAATTTTATATAGTCACCTACGTCTCCCTTTCTCTTAGATGTGTAAATGAAAGAAGTACAGGCAGCCAGACCATGTGTTTTTAGGTGCATCATGTAACATTCACAAGTCATTCTGGGCTGTATAACAGACCGCTGGAATTAAAATACCCAATAAAACGGTCTTGGATAGACACAATACTCCAATTACAGCATGTTAAGCGTAGCCAGCAGGCATGGGACAATACCGGCGGCTGCCAATGCGACTGCAATCCTGTTGCTTCCCAACACACAACTTGCTCCAATCCAAAAAGAAGAAATGTCAACAATGAGGATGGATTCAACGCAGGATACACGACGCAGGATACTCATGGGCAATGCTGCATAAATAACACAACAGGCAATGGTGATGTACGTCATTGCCCTTTAAAGCGTAGAGAGATATGTTGGAACTATAGAAATAAATATAATAATAACAACAACAACAACAACAACAAGATAAGAGTCTTGGGTGATCGTTGATATAGGAATAATACATAGCAGAACATTTCCTCTCCCTAACAATAAATACAATACAGGCCAATCACAGATCAGACTCTGGGTGAAACCATCACTCTTCCGTTTGGCTGGGAAGACTGGATAAGTTGTAGGAGCGAACCACTTAGCGTAGCAGATAGCGGACTCATCAGTACGCCCGATGGCGATATGAACTGTACATGTGTGTAAGAGTGACCAGACACGGGATAATTTGCTGATTAATCTCAAGGATTCCTACCTGACTAAAGTGTAAACTTATATAAATCAGTTTCTTTGTGTGTGTAAAGCAGAGAGGAAATACCATTAATCTGCTATTAATAGTAAAACTTTTAATAACTTGGAAAGTTTAAGCTCAGGTGGGGGCGCGTAGCTGGGCCGCCTGGAGCCATTCTTTTCATTACAGATGGTGCTGGTACTGAGAGGCAGGGTAGCTGTACCAAGCATAATCAAATACTGTGTGCATGCGCAGAACCCGACCATACACTAGAGAAACGTCCAATTGGTCTTTGAGTAAAAAAGACCCTTACTACATCCTATGATTTCAGAGGCTGAATGGGGAGCGAACTGGGTGTATGCACGTAGTCACTGTACAGTAAGGGTGTGCCAATCTGGAGCGCACACAGCAGCATCCGATTCAGGCTTTGGGCATCTCTCAGGTACATGTGATTCTGTCGCGTCACTTGCACCAGCTACAGGTCAGGTGTAAGTGCTGATTACTAGTGATAACGCTGTGTATACAGCTAGAACATATGTTTGTTTGTATTCAGGAGCAACTGTAAAAAAGTATTTTATGTACAGTAGACATTAATATCATCCTAATAAATGTATTTTATGGAAATAAAACAACTTTTTTTTATGTTTTAATGGTCATTAATCACTATGGGCCTGATTCAATAAGGATCTTAAATGAATTATCTAATTTCAGTCTCCTGGATAAAACCATGTTATAATGCATGGGGTGCAAACTAGAGATGAGCGGGCTCGGATTCCGCTAATCCGAGCCCACCCGAACATTGCGGATACAAACGGATACAAACGGGATCCGAGCACTGTTTGGATATTTCCGGCGGGCAAAAAAATGAAAACAAGGCTCTGTTGTCCGAGTCTCGCGTCGAATCTCCCGAGGGGTGGGAGGGAGGGCCCAGAACAATTCCATCTTGTACCTCTTTTTTTGACATTATGTGCTCAAGCTACCTCGGTGCAACCTTTTGGCCTAAAAACAATATTGTGAGGTGTTCAGAATAGACTGGAAATTAGTGGAAATGATTGTTATTGAATGTTATTGAGGTTAATAATAGCGTAGGAGTGAAAAAAAAAACCACAAAACTGGTTTTTAGCACTTTTTATGTTTTTTTCAAAATAAATCCGAACCAAAACCTTTCGTCAGGTGTTTTGCGAAACAAATCCGAACCCAAAACCTCAAGCAAATCCGAATCCAAAACACAAAACACGAGACACCAAAAGTCGCCGGTGCACATCCCTAGTGCAAACTAGTTTTCTATTTTGCACATAAGTTAAATACTGACTGTTTTTTCATGTAGCACACAAATACTTGATATCTTATTTGTACACTGAAATTTAAAGTTGATACATAAAAAAACAGTCAGTATTTAACTTATGTGCAAGACAGAAAACTAGTTTGCACCCCTTGCATTGTAACATGGTTTTGTCCAGGAGACTGAAATAAGATACCTCTTCATTTAAGATCCTTAATGAATCAGGCCCTATATTATTAACAGGTGACAAGTGAATATTTTCTTTGTCTGTGCGTTCTTTTGAGACTTTATATCCCACATATGTATTGGATGTATCCTGTAGTGTCTGTTAGAGCAGAGCGCACCTAGACCCGTATTCATCACCAGACGTATCTTCACATCTGCTCCTTGTTGAATACGGACGTGTATATACCCGATGTATGTGCGCTTTTTAAAAAGAAACGCACATTACGTTTGCTTTGTGTTTGTTAATGAATCAGGCCCACTATGAGGTTCTGTATTCCTTCCCATGAGGCACTTAAAGGTACAAGCCCCTCTAGAGCAGAGATTGCCCGACTGGCCCTAAATGACTGAACATCGCATCTCTCTTTGATCCAGAAAACTTGGCAATATACGGAGAGCCTATTACATTCCAGGAAGCTGCCGGCTATGGAAGTAGGACAGAATTATACAATTATACATAACTCGGTGGGTGAGTGAACAGGGGCCTGGCCTCTTTTATTTCATCCATTGCTTTCAAAGAAGGCTGATAAAATTAAATAGCACCACTTGTCTGATCAGCACCAGGCCATACACCAGTTAGAATTACTCATATATTTTTGGAAATTACTGCAAGGTTTAGGTTGTGCAATCTTTTTTTTTTTCTAGCATTCTCCCCCACCCCATCAGTGCCAAACACACCTTGGAGGTACAATGCATGCCTAGCCGCAAGCGTTTCGGATTCTAATTTTAGATAAGAATTAATCAAATATGTAATCTCCTGCTTGTTACTTATCAGATTACCTGCAGGGCAAATGACATGAAATAACATTGAAGACAAATCTACAATATTTTTCCAAAAGAAGTGAGCGAGCGAGGGGGAGTCGTGTAAGAGGAGGGGGGCGGGGGGAGACCACTCTGCTGCTGGGGTTATCAGGAGTCCAGTGTCAGAGAACATATCCATTTTCCGTACATTGGGATCGATGTATAGACAGGAACAACCACTGAACAGAGAACATGACAGAAAACACAGAAGCTCTTTTCAAGGCGTGGATCCGTTGCCAGGGAACTCTGCAATTCCCTACTTCATTAAACCACCCACCAGCTGCTGATCCGGGACGCCCCAGCGCCCCTTGGCAGACTGGGCATTTTGCCAACTTAGATTAGTGCATCTTGGAAATGGAGGGTCCTCCAGGATAGTATCTTAATAATTCTCATACCCACTGATCATTCTATAAAAGTGCTCAAAGCAAGTACGTTCTTTTATACAACAACAATTTTAAACTGAAGGCTTTAGAATCTGAGCTAATTTCTGCTAATTGAAATCATCTGCAACCAACAAACTAACTTCCGTTCTCTTCGTGCAACCCCCAAATGTATATTTCTGGGCAGATGTAAGATATGTGAGTGCCAGCCCAAGACAATCCCCCTAGAATAGGCCACATATCCCCAACATTTCAAACCCAAGCCCAACAGTGAAACATATCATATTACATGGATCAGTCTTTGTCCCACGAAATATAAAGCTGGACACGATTGGATACATTTGTATGTAGAAAGAAAGGATACATTGTTACTATGTTGTGGTTGAACCATAGCTTTGTGCAATTGTTATCTGTATAGCCTTTCCCCTAAATTACACTTTGTTACTTTTCATTGGGCAATTGGTGGCTGCATTACCAGGAAATAGACTAACAGACTGAACGGAGAGATCGTGTAGATGATATACAGGACTCATACACAGTCACACAGGGCCTGCAGTCACTGTGATTCTCCAATCATAAAACAGGGGGCGGGACACCAGGCAATTATTTTATTGTAAAACTGATTACACTACACTCACATATATAAAATCATGGAAGTTAAAACATTACTTTCCTCTAAACTTTGCATTAACTTAAGAATCAAATCAGATATTCGCTTTCCACGCCCTCAGGATCAGACAAAGAAACTTTCTGGCCAAGAGCGATGACCACAAACTCTGGAACTGTATTCCGTAGTCTAACTGGAGACCGGAGGTCCTGCAAATAGCACGCTGTAAGGCCTAAATATCCCACAGCTGTCACACGCCATGTCTATATTTACGTACTGTCCACTTCAATTACACTCCAGTGTTACAAGCAAACAACTGGATGGTACATAGGATCATAGGGTTGGGAATCCCATTATTTGGGTGGGAGATAAAGCTTTTGTTTTAACAATTTGATCCGTTCTGTAAATATGTTGCAAATAAGCTCATTTTCTTGTTACGGTGCAGGGGGGCTTTTAACTTCTTATTCCTATGAAGAAACCACATCTACTTACTCACCTACTCTCCCGAAATGTCTGGGAGACTTCCGAATTTCAGGGAACCCTCCCAGACTCCTGCCCAATCTTCTTGCAAAGTGGGTGGAGGGGAATATGAGTAGAGTGGCTGCAAAACGCATACTCATGGCCCTGAACACCGCTGCGCCATGCTGAGATAGGCAGCAGTGCGCAAAGCGGGGGCAGGGCCATGATAACGTGAATCACGCTACCCTGCACGCGCACCTTGGACTTCCCCTCCAGAATATCTCGTAAGTGAGGTATAAAAAATAGGCAAGTATGACTGAAGGTCAACGTATCATAGACAACCATCTAACATCTTCTCTAAAACAAGCCATCATCATTTATTTATTTATATAGCGCCACTAATTCTGCAGCGCTGTACAGAGAACTCACATCAGTCCCTGCCCCATTGGAGCTTACAGTCTAAATTCCCTAACACACATACAGACACACACACACGGACAGACAGAGAGAGACTAGGGTCAATTTGATAGCAGCCAATTAACCTACCAGTATGTTTTTGGAGTGTGGGAGGAAACTGGAGCACCCGGAGGAAACCCACGCAAACACGGGGAGAATATACAAACTCCACACAGATAAGGACATGGTCGGGAACTGAACTCATGACCCTCAGTGCTGTGAGTCAGATGTGCTAACCACTGAGCCACCGTGCTGCCCAAGCCATGCTGTAACTTGTAGTTCCACAACAGCTGGAAAGCCACACAATGACCAACACAGAGGATACTTGAGCAACTTTTATTTCTTTTACAGAGGCGCTCAGGCAGTTACCCTACAACGATGACACAGATTTCCCATCTCCAGCAGGGCTTGCAATTTCCCTTTCACTGTGAACTGAAACATATGGTGCTTCTCTCCTGACAGCAAAAAAAGTTTAGAGAGAGGATAATGACCAATTAAAGCAAATTCCACATTAAGTAATAATTCAAGCTATGTATCTCTCTGTGGTTATGGAAATAAACGTTCTTGATATACATGACCTGCTCCCAATCACAGCATGCCTGCTGGGAAATCTGGAGCAAACATGTACCAGCCGCCCTCTCCTCCTGACCTGATGGCCCGCTAAAATGTGGCCAGGCTCAAATTCCCGTACAGGACAGGGAGGCCCCAGAACAGCATGGTTTCAGAAGGTTAGTCAGCAAGATATTTCTTTATAATGGAGCTGTTGGTTCGGACCCCTAGAAGATAGATCTATTCTCTATATCACAGCTGTCATTCCAACTATTTATACGCATGGTAAGGGTGGCAAGATGGCATCTGCATCTTGTCCACTGTTGTTTTTCACAGATAAGAGCAGAAAGAGTGAAGTGAAAGGTTTTCCTTTGGGGCTGCAACAACTCTGCAATCAGTGTTTACATAACATATTCTGTTGTTAGAGTATTTCCTGGGTCTCTCTGGACCCTGGCAGCAATCACACAGGAAATTTCCCACAAGGAAATTGGTACAGCCATAATTATTCTACAGAAGGACACAGCTGCCTGAGTGATTATTATTATGTCCGCAGTAGGCTGTTGTTGAAGATGTGTGAAGGATTACTGCTATAATATGGGCCAATTATTTGTGGAAGGCCAAATATGTTGGCAGCCCTCCTTCGGCACGTTATTCGTGAAAATAAATATATATATACCAGCAAAATTGATAGGTTCCTCCATGTCCTTTATTCCCTCCTTCATGCGATCCCTGTCCTCAGCCACAGAGACCTCACAACTATAGCACTTACGTGGGGCACTGGAGTCAGCTGCATACAGGATTCTACAGAGCTGGTAAGTGTAGTGTGTTGGATTAGTATGTGGAGTATTTATGTTATGTGAGAACTGCTGTGGGGAGGTTCATATTATGTGGGGTCTGGGAGTAGGTATTAATGTAATGTGGTGGCTATTAATATATTTCAGTGGCTATTAATGTAATGTTGGGGCTCTCTTTATTAAATTCGAATGCTATTAATCAAATTTGTGTTATTAAACATTGCTTCTATTAATGTAATATCAAGACTGATAGGGGGAGGGAAGCCGAAAAATGTTCACTCATTTTCTCGGCCTCTCAGAAGGAGAATAGTTTCCATCATTCCAGGATCCAGACAAGTAACAACTAAGCTTAAGACAAGAGCAGTAGGTAGTCTGCAAGAATAGGTCTGAGAGGGCAGCACTGTCTAACAACTATCCCAATTCTGATGGGACAGTCTCGATTTTGGTGGACTGTCTGCAAGGACAGTAGGGCGGTAAGTTGTGCTCTGCTCCTGAGGGGGGGGGGGGGGGGCACCTGCGTGCACCTAACAATGGAGAAAGCTTCCTGTTGAGCTTATATTGCCATAAGACATTTATTTTCTCACCTTTCCCCACACAACAAGGTTCATTGGACTAGTCATAGAGTTAGGCCAAAGAAATAGTGCACCTGCCTATCTTCTACTGACTGTTTGATACTAACAGGAGTATAAGAATCATTTCTGATGGAGCCTGCAGTGCGGATGATGTTTTGTGTTGTCACACTAATCCTTCGTGCAGGTTTTCCAAAGCCAAAACATCTCTATATTTTTATAAATCCAAATCTGTAGGTGAAGTAGAAAGTTTCCAACCTCCGACAGATCGTGTAACTGGCCGTGCCAGCCTGCTGCTCTTCACATCTAGACTAGCAACAGCTACTTTGAACTGCATCACACAGAATGAGATATGTGAGGCAGGAATCTGCAAGAGAATAATCTAAACTTCCAATGTGCCAAGCGCAGGGCTTCCAAAAGCTGCCAAGCGAAGCTCAAAGAACAAACAACTCATGTCAGTCTTGTGAATTCACTTTTTACTAAAAATATAAAAGATAAATATGCATCAGTGTTTTGATATAAATAAAACACAATCTGCCTCGTTGATTTCAAAGGGTTTAAATAAATATAACTGGTTGCAGCTTGTAGAAGATCGGTTGTTGGGAATTACTGCCTGTGACATAGGCAGTAATAGATATTCTATTAAAGAGGAGGGTTAGGGTTAGGGTTTGCCCTCGCTTTTCTTTAAGATCATCCTTATCTGTGCTCCGCAGTCTATAATGTTATATCACCATTTTACACCTCTTCGTATGCTAATGAGTAAAAAGCAGACGTGGCATTGCACAATTTCATTTCAATATTATAGAATGTTTGTTATATATTTTTTTTCCAACTGAAAACCAAACTTGCCCCCTTTCTGGATCTCCAAAGGGCAACAGCTGGTATGACGATGGGATTTGCGTCATCAGGTCCCCAAGTCATCAAGGCCCCGCCCACTTTACAAGAGGAGACGCTGTGTTCCGTTGCGGGTGGTCTACTCTCCCGGGGAGTCTGGGAGGATTCCTTAAAATCTCTAATTGTGCAGCATATCCTCTAACCAGGTTGATTGACAAATGTTCCTGAGCAGCAATTATGGAAACGGTTGGTGAACATTTCAAAAGGAATAGTGCAGTGGTGGTGAGCCTTCATCTGAGGCCTCCAGCTCTGTGCCCCCGTTCTGCGCATGTTACTTCCTGTGCACAATGCAGGAGATCACGTAGTACAACCAACCAATCAGAGGGCTCTGGCTGTGCAGGTATTTACATTAGCCAGTGAGTGGGGGCATGTGAAGAGGAGGGAGCGGCATGTGGGAATGTCAGAGTGGCATATCATAAAGGTGTTATTGTCATGTGGGGGTATTTTGGCAATATGTGGGATCTGATTGTAATATGGGGGAACTTTGCAGCATATAAGGGAAATTAAGGACCGAGTGATATGCGTGTACCGAGGTTGTTTTGGAGCCATCTTTTCATTACCGGGGCAGTACGGTCGCGTAGTGGTTAGCACTTCTACCTTACAGCACTGGGGTCATGAGTTCAATTCCTGACCATGGCTTATCTGTGAGGAGTTTGTATGTTCTCCCCGTGTTTGCGTGGGTTTCCTCCGGGTGCTCCGGTTTCCCCCCACACTCCAAAAACATACTGGTAGGCTGCTAACAAATTGAGCCTAGTTTGTCTGTCTGTCTATGTGTGTGTGTGTGTGTGTGTGTGTGTGTGTGTGTGTGTGTGTGTGTGTGTGTGTTAGGAAATTTAGATTGTAAGCCCCAATGGGGCAGGGACTGATGTGAGTGAGTTCTCTGTACAGCGCTGCGGAATTAGTGGTGCTATATAAATAAATGCTGATGATGATGATTAACGAAGGCCTTGCAACATTTGAATGTTGGAAGGCCCTTGAAGTATCTCAGTTTGCCAATGACTGGTGTAAACTATACTAAGGAAAGAAACTGGATGATTTTTAAGGTCCACTGACGATTAATCACAGTGGAAGCAGCCGTTGTGTCTGCTGATCCACAACCTTGCAAATACTACCTATCAATTCACTGGTTCCTAGTTAGCGAATTGATAAGCTAAATTCTCAAGAATAATGGTTCACAAAATGGCTGCTTCCAATATGTGTAGAGGCCAAGTGTATTTTTAATTGCTACTATACCCACTATTATTAAATAAGCATTTCAAAGGTTTGCTACAAATAATCAACAGAGCTCGAACACACAGCCGTTGAAACCAAACATCAAAGCGTATTCTTAAAGCCTGCTAAATGCCTTTTAACACTGATCATTCATAAAAAAATGATGTAAGCGAACAGACCTACACACGCAAACTTTCTGAGAAGCAATCAATAGTTTTTTCAATTTCAATGTCGCCTGCAGCGCTCACAAGCTTTAACGCTTGGTACTTAGGACACTATACTGCAGGGAGCCTTTGAGAACGCGCCTGGTCTTTCAGATCCCGCGTGTACTCAATGAACCACAAAATGTCAGAGGACACAGCACTGCAGTCTGACCCTCAGGGTCTTCATGATGAAAGTGTTATTCATAGGGCAGGTTCCAAAGGACTTCCCAAAAGGTTTTCAGGATAGCCTCACGCAGTGTCGGACTGGGACATGAAGGGCCCACCGGGGGAAATGCAGCGGTAGGGGCCCACTACAATGGGGTGTGGCCAACTGTAAGAGGGGTTGTGGTCAGTCATTAAAGGGGATGGGGTCAGGCCATGGAGGACAACGTATAGCACCTTAGTATGGTCCATAAAGAAAAAGAGGACATTTGCAGTGAGGAGCCGCGAAGGAAAAGACAGAAGAGAAGAAAGAAGTCAATAGGAAAGTAAGTGAAGGGGAGCAAATGCAGCATGGAGGGCACTGTGTGAAACAGGGGAGACAGGGAAAGGGGAGGGATGAATTGAATACAATCAATCATCATCAGCTATTTGTGTGCTGTCCATTCTTTGTGGTTAGTGTTCTCTCCCCTCATAGTGTACACAGAAAACAAATGCTATACTACAGTACTAGAGATCAACCGTTCATCATATGAAAACCACAATATAAGGGTATAGACTAAAAATTAATATATCCATGAAGCACTATGGAGACCACAAAATTATTAGCATAAAAATATATGCACATTTAAAATATTACATAAATCTAATTACACTCTAGACACTGGCAAATAAAAACAGGACTCTAAAAAATGATCTACCCACAAAATGTACACTCAATAATAATCCAATGCCACTACAAAGGACAAAAGCAAAACATTAATATTAAAGCATATAGCAGATGCAATCCTATAAGGACCTAACTGTCTGAATGTGTTTTATTCTGATTAAGATATGCTTCTATAGGGAATAGAGTCCCACAATTGATTGAAAACAAATAAACATGGAACATGATATAAACAGTGAATTTGGTTACTAGTTTATTAGGAATCCATTCATTGGTCAGCTGCAATAGGATCCTTTTATAGAGGCACTGAAGACGTATATTGCAATGAAGCCATTCTAATTTATCTCCCTCCCTCCGAGGTCACACAGTGGAGAGCTCTAGAGAAGTTTGCACGATTTATTACTTACTGATTACACGGACTCACACTGCAGTTAGGATGGCAACTTTATGACTACAGGACGCCTGCAACTACAGCAGAAGGAGTAATCTGAGATCTGTGTCACTGTGAAGCATTTCTGCCTCTCTCTGTCTCAGGAGCAGGAAGTGTTCTCACGTGCTGGCTGTAGGCAGGGATTAGTTTGACAGTCTCCGTTTCATATGTAGACTGACCGCAACTCGGTAATTCTCTGCTCTGCCTCACCAACAAAGAGGGCGGGGTTATCAGGCAACAGGGCCTCCCGGGGGATACCCCGGCTCCCCGGCAGGCCAGTCCGACACTGGCCTCACGTAGAAACAGGTGGATCAAGGGCACAAAGAGGAGACGAGCAACAGACTAGAAGATTAAAAGGTCATTGCACGTGCCAATTTATTTTTGCAGTCGGGCTTTCTATTAAGAGTGGCACAGACATTGGTGTGTAAAGTTGGTGTTAACAAAAAAAAAAGCCACTGTAACCGACATGCCAGGCTTTAAAGGATAACGGACCGGGTAGTGAGACAGCACAGTAGTGTAGAGGATAGCAGCTAAATTTGTAAAAACATCAATATCTTTCAGGGGGGGTTTCAATAGAACTGGAAAAATAAATTAAAGTGTAATTAATTTCTTGCATAGTATTTTCAATCTTAGGGCAGCACGATGGCTAAGTGGTTAGCACATCTGCCTTACAGCACTGGGGTCATGAGTTCAATTCCCAACCATGGCCTTATCTGTGAGGAGTTTGTATGTTCTCCCCGTGTTTGCGTGGGTTTCCTCCGGGTGCTCTGGTTTCCTCCCACACTCCAAAAACATGCTAGTAGGTTAATTGGCTGCTATCAAATTGACCCTAGTCTGTGTGTGTTAGGGAATTTAGACTGTAAGCTCCGATGGGGCAGGGACTGATGTGAGTGAGTTCTCTGTACAGTGCTGCGGAATTAGTGGCGCTATATAAATAAATGGTAATAATAATAATAATAATCTTGTGATAATTCTCTAACTCTCCATTCCACTAAGAATAGACTGCGATGGTTTGATTCTCCAGGGCCATACAAACGCTGCGTGCTTCTGTACCACGATTCATCTCAGCGCCCCATAAACAGAGCTTATATGGGTGCCTATGTATGAGTTATAGAAACACATCGCTAACAGCTAATCAGTTCCATAGAACCACGACTAACCTTCTTATTGATTACATCACGGAGAGCTAAAGTTAAAACTTAAAACGACAGGAAACGTGCTGGGAATTTGAAACACGATAAAAGAGGAGCAGAGACAAAAATACATAAAACAAACTGGCAGGATTCCTGCCCTTTAAAGAAATCTTTTTTAATAGTTTCATTTAATAGACACTTACTCAGAGCTCGGGTGATCGGAAACATATGGCATACAAGAGGGGAGATTGATGTATAGCAAAATGGGTGCTTTAAATTGCCAACATATGTGTTCCCTCTCAACAAAAGCAATGCGCCCCTGCCAAACCCCTAAAACATATGGGAGGTTCAGTGGTTGCTTTGGTGTAATATTTACTAAACAAAATGATTTTAAACAGAAGATTATTCCAGAGAGTCTTACAACCCTACGCACCAAGGAGCCATGGACTAGCCCAGCTGCCGTGACCTAACGTCTGGTTCTGGGTGTGCGCTCCGTAAACGCTGGGTGGCGTCAAGCTCTTCTTTTTGGACTTTTACAATAAAGAACGTGGCCCCGGACCAAAAATTTTCAAGATTAACAAAGAAGCAGAGATCCCAGTTGGATACTGACTTGATGCAAACCATAAGGAATTAAATCTCTAGCCTAGTAGACTGTCAAGAACTGAGGATTCAAATCCTACATAAAAAAGCCATAGTGGAAATACACTGTTTTATGGATAAAAGGATAATTTTGCTGCATGCGTAGTTCCTTAATATGAAAAAAAAATAAATCTGTATTTCTGCTTGTTTGGCACATTTTCTTATTGGCTGAGGAGGAATGATGTAACCACATAAGATTACTCACAAGGGAGTACAAAGGAAATTTGATTTAGGTAAAGTCAGTTAGCCAGCTGCATTATCCTGCCAAATATTTCTTCTGTGCTATTGGCTTTCTACACCAGATATAGACAATGCCATAACGTATCTCTCACAGATCCCCCTGAAGGCGACAGTGGAGCAAGAGATTCATAGCAGTGTTCTCCCCAGCACCTATTCTCTGGGTGCTCCACCTGGCTGGTTTTACTTGCCGCCTGGCTCTTGGAGCCCAACAGAGTCCTATTATAATAGAATAAACCATTGATTCTCCTATTAGAACATGCACTATATGAGCAGTACAGTCAGCAGTGCGTGTTAGACCACTGACCACCAGTCTGACCAATCCTAGCAGGTGTGGGCAATAACCTCCAACATGTTCCAATGTAATTGCAAAGTATTACAACGGCCCCACCCAGCTACTTCTTAATGCCCGGCTGGAGAGAATACCGCACAGTATAAGGTTATATAACATATGTCAAATGTTTCAGCAATATTAGTATCATGTTGTGACGACCAGATAATTGGTGTGTGTATATATATATATATATATATATATATAAATTCTTCTGCTCAAGAAAACTGCAAAATAAGAACCACGGAAAATGAATGGAAAAGTGGCCGAGATTTGTCAAAACTGTACTGCTTTTATACCCATGTTCCCCAAATGGCACCCTTTGCTTGTTTAGAAATATCACGCCGCTGTCTCGCGGATAGGCCCCACCTCTTCATGAAGCTCCGCCTATGTTTCAGAAGGCGCAAGAAGCAACATGTTTTATAGGTGTGGAGATGGACTGAGTTCAATACTTGTGAATGAATTCATTCACAGATTATATATATATATATATATATATATTATATATAAATAAATATAATCAGACAAGATCTGCAGTATACTTATACTATCCATAAAGATGTTAATGAGACTTGTAATGCTTCCTGAGAAGTGTCTATGAAAAGCTGTATTAGATACAGAATAGTACAAGTAGACTGTAAGCAGATAGCGCACTCTAGCATGGTGAAATTGCAGTAACAACATTCCTAGGTAAGGTGGAATTGTGTACTGAGCACTTGCTGCAGGCACCGGTCTCACCTTCAATATGAAACTTCATGAAGAGGTCATAACTCTGCTCTTTGAAACCTGATGCCGCACAGCGCACTAGGAAAACTCATTTTAGGCAGAATTCAACTTACACTTCAGCTCTCTACATAATGTTCTGATAGTCAGCACTCAAAATCCAATTGTGTGGGTTTAAGCGGTCACCTTATCTGCAGATAATTCAGGCTGCAGATCCAGGAATGTAGAGGAGGATTATGCAGCTCACTTATCATGGACCAGTGAAAGAACAGGACCAGCAATGGTCTGTCTAGAACATGTCGTACCACGTAATCACATTACCTTCTCAATCAGGCATAGAGACAAAGGCTTTAGGCAAATAGTATTTTGCAATTGTGCAAATGTTTCAACTTAATAAAGCACCAAGGTCTGTATAAAGGTTCTCTTAGATTGAAGGATGGAGAGCAAGGCCATCAACAAATGTAACAAGACAGAAAATACAAAGCAATGTAATGATTGTTTCTTTTGCACACTTGTGAATCAGTTACTTTGTGTCACCGTACATTTCTGAAAATGGAGTAGAGCAAAACTGGGAATAAAAGTGGAGTAATTTGGAATTCTATAGTCATCACTTCACTTTTACTCCAGTCTTTCCTTCCCTTTCACAAATACAAATATCTTCTTGTCAACGTGCCACTTCTCCAGATGTGCAATTCAACAATGTATATACCCTGCGGGTTACAGTGTAAGGGATATATATCTGTGACCAAGTGCCAACTGCAGATGTTCACATAATTAATCTCTATGGGCTACAGGTACAATATAGACCAGACTTTCTATAGACAATGGTAGGGTCCAAACTGTGGAACTACAGGTGCCAGCATGCCCTTTCAGCCACAGCTGAGATTTATAGTTACACAAGAGACGCAGACCCTTATGATGTCTAACTCTGCTCTAAAGCCACATCTTGGTTACAAAAATAAAGAAATCAAGAACCTTTTGCCGTAAAAATAAAACCACAGAACTGAAAAGTATGTAACATATTATCTCCCCTGCTCACAACAAACTGGATTCCATCCAGATAAAACAACAAGTCAGCAGTAAATGAAAGATGAATTTGAGGATATTGGGGAATTATCACTGTATCCAGGAATAGTTAGGTCAGTGACATTTGTTTATAATCTTGCAATAACCCAACATACACCTAAAGCTGGAAACTACAATGAAAAAGAATTGCTGAGTTGCAAGGTCGCTCGCTAGGGAGCAGGAATCACCCTGAGATATATATGGTCTAATGACTCCCTGTGGCTATATCTCTATAATATACAGTGTAACATAAAGGGAATACACCCAGCCATTCAAATACCACCAGAACAAGACGGAAACTGACATCCTGAATGATTTGACATTGATACAGTGTCTATGGATACATACATAACACCTATATTCATTCTTCAGTCCTAATAACCAAGAAGGTCATCTTAAGAAGAAAAAAAAACCGTAGGTTTAGCAGAAATAGACGTTCTGTGGCAAGTATGTAGGATGATTTTCAATATACAATAAATGGATCCCTAAAAAATAAGTTTAATTTGCAATGTTATAGCCATCTCTCTGAACCCTTTTGCCTTATGTTGCAGAACATGAAAAAGATTTAAAAAAAACTGCTAAGTAACACAAATAAAAAACAGTTTTTTTGAAAGCTAAATTAGAAAAAAAGAAACTAGTAATTTGTGGAGCAGAGTGTCAATATGCCAACTATAATGTACACAGCTGTACACATCAGTATTGGAGAAAGAATGGAAATGAAGAGAATTATTATGGGTAGTTCCACCTATAACCTTTAGGTGGCGCAATTTTGCTAGTTTCACAGAAAGGGGAGAAAAAAGTTGTCCAAGTTTGTAAGTTGGCTGCTGAGGATCTAAGTTTACATGTCAGAAAGTTTTCACTGTGTATTGGACACTGAATATGAAATATCTGAGAAGAAAGGAGGGGACAGGCAGCAAGGATAGGTGCAGAGAGTCCCCGGTGATTGATGGAGAATACACACAAGCCTGATTTTAGGTGTTTTGCCCTTACATGGGCCTCCTAAATAATGCGATCCAAAGAGAAGATACAATATTCTGCACATATGCTAACAACTAAAAAGGACAGTATTGCAAAGCTGATTTCTGGAGGTTGAAAGAACACAGACAGCTGGTGTTTTATGTGAAGGGTTAAGTTGCGCGAATCTTCTCAGTTCAGTGTAAAGGAATCCTTACCTGCATAGCACTGGGAACACAGAAATGTTAGTGCTACAAGGAAAGACAAATCTTTTCTCCAACTTCTTCTTTTCCATCTCGTATGTGTATCCATGCTCATTACCTCCACCACTTTGTGGGTCCAATTCCTTAAGATTCAGGGTCCTTAATTAAAATTTTGGAATGTAAAAAAAATGTAAAAAAAAAAATATAGGGCAGAAACCCTGGAGGAATTGCACTTTTTATAAAGCCATTAGATTGTGATTTTGGGGGTGTTTTGGGGGGAGCTGTATTTTCTGGGCA
This sequence comes from Mixophyes fleayi, assembly GCF_038048845.1. Lineage (NCBI taxonomy): Eukaryota > Metazoa > Chordata > Amphibia > Anura > Limnodynastidae > Mixophyes > Mixophyes fleayi. The sequence continues at coordinate 129,153,142 of NC_134410.1, read as the reverse complement.
GTTACTCTTGAGTGTCTGCAAACCCCCAGGTCCTCCTGTCCCTTCTTCTCTCCTGTCCCCCTTCTCTGGTCTGGTCCTACTGGGGTTGTCTTGAGAAGTGATGCCCCCTTGTCGACCGATGGGAGAGTGAAAAACCTTTTTAGGGAGATGTAAGGACTGTGAGTCCCAGACAGGGACAGCAAATCAGAAGCTAAACTGCTGCAAGCTCAACCTCCTTTCACTGGGATCAGGAAAAGGGGGAGAGAGGGTGGGGAGAGGAGTTGGAGGAGGGAGGAAAGTTTGTGTTAAAAAAAAAAAAAGTTTGGAGAAGAGAAAATAAAAGTGTGGGACGGGGCATTGTAAGAGAACATGCTGCAAGGAGAGCAGAGGGTTAAGCAAAGCACATTCCCAAGCCCCAAATCCATTTTTTTCTGTAACCTCAGGCAGACAAGCAATGTTAAACTAGTGAACAGATGATTTTTACTGGCCCTGGATGCACAATTCCAGAGAACACAAATAGGGCTGGACAAAGCATTAGACTATTCACACAGTGTGAAGATCTTGTTAAACAGCTGCCACTGCAGGGAAACGGGTGATTGACAGTTGTGGTCATCAGAAAAGTCTACAATACCTACACATAAGTTGTGTTACATAGCCAAGCGCAATAAAAGCGAGCGACCTTTGGTGGTACTATCCTGATCACTGCACCCCGCTAATAAAGGGGTGAATAGATTTAATGACAAGCTCCCTGTCCAGTAACAAAGCCAATAGCCTGGGTCAGGGAGAGCACAACGCTTGTGATGATTGCATATGAAGCATATGAAGACATGGATTCGGACATTGCCTCCACTACCAGCCTCGCTACAGTAATAAGCACAGGAACTTTCAGCACTACATCCACTTTATATATTTTTCTTTGCAATAAAAAAATTATTAGACGATTCTCCTTGAGAGTAATATAAGAAATGACAATTATTACACCTGCATCATAAGCAAAGGAAGAATAATAAGACCACAAAAACCCCTTAGGGCTTATTAATGCGAACATACAATTTGTAAATATATAAAAGTACACTGACGGTCCACATGTGTCCTCCCCAATAGATTCTCTTTTGGACCCTTTGTTCTCTCCCTCCTCCCATTTCTTTCACTATTAGCCTTTATTTTTGATTCTATAGATACCCCCCTCCTGAAAGGGCCTGCTAAATCTAGTATCATGCTACACCATGGCGTACAGGGAAGTGTATGGAGAGATGCAGTTTATGTCACTGTATTTGCACATACAAATCTGTACAAGATATCTCTGAATATAGTTATAATGGATCTGTTTATACAAACCAATGCCCATCTGAAATGTTTCTTGTTATACCCACACATATGCAAATTGATAAATGCTTAAATCCAATAAGACAATTCCAAATGTCATGGACACAAAAAAATCATCATGTATAGACCACAAGATGATCACATGGGGAATTAGCAACTACACTGCCACAATAAGGTATCCTGGTCCATTGTCTGTCACAACAATGGATGTGCCCTTTACACTGCCATAATCTGCTCCCTTGTGCCATTGTCTGCCAAAACATGGTGACCAAACCCTTCTTCTGCCACAACATGTTCCCGAGTCCTTTCTCTGTCACAACATGTTCCCCGAGTTCTTCATCTGCCACAACATGCTCCCAGAGTCCTTCCTCTGCCACAACATGCTCCCCAAGACCTTCCTCTGCCACAACATGCTCCCCGAGTCCTTCCTCTGCCACAACATGCTCCCCGAGTCCTTCCTCTGCCACAACATGCTCCCAGAGTCCTTCCTCTGCCACAACATGCTCCCCGAGACCTTCCTCTGCCACAACATGTTCCCTGAGTCCTTCCTCTGCCACAACATGCTCCCAGAGTCCTTCCTCTGCCACAACATGTTCCCCGAGTCCTTCCTCTGCCACAACATGTTCCCCGAGTCCTTCCTCTGCCACAACATGCTCCCCGAGTCCTTCCTCTGCCACAACATGCTCCCCGAGTCCTTCCTCTGCCACAACATGCTCCCCGAGTCCTTCCTCTGCCACAACATGTTCCCCGAGTCCTTCCTCTGCCACAACATGCTCCCCAAGACCTTCCTCTGCCACAACATGCTCCCCGAGTCCTTCCTCTGTCACAACATGTTCCCCGAGTCCTTCCTCTGCCACAACATGCTCCCCGAGTCCTTCCTCTGCCACAACATGTTCCCCGAGTCCTTCCTCTGCCACAACATGTTCCCCGAGTCCTTCCTCTGCCACAACATGCTCCCCGAGTCCTTTCTCTGTCACAACATGTTCCCCCGAATCCTTCCTCTGCCACAACATGTTCCCCCGAGTCCTTCCTCTGCCACAACATGTTCCCCCGAGTCCTTCCTCTGCCACAACATGTTCCCCCGAGTCCTTCCTCTGCCACAACATGTTCCCCCGAGTCCTTCCTCTGCCACAACATGTTCCCCCGAGTCCTTCCTCTGCCACAACATGTTCCCCGAGTCCTTCCTCTGCCACAACATGTTCCCCCGAGTCCTTCCTCTGCCACAACATGTTCCCCGAGTCCTTCCTCTGCCACAACATGTTCCCCCGAGTCCTTCCTCTGCCACAACATGTTCCCCGAGTCCTTCCTCTGCCACAACATGTTCCCCGAGTCCTTCCTCTGTCACAACATGCTCCCCGAGTCCTTCCTCTGCCACAACATGCTCCCCGAGTCCTTCCTCTGCCACAACATGCTCCCCGAGTCCTTCCTCTGCCACAACATGTTCCCCGAGTCCTTTCTCTGCCACAACATGCTCCCCAAGACCTTCCTCTGCCACAACATGCTCCCCGAGTCCTTCCTCTGTCACAACATGCTCCCCGAGTCCTTCCTCTGCCACAACATGCTCCCCGAGTCCTTCCTCTGTCACAACATGTTCCCCGAGTCCTTCCTCTGCCACATGTTCCCCCGAGTCCTTCCTCTGCCACAACATGTTCCCCGAGTCCTTCCTCTGCCACAACATGCTCCCCGAGTCCTTCCTCTGCCACAACATGCTCCCCGAGTCCTTCCTCTGCCACAACATGCTCCCCGAGTCCTTCCTCTGCCACAACATGCTCCCCGAGTCCTTCCTCTGTCACAACATGTTCCCCGAGTCCTTCCTCTGCCACAACATGCTCCCCGAGTCCTTCCTCTGCCACAACATGTTCCCCGAGTCCTTCCTCTGCCACAACATGTTCCCCGAGTCCTTTCTCTGTCACAACATGTTCCCCCGAATCCTTCCTCTGCCACAACATGTTCCCCCGAGTCCTTCCTCTGCCACAACATGTTCCCCCGAGTCCTTCCTCTGCCACAACATGTTCCCCCGAGTCCTTCCTCTGCCACAACATGTTCCCCCGAGTCCTTCCTCTGCCACAACATGTTCCCCGAGTCCTTCCTCTGCCACAACATGTTCCCCGAGTCCTTCCTCTGCCACAACATGCTCCCCGAGTCCTTCCTCTGCCACAACATGTTCCCCGAGTCCTTCCTCTGCCACAACATGCTCCCAGAGTCCTTCCTCTGCCACAACATGCTCCCCGAGTCCTTCCTCTGCCACAACATGCTCCCCGAGTCCTTCCTCTGTCACAACATGTTCCCCGAGTCCTTCCTCTGCCACATGTTCCCCGAGTCCTTCCTCTGCCACAACATGTTCCCCGAGTCCTTCCTCTGCCACAACATGTTCCCCGAGTCCTTCCTCTGCCACAACATGCTCCCCGAGTCCTTCCTCTGCCACAACATGTTCCCCCGAGTCCATCCTCTGCCACAACATGCTCCCAGAGTCCTTCCTCTGCCACAACATGCTCCCCGAGTCCTTTCTCTGTCACAACATGTTCCCCGAGTGCTTCCTCTGTCACAACATGTTCCCCGAGTCCTTCCTCTGCCACAACATGTTCCCCCGAGTCCTTCCTCTGTCACAACATGTTCCCCCGAGTCCTTCCTCTGCCACAACATGTTCCCCCGAGTCCTTTCTCTGCCACAACATGTTCCCCCGAGTCCTTTCTCTGCCACAACATGTTCCCCCGAGTCCTTCCTCTGCCACAACATGTTCCCCCGAGTCCTTCCTCTGCCACAACATGTTCCCCCGAGTCCTTCCTCTGCCACAACATGTTCCCCCGAGTCCTTCCTCTGCCACAACATGTTCCCCCGAGTCCTTCCTCTGCCACAACATGTTCCCCGAGTCCTTCCTCTGCCACAACATGTTCCCCCGAGTCCTTCCTCTGCCACAACATGTTCCCCGAGTCCTTCCTCTGCCACAACATGCTCCCCAAGACCTTCCTCTGCCATAACATGCTCCTCGAGTCCTTCCTGCCTAATATACTCTCCAAGTTATGTATCTTTCTTGCCACAATCTGTCCTCCTTATCCTGTTGTGATCTGGTTATCTGGCCCTTGATAGGATACAAATTGACCTCCTGATCCTGCTTCTCACACACCATGATCTCTGTACGCTTACTCCACTACCATGTGGATACCTGGTTCTACTCCTACCACATTCTGGTCTTCCTTCTGATGGACACATTTGCCTCTGTTACCCCAAACTGTGCCATTTTGTCCAATTTACACCTCTCAATAGATGGGTTTTGCTAGTGTGAAGTAAAAATCAAGAGACCATTTATTTATTCCTAAATACTTGAAGTTGAATCAGATTCGGATGCAGACTACATGGTTGTTTGATGCAAATCCAGCACAGACACGAACGGTTAGATTTATCAACCATTCTAGAAAGGAAAGAGGAGGTGTTGTTCATAGCAACCAATCAGATTCTAGCGATCGTGTTTTAGAATGTACTAGATAAATGATAGCGAGAATCTGATTGGTTGCTACGGACAACACCTCCACATTTCCTTAATAGAAATAATCATTCATATATCTACCCGAAGTCTCACAGTAAAAGTAAAAGTAGTCTCAGTGTGAGGAAACACAGGAGGAATATCCCATTTCTCCACAGAACTTCAGGAAAACATATTTCCTGCATGGCACACACGAACACAGAGGCCACCTCTTCTGACAGTATTTATATAGCTAATTTATTCATTAGCACAAAACATGCTATAGCGCATATCTATACAGACTTCCAGAGACCCAAGGCCAAGCAGATCCCATAATGGGCAACAGTTTCCTACCTGTAAAATCAGGCGTGATAAAACTACCCACTTCCCTGCCTTACCACTACATATATCCGTCAGATTCCCGACTCTCTGAACTGCTATTGGCCTTGTACATATTAAATTTAGGGACGGAACCAAATGGGATAAAAGGGTAAAGAAAAAAACGTGTTGCAACTTTCTGCTCAACAGAGAATTTGTTTGACTGGAATTTTTGAATGAACCTCGGTGTATGAAACACACCATTGAAGCGAAGGCTCTATTTACTAGGTGGCTCTGGCGTGCGGTCAGCAGAGGTGTAAAACAAGAGTATATTTAGGAAAACATGCAGCATGGGAAGGTATGTGTGTGTGTGTGTGTGCATTACATATATCAGGGCTTAGAAATGTCCGTGATTTGCATGAAAGATGAATCTCAGCAATAAAACATTAAATTCTATAAATGTCATACTTGTCAGGAATTTCGGTAACCGGGTGGTAAATTATATAAAAAAACACACACACTAAGGCTCGACATTACTAAACTGGACCACATATTACTCATACCATTGCTGAGTACTGCAAGTATGGTTTACCGTAACACTGTGATACATTCATACGCAATGGCTCCTTTCCTTTCAAACTGCTCCTTCTTGGAGTCTGAATGTAAATCTGTACTGAACTCATCCTTTGACTCCCAGTTACATGCTTTACTTCTAAGTTACCCCTCACCCTGCATTAGGGGACCTGGGGTTCGGCCCCACTATGGAGTTCATCCATCTGAAGTTGCTCCTGCCCTGGTTTCACTTCCAGTGCGCCCCAGACCAGGATTGCTGCACCAGTCCCCAATCTTTCCACATGCGACCTGGCCTAGAGTTAGATTACCTAAACTGCGTGGTGCTCAGTGGTTAATACAACTGCGTCACAGAGTTCGATTCCTGAACAGGGCTTTAATTGTGTGGAGTTTGTATGTTCTCCCCGTGTCTGCGTGGGTTTCCTCTGTGTGCTCCGGTTTCCTCCCACACTCCAAAAACATCCTAGTAGGTTAATGAGCTGCTGACAAAATTATCTCTAGTCTGTGTTTGTGTGTGTGCTAGGGAATTAAGACTGAAATTGGACAGGGACTGATGTGAATGACAAATATTATCTGTACAGCGCTGCGGAATTGGTGGTGCTATATAAATAAATGGTGATGGTAATGATAGACGGATATTAGCCGTGTCTACAACTGAAAACTAGTTTGCAGTGAGTGAACAAAAGACAAATTACACCAACAAGTAGCGCCTTACTATCTGTAATAGGAACATGGTCTTGTATTCTATATATATATATTTATATATACAGTCATGGTCAGAAGTTTTGATAATGACACAAGTATTGGTTTTCACAAAGTTTGCTGCTTCAGTGTTTTTAGACCTTTTTGTCAGATGTTGCTATGGTATACTGAAGTATAATTACAAGCATTTCATAAGTGTCAAAGGCTTTTATTGACAATTACATTAAGTTTATGCAAAGAATCAATATTTGCAGCGCTGATCCTTCTTTTTGAAGACCTCTGCAATTCGCCCTTGCATGCTGTCAATCAACTGCTGGGCCACATACTGACTGATGGCCGCCCATTATTGCCTAATTATTGTTTGGATTTTGTTTGCCCACCTGAAATTTGAGGATTGACCATAAATTCTGAATGCAATTAAAATCTGGGGAGTTTCCTGGCCATGGACCCAAAATTTCTATGTTTTGATCCCTGAACCAATCAGTTATCACTTTTGCCTTATGGCAATGTGCTCCATCATGCTGGAAAAGGCATTGTTCATCACCAAACTGTTCTTGAATGGAGAAGTTGCTCTTGGAGGATGTTTTGGTACCATTCTTTATTCATGGCTGTGTTCTTAAGCAAAATTGTGAGTGAGCCCACTCCCTTGGCTGAGAAGCAATCCTACACATGAATGGTCTTAGGATGCTTTACTGTTGGCATGACACAGGACTGATGGTAGCACTCACCTTTCCCTCTCTCCGGATAAGCGTTTTTCCAGATGCCCCAAACAATCTGAAAGAGGATTTATCAGAGAAAATTACTTTATCCCAGTCGTCAGCAGTCCAATTCATGTACCTTTTGCAGAATATCAGTCTGTCCCTGATGTTTTACCTAGAGAGAAGTGGCTTCTTTGCTGGCCTTCTTGACACCAGACCATCCTCCAAAAGTCTTCGCCTCACTGTGTGAGCAGATGCACTCACACCTTCCTACTGCTATTCCTGAGAAAGCTCTGCACTGGTGGTGCTCCGACCCGCAGCTGAATCAACTTTAGGAGACGGTCCTGGCATATGCTTGACGTTCTTGGGTGCCCTGAAGCCTTCATCACAACTATTGAAGCATTCTCCTTGAAGTTCTTGATGATCCGATAAATGGTTGATTTAGGTGCAATCTTACTAGCAGCAATATCCTTGCCTGTGAAGCCCTTTTTGTGCAAAGCAATGATGACTGCACATGTTTCCTTGCAGGTAACCATGGTTAACAGAGGAAGAACAATGATTTCAAGCACCACCATCCTCAAAGGGCAACGTGTGGTCGCCCAATGAATTATGCCATGTACATATATAACACTATTGTCTATATCTCCAGGCCTCAGTTAGCCAGTTTAGTGAGGCATTGTGGGGAGAGTGTTAATAGAGGAATTTAAAATAAGAGTCATTTTACAGTGCCACAGTTTTACACTCATTGATGTGTCTACTCTGCCATGGCATGCCTGGGCATTGTCAACATTATCCACAACATACAAGATTACTTACATTTGTGCAATTTTCTTTGGGTCTCCAGACATTTTGAATGCATCGTAACTAGATGAAATATGCACTAAAAATAAAACAAAAACAAAAAGTTTACGGCGCGTTCCAATATTTGCTTTCTGGGATCTGTGCGATCTTGTATAATCATGTGAAAAATGTTGGTGGCTTTCAAGAAGTACATGAAAAAAAAAAAAGTTACTGTAGTGAGCTTATAATCTTTATGTACAAAATTGTAGTGCTCATCCAAATATAGCAAATCTATTCTAAAGGGCACATTAGCCTGTACATCACTTCATAATAAGCTTATCACGACAATCAAGGCTGTTACTAGTAAGTTTATCTTGGACATAAAGCTGATGGAATTTTTACACAATTATTATATTTTATTTATAAGGTGCCATTAGGGTTCTGCAGCTGTATATAAGGGGGCTAGAGCATAAATAAAAATGACAATTACAGGAGTACAAAAGTGATAAAAATTAAATAAATACAAGCAAAATATTTATGTAATTACATAATAACAGCATGTAAAATTACATAATTATGCAAAGAACACTAGGATAGAGGGCTTACATTCTAGAGGGGATGGGTGGACACAAAGAGGATGAAACTGGGGGAATAAGGAGGTGGGAGAGTAAGGAAGCTGTAAGGCTTGAATATAAAGATGCATTTTGAGTGCATGTTTGAAGTCTTGGAGACTGGTGGATAGCCTGATTGGGCATGGCAGTACGTTCCAGTGGTTGGGAGCAACACGGGAGAAATCCTAAGGGTGGGAAGAGGTAATCAGTTAGGAGGCGAGTTGGCGGTCATTGGCTGAGTGGGAGAGTGTGTGTGTGTGTGTGTGTGGAAATGAGGTTACAGATCGAAGGAGGGAGAAGGAGTAATAGAAGGCTTTGAAGGTGAGGGTAGGGGACAGGGAGCCAGCAAAGCGACTGGCAGACAGGGAAAGCAGAGGTAGAGCAGCAAGCGAGGAAAATATGTCGGGCAACAGCGCTAAAGGCAGATTGAAGTGGGGCGAGACTGGATAAAGGAAGGCCAGAGAGGAGAATGTTACAGTAATCAATGCTAGAGATAACAAGTTAGAGGATGGGAGTTTTAGTTGCTTCCAAGAAGAAAGAAGGGTCTGATCCTGGAGATAGTACAAAGGATATTTAGGAAAGGGACTGAATGTGAGGGGTAAAGGAAAAGGAGGTGTTGAGGGTGACATCCAAGCAGCAGATTTGAGGGACAGGGTAGAGAGTGGTAATGTCAACATAGAGGAAGAAGAGGGATAATGATTTCCATCTTAGAGCTTAAGAAAACGCTGGGACATCTAAAGAGAGCGATCAGGGGAGGAAAGGTAGATTTGGGTGTGGACAACATAGAGGTGACATTGGTGGCTAAAATAGCTGATGAGGTAACTGATGGAAGAAGTGTAGAGGAAGAAGATCAGGGAGCTAAGACTGGACCCTTTAGGGGATGCCGACATGTATGGGAGTGTAGGGGAGAGAGGAAAGGAGCAGTGGGGGAAGTAGGAGGTGAACCATGCAAGGGTAGTGTCAAGGATGCCATCGAGAGGAGGGTTTGAAAGAGGAGAGGGTGATCAAATGGTGTTGAATATCGTAAAGAAGTCAAAACTGAAGAGTTGAGAGTAATGACCCTAAGATTTGGCAATGTGAAGTCGTTAATGACCTTGGTAAGGGGAGCTTCGGTGAATTGTAGTGATCAAATATCATAGTGAAGAGGGTGTGGTAGGAGAGGAAGTTGGCAAGTCAGTTGTAGACTACCTGCTCAAGAAGCTTGGAGGCGGGAGCTGGTGCTGTAAGTAGGGGGAAGCGGGGTCAAAAAAGGTTTTTTTGAGAATGGAGGAGACAAGAGAGTGTTTGAATAAGAAGGACAAGGTCCCGCAGAAGAGGGAATCAGGAGAGAAGGAACGTAGGTGGTGAGAGGGACTGGAGTCGAGGGGGCAGGGGGAGGAAGTGAAGGAGGAGAAAAGGATGCAAACTTCGTCCTCAGAGATGCACAGACCAAAATATACAGTAATCACTATCTGTCTTTCAAAAATACATTTTAATTGCATATAAATTAAATAGAGAGAATAACAATATAAAACAGGGCAATATAAAATACTGCACTGTAAATTCCAACCCACCCACCTTGCTTCCTTTTCAATTGTGAAATGGTTAAAGCGCAATGATTGGAATGCGGTAACTAGGTAAACATCGGCAGACAGCTCCATTGATCACCGCAATACATCCATATTTATGATTCCATGTAGGAAAAGCCCTGTGTGTGCTCTAGGAGAACTGCCCTGAGCTGAGTAAACACAGACAAGTAAATCCTGGAATGCAGCAACCTCACAGCTAACCAGGCAGAAACTCCACTCTGACGTTGATAAGACAGCGAAAGAGGGAAAAAAAAAAATTAAACCTCATGAAGTCTCTTACAAAGCCAGTCTGCAGTTGGAAACAGTGATTTAAAATGGTAATTCAAGATAATTGAGATTGCTGACATGAGCCAAATTAGTACAAACATATAAAGGCACACTAATCAGGAACCAAGTGGAGGAGAAAATTACTTGACCTTCAATTTTGTATTTTACAAATTTCAGACATCTTAATAACCAAAGAAAGCGTCATTATTTCATTAGCGTGGCTCAGCAAGACAATCTATTTTCCCCAAAAAGAAATGGAAATAAAGTGCAGAATAAAGACCCTCTTTACATCAGTTGTCCAGTCCCCATCTCATTCCACCATAATTCCTTCTTTTTTTCATTCGTCTTTTGGAAGTCTCTGGTCTACTTTTCTCACTTGTCCTCTTGACCCGATTCACTTCATTGCTCTTTATCTCTCCCCAACATTAATACAGTTTTAAAGGACCACCAGATATGAAAATGAAATGGTTTAATTAAGTCCTCCACTGTCTCCTTGCTAACAAATTAACTCCTGCTCTTTAGGCTGTGCAGGAATTCAATGAAAAGCTCAGTCAAGGAGACTGTTCACTTACACCGTGGCTCCATCATCAGATATTCAGCTGTTTTTTTTTTTTATTCTATTCAATCTGTCTCTTTCCTCTGACAAGTTTCCCTCTTCTCCAAAGCATGCCCCCACCACACCAGTTCTAAAGAATATCTAACTAGACCCAACTTTTATGGACAACTTACAAACCATCTTGTTTCTCCTATTCATCTCCGAACTCTTGAAGGTTCTGTACGATCATCTAACCCATGTAGGTTTCCCATCATCTTGGAATGAAACACACTTGTGACCTCAAGCTTACCGAAGTCATAAAATCTCTCTTTCTCTTGGGCCCTAAATAACTGTTATAGGGCCCTATTCCCATATGCCCTTTGAGAGAGTTGACTATGCTCTTCTCCTCTAATCTCTAGGCCTCTATGTCTCTTCCTTTACTGGTTTTTCTCAGACCTTTAAAATTGCACATTTAGGGCCTCTCATTTAGAGTTGAATGCAAAAATGCGTGCCAAACATACACAAATATAGGGTTTACAAAATTTTGGTTGTGTGTATTTTTAGCCTGACGTATTTAACATCCATGCAATATCGACCATCACAAAGAAGTTGCCATTATCAACATCAGCGTTGAAAATTACACCATGCAAAGATAGGATACCTAAAAGGCCTATTTTAAAGATACATATAAGTCAAAATGGGATGCAGATCTAAGGGCTGTGGTTGACCATTACAAATGTCACCATTACTGGCAATAGTTTAATCATCACAACCACACCTAATTCTTGCTATCCAGAGAAAAGCTTTCACTTGGATCTCTCCTTAAATCCTGAAATCCAATCACTGACGCAAAAATTACAGTTTTCACCTAAACAACATGACGGGGTTGGGCCATGATGTGAGGCGGGAAATGAGGGAGCGGGAAGTCACAGACTGAGAGTTATATATTCTGTTCTGCTGGGAAACATTGCTCCTTCCACTATATAAGAAGATTAGTGATTGTGTTAGTGAGGACAGGGCTGCATGTGACAGGGGCACTGACATGATGAGAGGAGGGGAATGGAGGCAGCAGGAAGCCACAGACTGAGAGTTATATAGTAGAAGGAGCAGGGTCCCCCAGTAGCACAGAGTCTATCAGGAGATGAGTGATGTGTCAGTGAGGACAGGGCTCTATGTGACAGGGGCACTGACATGATGAGAGGAGGGGAATGGAGGCAGCAGGAAGCCACAGACTGAGAGTTATATAGTGGAAGGAGCAGGGTCCCCCAGCATCACAGAGTCTATCAGGAGATGAGTGATGTGTCAGTGAGGACAGGGCTGCATGTGACAGGGGCAACAACATGATGAGAGGAGGGGAATGGAGGCAGCAGGAAGCCACAGACTGAGAGTTATATAGTAGAAGGAACAGGTTCCCCAGCAGTACAAAGTATACCAGGAGATGAGCAAGCAGCTCAGATTTTCCCCCATGTGCCTGTACCTACACCACCGGAGTGGACATGTATTCCTATATCCTCTGATATTCTGCTCTTGTATTAGCTGGGAATATGTGACGAAAGTTCCTACTCTATGAAGGAAATGGAGACACCTTTATTATATCAAATCCTATATGCATGTTTTCTGGTAATAACCACAGATCCTGTATCATAGAGTATTGGTTAATTGATGCTCTCCACTGTCACCAAATGTGTCCGTGCCAGGTTTTAGTAGTTATCAGGTCAGGTAATTATACATAACTATCATCTTTGCATTCTGGCTGGATCAATATACAATATGTAGCACTTACCCTCATGTTTCAAACTCCCATTGTCCCATAGACTGTAGCTTGTGAGCAGGGCCCTCTTTCCTCTCTGTCTGTCTGTATTGCCCAGTATTGTTTTATGACTGTGTTTGTTCCCAATTGTAAAGAGCTACAGAATTTGCTGGTGCTGTATATATGTTAATGATGATGATACATCTACATCATCATCATCATCATCATCATCTACATAATTCTTGTCACTATACACATAACATCCACTGTGTGCCATAACACATACCCTGGCGTATACTGATCCAGCCAAGGCTTCACTCTACAACACATGAGCCCCATATCAGAGAGCAGTCAGACACTAACCGGTGTAATGCCACAAAGTTATGTTTCTGCAACTTCCAGAGAAAAGATGACTTAATAACTTCACCTCTGCTCCATATTAAGAACTTGACTCAGGACCCTATTCAGAGAGCCCTGGATGAGTCACCTTAGTTTCCTGCATCCGCAGGACATTTGTTTCAGATTAGGACGATAGTCAGACATACAATAATTTTAAGAGAACGGAGTAACCTCCTATAATTTGTTCTTTAGAGCATGAAAATAAAATAAATACAATGCTGATATTCTTGTTCCATTTGTGAAAACGTTGCTTACATTTGTGTTTTCCTGAAAACCAGATCTGATGTAGTTTATCATCTCAGTGAAGACTTTGTCGTAGTTCCCTATCAATCTACCTGCATCATCATCATTTATTTATATAGCGCCACTAATTCCGCAGCGCTGTACAGAGAACTCACATCAGTCCCTGCCCCATTGGGGCTTACAATCTAAATTCCCTAACATACACACACACACACACACACACACACACACACACACACAGACAGACAGACAGACAGAGACTAGGGCCAATTTGATAGCAACCAATTCACCTACTAGTATGTTCTTGGATTGTGGGAGAACAGAGAATACAGTTATAAAAAGTATAATAGGTGTAAAAGCCGTCTTTTATCAGGATATTCATCCACACTGTACATTCAGATACTTGTCGCTACACAACGTGCAGTTTTCTCTCCCTTTATGTCCACCTTGAAAGTAAGTATGTTAATGAATCCCAGGCCTTAAGTATGAAGTACTAATATATCCCTGTAGCGTCTCCAGCTGTCATCAATCCATCTCATTCATTTGTTCTATTCCAGCAGTAAAGACACAGATGTGCACAGAATTCCTGCCTCATAAACCAACTGTTTGCCGGGATGCTGACACAATTCCCATGACGGGCTACATCCCGGGGCCCTAGCAACATGGGAAATACAAATGGGGAATCCCGCTCTCCCACACTAAACACTCAGACAGTAGTGACAGTACCAGCAGATTACACATTACACAAAGGTGAAGAATCCCTGAAATCTGCTTGTTTGACAAATCCCCTGGATGTGCAGGATGACTCAATGCTTTATGTATCCATGAATAAGAGAATCAAAGATATGTCAATCAACCATTATAGCCAAACTGAGGAAATGATACCTATATTTTACAGATTTAAATGTCACCAGGATCTTAGTATGATAATCTATAATAGTTTAACTTCTGAATTCTTCAGTTTGTAAATATATTTGTTTCAGTTCCTTGTATTTTAGACTCTGTTTTGAATTGTAAATTAATAAGTCTTTTTAGTGGTTTAACTTATTTTACGATCATAAAAATAGAAATTATTAATACTATAAAAAAATCATGTTTTCTTTGTAGTTATTTCTTGTACTTGTTTGTATTTTTTCTTATTACAAACAAGTTTCACACAGCTTAGAACGTGTTAGGGCGTGGTGCGGGTGAAGTATTCGTAACAACATTGTGCATTCTCTAGAAGTTCTAAATTGACTTTTCCATCACATAGACAGAACTATAAGGCCAGAGGGGGTAAGTGGGTCTTATACACTCAGACAGTTGTTACAGAAATGTCTCTTAAGCTGGGTACACGCCTACGTACTCTTACTTCAGATGCAGTTACTGTAACGATTTCACCAACGACTGAAAGTACCGATGAGCAGCCGATTCATGTGTACACACCTACAATATATAATATCAGATCTGTGATCTTCATCTCTCATAACCATCTGCTGAAAAGACCGTGACTCTGTACACTGTACAGATATTTTCCTACACTGCTGGCGGTGAGTGCGTACACACTGCCACATTTACCCGACATTGTTCCATCGCTGATCGTGATTTTTAGGTGGTTTTTAAAACCAAACCAACAGATGCAATGTTCTTTGGTACGATAAAACACGACCGTGTGAGCATACACACTAATGCAATATCTGACCAAATGGTCATGAATCATGTGATCTGCATGATAATTGCATCAGTGTGTACCTAGCTTTACAGCATAGCTGCGACAGCGATATATAAATATACAGACATTGCACAAACTTGGGACAACTCCCAGCTAGTAGACAAAATGGACATAATTCTGAAGTAATGGGACTTGCACTTGGTCAGAGAGTAATAACAGGCTTATTACCAGCTATGGGAGTACCCATTCACTTCCCTGCAAGACTTTCTTTCAATATAAAAAAATACTACAGATTGGTCTGGTTATAAAGATCTCACTGGCGATTGTAGCAGATTGCAAAGAACAACAGGACTGTCTATAATGGAAATAAAAAGGCCCAGGGATAATTGTCTGCATGTGAAAATCATTTATTTATGGAAATGCATCTCCGTGTTTGTGTTGGCCTATAAACTGTTATTCATTTAAGAGAAAATTAAAACTAAATTCTGGCTGACTAATGTATTAGATGTGGAAGCGTATTGCCGAGCTGGGACATTGGTCGTCTGTTGCCGGACAATGTGTTAATAGGATGATAATACCTGCAATACTTTAGTTAAAAAAGAAGTAACACTTTATTACATTTCAATGAACTGTACAGCCTGAAATATCTTCTTTTGGGAAGAGTGATTAAAGTGGAATATAATATCTCTCCGGGATAAGATAGCTGCAAGCACAATCTGCTCTGTTTCCCATTTACAACTCAGCGGTCATCCAAAAAGTGAAATAAACTAAGTGTGACTTGTCGGTCCAGGACAGAGAGAGGTAGACTAGAGCGGTGGATACTTTTGGGGCTCGATTCATCAAGGCATTTATCTGCAATTTTGTGTGTATTGCACACAAAATCACTCTGTGCATACCCAGAACTGGACCATACGCCACAGAACGCAGCCACGCTGCATTCATCTTGGAACGCAAAGCACACTTACTACAGTTTCTGGGAGGGAATGGGGTGCTGAAGGGGCATTTGTCCATAGTCAAAGTACAGTAAGCGAATGCCAAACTGGAATGCGCACACACATATCCGAATCAAGCTTTGAGCATGTCAAAGTTACTTGTTTTCTGTCGTATCTCTTGCTCCAGCTAAAGGACTAGTCTAATTCCTGAGTAATAGTGATGACAGTCTCATATGCATGCTATAATATGTGTTTGAAATCAGGAGCAATTGTAAAAATTTATTTTATGTTCAGTGGACATTAAGATCATCCTAAAAAATGTATTTCATGGGGAAAAAAAATCTATATAAAATAGTTTTTTGTTTGTTTTTAACTGTTTTGTCATCAGTGACTATATTATCAACAAGTGACATTAATTCAATAGTTTTTTGTGCGTTCTTTTGCAAATGTGTACTCCATAGAGGCACTGGACATACCCTGCAGTTTCTTGTGTAGTGGAGCACAGCAGACCAACACCCAAATTCATCAGCGCACGTATCTTAAGATCCATTCCATGTTGAATTTGGGAGTATGCAGAGCTGTTTTACGTGTGTTTTTAAAGAACCGCTCAGTATGCGTGCCTTGATTAATGGAATGATACAGTTATATTATAGGCCTGAGTCATTAAGGAGAGCAAAGCATAAACAAGGAGCAACTTTGCACCTGAGCAAAACCATGTTGCATTTGGAAGGGAGGTAAATTTAAAATGTGAGGACAGATTTTACTTCTTTTTTTGCCTTACTTTCCTTAATGACTCAGTGTTTTTAGATCTTTTTGTCAGATGTTGCTATGTTATACTGAAGTATAATTACAAGCATTTCATGAGTGTTAAAGGCTTTTATTGACAATTACATTAAGTTTATGCAAAGAGTCAATATTTGTAGTGTTGACCATTCTTTTTGAAGACCTCTGCAATTCGCCCTGGCATGCTGTCAATCAACTTCTGGGCTACATACTGACTGATGGCCGCCCATTCTTACCTAATCAATTCTTGGAGTTTGTCAGAAATTGTGGGTTTTTAATTGTTCACCCGTCTCTTGAGGATTGACCACAAGTTCTCAATGGGATTAAGGTCTGGGGAGTTTGTGACCATGGACCCAAAATTTCGATCTTTTGATCCCCGAGCCACTTAGTTATCAATTTTGCCTTATGGCAAGGTGCTCCCTCATGCTGGAAAAGGCATTGGTCGTCGCCAAACTATTCTTGGACAGTTGAGAGAAGTTGCTCTTGGAAGATGTTTTAGTACCATTCTTTATTCATGGCTGTGTTCTTAGGCAAAATTGTGGAATAAGTCCAGATTTGATCCACATTATTTTTAGTGTCTTATTATTTGTGACTGTCAGCATAAAAACGTCAATGATCAATTAAACTAATGGTGACAAACATTTATTGCTTTTATATACATGGGTCCTGATTTAGCAAATCCAGCCAAAGGGGGCACATTTGCACCTGGACAAACCATGTCGTGAAACAAGGGTGGGGGGAATGCAATTTTGTTTTGGCACAAAGGGAAAATACCGACTGCTTTTGCATAGAGCACAAAAATGCTGGACAGATTTTTTTATACACAGGCAATTTAGAGTTGAGCAAGGACACCTCCCCCCCCCCCAACTCTAAATCAATTAGTACTTTTTAAAGCTTCCCCTCACTACAGTGCAAACTGGTTTTGCCAAGTCAAAATTCCTGCATGAAAACGAAGCCCATGGTAAAAAGGTTTGCAGGAAAGGGAGTTAGAGGGCAATACTTTTTTTTAAAAGAATATACCTTATCATACATAAATATTGTTCTTCAATTACTGGAACAAAGAACCATAGAACGGACGCAGTTGCGCAAACAAATTTCAAAACATCTGGCACCTATGGCCTACCTCTTATGGAGCAGACCAACCAGGACCCTGGCAATACTAAAATTGGCGCTATTGAATTTGTTGCAAACCACATACTGAGTACTTAGCATTCACCAGGCCGGGCTCCCTCGCCCTTACTAACACCCGCTTCTTTTCTCCTTCCCATGGCACCTTTCTCGCCTATCTTACCTTCATTGTTGTTGTTTTTTCTTTATAACAATGGGCCTGATTCATTAGTGATCTTATCTGCCGGTTTTTGCTTATCTTAAGCAAATCCACTCTGTGCATGCTCAGAAAAGGGAGATAAGAAGCAAAATCCACTGCGTAAGTGAAGAATTTCTTAATTTAAGATGAAAATCCATCTTAACTTCACTCTTATCTTCACGTTTCTTCTTAAAAATAAGCATCTTAACTTTTGCACAAGATAAGATCACTAATGAATCAGGCCCAATGTTTTTAATATTTTTTTTTTATTGACTAATTGTTCTTTGTAACCTAATCTGTATACTGTCTACATTTTGAAAAATTCCCTAATAAAATATCTTAAAAAAAAATAAAAAAAATAAAAAGGACGTAGTTGCCCCAATTATTATTTTCACATAGTGATGATGAGATGTGGGCAACAAAACAAAATACTAATAGCTTAGTACAACATGGAAGATATGGCAAGTGTAAATAGCCGTCCTGATCCGCATGGCTCAAAACCAGAGTGTAATGAGCTGTATGAACAATTACGTTACTCTGCCTTGTTTTCAGCTGTCATTTCCGCCCCAGCAGCTCTACCACCTTCCAGGTACCCACTTGGCCCCCTGAAAAGGACATTGTGGTTTATTAATGACTTATTAAACCAGTGCAAATCGCTGACAGTCGCTGTTTCAGTTGGCACCCGGTCATTTTTCCATGGAGAAACTCTGGTAGTGATTTCCAAATTACTTTGACAAATACTTATAGAATATGAGTTCTGCTCCTGCAACTCCTCCTTTAAATGTCAAACTTATAATAATTCTGAAACATTTTATAAAACACGGATCAGAGTATATTTTACTAAATAGAAAAATATAACTATAACAACTTAGAATATCTGTAATTTTGCGTTTAATAGTAAATACGAAACAGGTTGCATGCAGAAAGGTGAGTGTGGCGAGCAGATGTTCTCGTACAGTTGATGAGTTCAGGGATTTTAAGGTAAGATGGAAGAATTTGATGGATTGCTATAAGAGTGATCTGAGAAGATTCTGAGGACAAGAAAACAATGTACAAAATTCTGATACAAATTATCCTCAGAGTGAAGTTCTACCATCACAGCCTAAAATGCATTCCAGCATGGGACACTTCAAACGGAGTCATGTGACACAAGTGGGAGGGGCTTAGTATAGAGTATAAACAGACACAGCCAGTGAGTGCAAAAGGCTTTCTTTCCCTGGGGGAGAGAGAGGACCAAAAACTATCTATAGCGGAACATTTTCTTAAACGATATTACCTTCTATTTTGCATCAATGTTAAGTTATTCTGAAGTCATTTTATTTTTGTCATCCTCTTAAACTGGGGATGCACGGATGAGTATAAACGAATTGGATGGGTACAGAGTATTTCAGCTGAACAAACTTCTGAAAGTTCATGTGTATGCAGTCCAGGAGATGCCTGGTCAAAGACGTAACCAAAGCAGATTATTTAAACATTACCAGCAGCAACACAGAGCAATGATGAGAGACTCCGTTGGGACTGGTACAGAATGATTGCGCTGAAATGGCCATCTCTATAGTATACAAATATCTTATCTTCATCTTCCTGTTTGTGTCTGCTCTGTGCGCCAGTTGCATTCTGTACTAAAGCTGGGTAAACACCTATGCCATTATCATGCACATTATATGATAAATGAACCTTTCAGTCAGATATTGAGTATGTGCGCTCCCACGATCATGTTTTATGTTACCAAAACACATCACGCCTGTTGATTTGGTTTTCTAAACTTGCTAAAAATCATGATGGAACGATGGCGGAGCAAATGTGGAAATGTCTACACAGTCACAACCAGCAGTGTAGGCAGATATCTGTACAGTGTACAGAGACACCATCTACTCAGCAGATGGTTATGAGAGATGAAGATCACAGATCTGAAGGTAAATCGTGTAGGTGTGTACACAGGAATCTGCTGCTCATCGGGACTCTCAGTAGTTACTGAAATCGTTACAGGCATCGCATCTGAAGTAAGATAACATAGGTGTGCACCCGGACTAACAAGGGAGTTGATTTATTGGGGATTCTTGGAGATTAAATAGAAAAGCAGAGTTATAAAAGATTGCATTTGTACTAGTCTGACAAATCCGAAACTGATGATTTCAAGAGATGTTTCATAGGGGGTGACAAGTTACTTAGACAGTTTCTTAAAATGCTGCATCAGCTTGCTGCCGCTCATCCTCTTGTATCTATTATTACTAGAAAGCAGTTTCCTTAAGAATATACTTTTATTTTTCTCATTTAACTTGAAAGAGGTAGTAATAAATCCAAGCACATATTTTTCTTTGAAGTACTGGGATTTTTGCCTCATGAGTCATCAGCACTTAATATCTTTATCTTTTTACAATCCTTCTACAAACAAGTAGGCAATGTGGTTCCTGTTATTTGTAGGGGAGCAGAGGCCTGTGCACCAAATCCTGTTTTCTCCGAGCACATCACGCTGCAGCTACCTCCCGTTTCATCCCTGAGAAGATTAGAAGAAATATGCGTTCATCTGAACACCACACGGTGCCATCGCATGCATATTCCTTTCATTTGTATGTGCAAGATGTACACCCTGTGTACTCAGCATGACATACACCGATGAGCTATAACATTAAAACCACTTGCCTTAATATTGTGTAGATCCCCTTCTTGCTCTGACCCATCGAGGCATGGACTCCACAAGACCTCTGAAGGTGTCCTGTGGTATCTGGCACCAAGACTTTAGCAGCAGATCCAAGTCCTGTAAGTTGCAACGTGGGGCCTCTATGGCTCGGATTGTTTTTTTCCCAGCACATCCCACAGATGCTCGGATCGGATTGAAATCTGGTGAATTTGGAGGCAAATTCAACACCTTCAACTCTGTCATGTTCCTCAAACCATTCCTGAACAATTTCTGCAGTGTGGCAGGGTGCATTATCCTGCTGAAAGAGGCCATCAGGGGTGTACTTGATCTGCAGCAATGTTTAGGTAGGTGGTATGTGTCAAAGTAACATCCACATGAATGCCAGGACCCAAGGTTTCCCAGAAGAACATTGTCCAGAGCATCACACTGCCTCTGCTGAAGTGCATTATTCCCATAGTGCATCCTGGTGCCATCTTTTCCCCAGGTAAACGACGCACACGCACCTGGCCGACCACATGATGTAAAAGAAAACGTGATTCATCAGACCAGGCCATCTTTTTCCAAGTTTTAAAAACATAATTCTAGATAAGGTTCCGATATGTCTCAGAAGAGTCCTATTGGGGTTGAGCTGTTTCTTATATCACGTTTTAAAACACAACACTAAAAACCGCTGGTGAGATAGCGCAGGTCAGTTCACTGTAAATAAAACAGTAACGGCACAAAAATGATACAATCATTACGATTGGAACATGATGCGAGAAACACTGGGCTATGCAAGTTTATTGTAGAGTAAGCGTTAATAAAAGCAGTGGCAAAATACCCGTTAGGGGCTTATTTAAGAGTTAGCAGCTTTTTGCCCAGTATCATTAATAATGAAGACTCTGGGTTCTGACCCAGAGCCTTTACTGTGCATGCAGGGGAGAGCAGCAACACTGCCGGAGAGGGATCCAATCTCTGCG
The DNA here is from genome assembly GCF_038048845.1 of Mixophyes fleayi. Taxonomy (NCBI): domain Eukaryota; kingdom Metazoa; phylum Chordata; class Amphibia; order Anura; family Limnodynastidae; genus Mixophyes; species Mixophyes fleayi. Next base: position 129,131,664 of record NC_134410.1, on the reverse strand, counting down.
CTGCTCTCCCTATAGGATTCAATTGCTTACGCCAGCTTCAGATGGCAAAAGCCATCAGGGTCGAGTTCCGAATAGCTAAGCTGTTCAGAGCTTGATGAAATTGGCCTTTGAGTATCATGGGGACTGCGGTTTAATGCGGTACTTTGCCTAACACAGGAGATATCGCCGTTATTTTCTATGTTACACTTTTTTTAAAATTACAATTAAAAACACCTAAACTATGCCGAAAAAGTAATTTCCTCATGGACTAGGGCAGTGTTTCTCAACTCCAGTCCTCAGGACCAACTAACAGTGCAAGATTGCCAGGTGACCAGTGAAATAATTATACCACCTGCTACACTGTGTCAGTCAGTAATGAATACACCTGTGCTCCAGCAAGGAGATATGGAAAACATGTACTGCTACGGTGTCCTGAGGACTGGAGTTGAGAAACACTGGGTTAGATGATCGTACAGACCCTTCAAGAGTTTGGAGATGAATAGGAGAAACAAGATGGTTTGTAAGTTGTCCACACAAGTTGGGTCAAGTTAGATATTCTTTAGAACTGGTGTGGTGGGGGCATGCTTTGGAGAAGAAGGAAACTTGTCAGAGGAAAGAGACAGATTGAATAGAATAAAAAAAAAAATAGCTGAATATCTGATGATGGAGCCACGGTGTGAGGGAACAGTCTCCTTGACTGAGCTTTTCATTGAATTCCTGCACAGCCTAAAGAGCGGGAGATATTTTGTTAGCAAGGAGACAGTGGAGGACTTAATTAAACCATTTCATTTTCATATCTGGTGGTCCTTTAAAACTGTATTAATGTTGGGGAGAGATAGAGAGCAATGAAGTGAATCGGGTCAAGAGGACAAGTGAGAAAAGTAGACTCGAGACTTAAGTTCTTCCAAAAGACGAATGAAAAAAGAAGGAATTATGGTGGAATGAGATGGGGACTGGACAACTGATGTAAAGAGGGTCTTTTATTTTGCACTTTATTTCCATTTCTTTTTGGGGAAAATAGATTGTCTTGCTTTAAATTAAAAGTGATACAGGTTGCGATGACGCAAAAATCTATGACGGACACCTGACTAGTCGGAATAACTTTGAGTCACCATCCTGCTGCGATTGGAGATCTACAGCGTCTGCTTATATTACAATCGCATTTTCCCACATTCGGAATTTAAGTGTAGTATTCCTCGGTGTCGGAATGGTGGTAACTGTGAAACGATTATCACCGCAAAAACAGACCTCTAAATGTTTTTCTGCATTTTACAGCCAACTTAAAATAAAGTGTTGGTAATCAGGAATCTTCACGTTACACGACCTGGGTTGTCTGCAGTAAAATTAAGAAAGCCCTAATTATGTGGAACTCCTGATATACAATGATGTCTGCAATGCACAAATAGTACAAATTGTGAACTCACAGCTGCACAGGGGAAAGAGAAGGTATTCACCAAAACTCATAACTGGACGTATTCATACACACACACAAACACACAAACACTTATATCCAGGAGATGGAAATTAAGCAGAAGTAATTGTGGGGTCTACAAGAAAAAACAACTGGGGAGGTTAATGCCACATACACAACTGTAATGTTAGAAGATGAAGTGACTCTTCAGTGTTACATGTTATAGCATGTTACTATAGTAACAGAATTCTACAGTTGACCAGGAAGTTGCATACAGGGATGCCGGTATATTGGCAGATACATTCAGAGTACAGGCAACATATTATTCGGTCACTACCGCAGAGAGCACATTTTTTAATAATCTATAGGAGCAACTCCAAGAATAAAATATTCACACTATGCAATAGGAATATTAAAACAGGGAATTGAAAGTTTACATTGATTCCAACTTAAAACATTGTAGCACATCTGGAGCGGAGTGAACTCCTAGCATTCAACGTGATTTCCCCAGATTTATTGCAGCCAACACCTGCTCGGGCCCCCGAAGATCACTTAGAAAATGGTCACCATTTCTGAAACCGTTCTCATTCCATTCTGGGCACCGGTGAAGACGAGCCTTCCAAATTTAGTCCACAATTTGGTAGAAAAGTGAGCTACTCCCATCCGCCTGCTGACAATGTACATCCCATAACCTGGACATATGTTGGTGGAGATGAGCATTTGGGAGCAGTGTTGGGAACCACTTTACACTGAACAATTCAAAAGTAGCATAAAGAATTACACAAAACCTGAAGAAAATGCAAAGAATAGGAATACTTAAAGACCTTATGCAAAATAAAAAGTGTATGACTAGACAACAAATACAGGGGTGCAGAAGGCGAATTTAGATTATGTTTTCCTTTTCTCCTCTCAAGAGGACTTAGTTTTTCCATCCTCTCTATGGTCCCAGAAATTGGCCCTCACCCTGTACTTCTAGCATTACCAGTAGTAAATTCCTTCACAAACATAAACGTTTATAAAGTTTACACCAATAAACGGAAACGATCATAAATCTTAAAATATTCTCTACCTATTGTTAAAATATAATGACTAATACAGCTTTTTTTGCGCTAATGGTGAAAAGTCAACCAAGAGGCCATCTTGGAAATTAGAAACGTAAAGAAACTCCCTAGCAGGATGGAAAAAATATTCATCATTTAAATACACATATCTGACTGGCAGCGCTCTAAAAGCTGCATCTTGTTCTCTACGCTCATCAGGATAGTTCTAAATTCTGCCAAAACTTTAAATGCATTTCACAAACTTTTCATGGAAGACAGCTGCTTGGACCATGAATGAGCATTAAATTCAGTTGGCTCGACCCCTTATTTCACATTTGATGAGCAGTCTGTGGACATCATGTACTAAAAGCAAAATAGTTTTACAGACATCGCATTTTGTCTATCAATATAGCGTCATACTCACCAAATACAAAATAAGTGTAAAAACCTGCTTCTTATATGTGAGAATATAATATTACAGATTTTAGATGCTTGGATCTACATTTTAGCATAGCTGCTCCCACTGCTTCGCTGTTAAAATCCAAATGCTCTTAGTACAGGCTCCACGCCCTTCTCCTGTGTGCGTGTATAATATATATATATATATATATATATATATATATATATATATATATATATATATATATATATATAGTGTAAAGCATGCTAACAGATGGCTCCTCACACAGGCTTTTCTGGAGCACTTTGACGTTAATTTTACTTGTCAGGATGGATAAACAGTCTTGGCAGTGTCTTCAGCAAACAAAATGAAACTTTCACAGCAATAAACATAATCCAATAGCCCTCAACTTTGGCTAGAACAACTAGGTCCCTAACTGGTCACTGGCCACTTTTTGGCACCAGTCTCTCACACACAGATCAAACCCAGCTTCCTGCCATGCTTTCCACTCTTTCCTCCAGTAGAAGGTGGAAAACTGTCCCAGTTGCCACAATATATTTACATACTATAATATATACCCTATTTGCTGGCGTATAAGACTACTTTTTTGCCCTGAAAAACATGCCTCCAAGTGGGGGAGTCGTCTTATACACCGGGTCCAGTATCGCGCGGTATCCAGTGCGGCCGCGGCGGGTCATCAGCGTGGCTGCGGCGAGCATCAGCAGCGATACAGGGGTGCCAGCCTTTTCGGCGTGACCGGCCCGTTCTGCTGACAGGGAGGGCAGACAGGGAGCAGGGACCAATCCAATCAGGCTTTGTATACAGCCAACAGCCAACCACAGTACTGCACCATTGTACAGTACAATACAGCATAGAAAATGTCCAGCAGTCAAACCCCTATCAACCCTAACATGGCACCAGCAAAAAGAAAGAAATATGATGCAATTTTTAAACTTAAAGTTGTAAACCTTGCCATGGAACATAATAATTGTGCTGCTGCAAGACAATATGGAGTAACAGAAAAGATGGTTCGGGACTGGAAATCAAATGAAAAAGCATTAAAGATTATGCCAAGGGGTAAGTGTGCACTTGCTCTCTCCCTCTATTTGTTATCTTCCTTCTATCATTGACTAGTGAATTACGTTTAATAAACTTGCACTGTTTTATGTTTACTGTACATGTTTGATAACATACAGCCTTGTGACAGTTTTCCTGCATGTCATAGGCATTCGAATATAAATTAACATGTTGAAATCAAATCTGATGTTCTTTTACGTTTTATTTGGTGTGTGAAGGTGTGCGAAAGAGGGGGTAGTCTTATACGGCGAGTATATAACAAACTCTATATTTTGAGTGGAAATGTTGGGGGTCGTCTTATACGCCCAGTCGTCTTATACGCCGGCAAATACGATATATATATATATATATATATATATATATATATATATATATATATATATATGTATTTTTATATATTAGGTTTTCTGCCAAGAGACAGAAAATTTGCCAAGTGAGTGCCAAAGGCGTAGGGCAAGGATTTTTTTTAATTATGATACTGACTGGAAAGTGGTGGGGACAGACTGAAAAGTGAACAAGACGAATGATAAACTGATATACAGAAGAGGATATGAGGAATTGGTAGATGGGGCATTAGCAAAAGAAAATGTTGACATTTGTAATGTTGCAGGTCTATGTGCAGGGTTCTGTGTGAGCCCACAGAGCATGTATGGAAAATACTATAATATTTATTCATTTAGTGCTGATATATTCTGCAGTGCTTTACAAATGAGCACACAAAAAGTAATTAAACAAGACTGGGTAATAATAACAGATAGAGAGGTAAGTCGGTGCTGCTCACAAGCGTACAGTCTAAGGTAGTGGTTCCCAAACTGTGCACCACAGTTCCCTGTGGTGCCACGGGGATCTCACAGGGTCCTGCGGCCAGGGCCGGTGGTAAGCTGGATAAACAAGGCGGGGTCTACTTGGTAATAATTTTGGCTTAGGGGTGTCTTGAAAAAATTATGGAGACCCTAAGGGTTCCTTGAACTGAGAAGGTTTGGAGGCTTGGGAATGCCTTATTGTAAAAAGGAGGGAATTTCACAGAGTGAGTGCAGCCCGGAAAATGTCCTGTAACCGGGAACGGGAGCAGGTAATGAGTGGATGAGAGACCCAGATCTAGCTCAGAGTAGAGAGGTCGAGTTTGGAGATATTATGAGACAGGGGAAGTGATATATGTTGGTGTAGTTGAATTAATGTCTTTGTATGTTAGTGGAAGTATTTTATAGTGGATTTGACAAAGTCCAGGCAAGCAATGTAGGTTAGGCCCCGAGCGGAGAAGCAGTAGAAGGACGTTTTTGCGAGGAGAATTAGTCTAGCTGCTGCATTCAAAATAGATTGTAGGAGTAAAAGTCCACTTAGGTGAAGACCAGTAAGAATTGCAATAGTCAATAAAAGAGATGAGTGCATTAATTACAGTTTTGCAGTCTTGTGTGAGACACCTAAAAATTCTGCAGATGATTCATAGATGTAACAGGCTCTGGATATAGATCATATGGGGGAAGAAAGGACAGGTCTGAGCCAAGGATGACACCTAGGCAGCCAACTCGGTTGGTATCATCCAAAACCTTATTAGTGCTTTTTAGTTTGGGAGGTGGATCCAGAGAAATGAACACTGAAAGTGCGATTTAATAAGTAGGGTGAGCACTAGGATACTACAGTGTCCTTAAAACCTGGGGAATGTAGTGTTTGTATGAGGAGAGTGGTCAACAGTGTCAAATGCAGCAGAGAGATCCACGAGACCTAAAAGCGAGTAATTGCCTTTTGATTTAACCGTTATCAAATCACTGACCACCTTAGTCAGTCCAGTCTCTGTGGACTAAAACGGTCCAACAAATTGTGGTCCAAATTTAGGAATGAATTGAGCAGAAGTTGCAATTTGGCACCTTTCAAAGCCCTGTTACACTGTGGGCGAGGGACAAACTTAAAATGGGTGAATATATTTAGATTGCGGGGGCAGGGGGAAAGCATCTGTAAAAATTAAGCTACCCATGTATGTGTGTGTTATATAAAAAAAAAGAAGGTAGTATTTCCCCTGAATGCAAAATAAAATGCCTTTGCACCGCTTGCATTGCAGCATGCTTTGTCCAGATTTGCAGCCTTTAGCTGGTATTATTCCTAATTCTAAACGAGGTGAAAGGAAGCACTTGAGGCGAAAATAGGTAAGAGCCTGGAAGTATATTCGCTTGGCAGAGCCCAGATCACTTCTATAGGTGTGATAGATAGCAGTAGATCTGAAGTCGTCATTAGAAGATCCAGACTTTCGCCTATGGCGTTCTAATTTGCAGAAGAGACTTATATAAGCATTTCAAATATTTCATTTTAATGTCACAAGATATTTGAATGATATGGTATGGATGGACGCTCCCTATATTTGGCAAGACCTGATTTTAACCAGAATAATATGAAACCCACACATTGTACATGAAGTCATAAATAATATAGAAACACATAATTAGCCACAAGCACACCGATGCAGTAAAATACATGTTGGAAAAATACATTTGTCAAATGAAATGAAGGCAATCTCGGTGTCCTTTTAATTTCATCAATTATATTATACCAAACAGTGAGTGAAATGCGCAGTCTTATAATAGATTGTCTGAAAATAAAACAACGAATTGCTTATAGCTTGAAACGCTTGTTTAAAATACCTGCTGTTATGTTATTACAGATAGGAGTCCCTCTTTTTCATTAAATGTATTTTCTTTTAACTTATTTCTGAGACTAAGGGTGATGTGTGGCCCTTTTGAAGTTTAGAGGGCAGCACCCATTGTACCAGTTTGCCCATCGCTGGCCTACAGTGACCACGGTCAGTACAGGGTGAGGATATTTCCCCTGGGCCAGAAACGCAGACAAAGCCCCCTGAAAGACTAGAGCAGATAGAGAACCCAACGAGCGTACACCTAGGTTTACAGCTAAGTGTGCGCCTAACTGCACAAGTAATAGCTACTGCGCAGCATAAATTATACAGTTAGAAAATGACACCCCCCCCCCTACTTACTCCTACAATAAAAACAAACTACATACATTATAATCTAAAAAAAAATAATAATCCATCTTTTCATTGCCAGACAAGATCTCATTATCCATTTCACAAACTGCAACGTAACAGTGGATAAACCTTGTCATTAAGAAGGTGAAGGTCTGTCGTGTAAGGATAACGTTCACCCTCAGGATATTACTAAATTGTTTCTGACCGGCTCCTAGCATTTACACTCACTTGTCCATAAATGACAGCCTTGGTGATCCTGGTATGAATCATACAGAAGGATCATATTTATTTGAAACAAGCTCACTCATGCACCCCCCCTACCCCCACTATACTCTGCGCAGGGGCTAATTTGTCACAACATAGTGTCTTTCATCCATACTGATAGAGTCTTTAAGCAGCATGTACATTTTTCAGAAAACGCTTCCCTGGTGGCAGAGTCCTGAAGGAATATCTGCCCTGACACGTTTCTAAACAATGCAACAGTAAACTGAGGCTTTGTTCCATCATATAGATAATTAACATCCTACAGGTCCTAAACTAGCGAGACATTGTATCACAAATGAAATATGACTCCTACTTACAATGTAGCTGAAACATTTGTGGAACAGCACATATGAATAATAAAGCAGCAGACCCACATAGACTATTTATAATTTTTCTTATTTAAATAGCAAGTTAAAAACTTTTTAAGCAAGCATGTGATAGTCGTCGTTCTTATCCACTCTCCTACAAATCATTATCTCTTTTTCAAAATCTCTCTGGTCGGCAAATAAAAATGTCTGCCAGACACACAGCTCTCAGCATGTGATGGCAGAGAGGGGCAAAAGGATGAGGTCACAGTGCAGACAGAGCACAGAGGGGTGTTCCAAAGCCTCTCTGCTCACTAAATCATGTGCCATGTGACTGTGGCTGCCATGGTCATCCTGATGCAAATCATTAATAGCAACCAGATGTAAAAAAAAAAAAAAAAAACTGGGAAAATTGTAAATACCAGCATTCTTCTTAGCCGGTCAGTGATTTATACAAAAATAAAAAACACCTGATTTTTTTATGGTATTGCTGATTTAATGCTACAAAGTGAATACTTGGACAGGCACTGGTTCTGTTTTTCTTACTAGAGGAATTCAGTAGAGAGGGTTCTTCTGGTTTAAACTATTGATTGAATACTGTAAAGTTGTGTAACTTGCTGAGCACAGAATCCACAAAGGGTTCAATGTTTGATCTATGTGAATCTGATGCCGCCTCTGAGTTCACGGTGAACAGATGACCATAATTTTTAAAGGCAGGGGAGATTCCTCAGAATCTGGGTTTGAAAGAGACACAGGAGATCATTCACGTGGCCATTTCCACTCTGGGCATTCTTCGGATCTTGTCCGATAATTTTATAGAGTCTTATTTTACCCCCATGTGGCACTTTAGCAGAGAAGCACATTTCCAGAGTCTTCCGGGACTGTAAGTAATATCCGCAAGAGAAGATACTACTGCTATAATCTATTGTATACATATGTAAAAAACATTAACATGGTGGTTTGCATCCATTTATTATACAACGGCTGCGGAATGTTCTTTTAAATAAAAGTCTACAAAATGTATAACTGTAAACCACACCCAAAATATGCCTGCTAGCCTTAAGCTGGGTGCCAATTGGAAAATCGTGGGTTTTATGTAGATTGCAGTTTTTATGCATTAAAATAGGATCAATTAATTTGCATCCTGATGATTGTATGCAATACACAATACACACCTTCATGTTGCAACGGCACAAAGTGCAGCGCGTGCTTAGTGATAAACAGCTTGAAAACAAAACCCCATAATTATCAATTGTTAAATTAATTATGTGATTTAACATCGCTTATAATGGATAAGCAATTACATCATCTCCTTGGCTAACACTGGTTACAGTTTATAGTTTAAGAAACTGTCCATTCCATTTGGAGGGACATTGCACACGTGACCTGTACAATCTGTCTGCAGTCCTGTATCACAGTAAAAGAGACTTGCAATATCTGGATGAGGTACATCATGGGAGCATGAAAGAACAGGCACAAATGAGCAGTAGCAGGTAAATTAGACTCCATCTTACCCACAAGCAGGTCATGGAGCCCGCCAACCTAGCTGTCTATCACACTCTTACAGATGGGTAAATAAACAAAGCTTATGTGGAAAAATCTGGTGCATTTATTTTAGTAAGTGGTGAATCGTGCGGATTGCTCAAAGGGCAGGATCTCCATTTGTAGGTGTGCCCTTCTTTATAAAAATGGATAAGAAAGGAACCAATACCATATGCGGTTATTAATACAAAGTATCATATTTCGTTGGGTTAGAAAAATTACAAGACCATTTAGTTCAGTATTTATTTAACTATAAAGGGGGCTATTTATCAATGGGGCAAATGCACGGTGAAGTGGTAGTTAACCCTTGCCACTCCAGGCCTGTATCTCTGGGCCAATGTAAATAAAATAAAATTACCGTATATACTCGAGTATAAGCCGAGTTTTTTAGCACATTTTTTTGTGCTGAAAAAGCCCTCCTCGGCTTATACTCGAGTGACTTACCTGATCCCGCCGATCTCTCTGACTTGCTCTCCGATCCCGCCGCTGTTAACTTCCGCAATGGAACGCATATGTGTTCCACTGACAGGAAGTCCGGCATTTGGAACGCAAACGTGCGTTCCAACTGCCAAACTTCCTGTCAGTGGAACGCACACGCATATGCGTTCCACTGCAGAAGTTACCAATTAAATGGAGAGAAGGAGCTCTTTTGAAAACATGCATCCTATTATTAATGTGCTTTTCTGTCGTTAGTGGATATAAAACCCATATTAACAGTGGACAGCTATGAAAAAGCCAGGTGGGTGATAACTTAGAGATTATAAACCTCTGCATCTGTGTTTCTATCATTTGCATTTACAGCATATAATTTGACAAAACAATTGCATTATTTTTGGGTTGTGGGGCTATAAATAGTTTTTGTATGTTTTTCTTTTTACTAAGGTGTAAGCATAGAAAATAAGCACTTCATAATAGTTTCCCATTCTCTATTTTTCCAAACTGGAATGTTTCCTATTTAATTTTCTTCTTTTTAATCAGCCAATCACAAGTGGAAAAAGCTTTGCATGCAATATAGATGACAGAAAGAGGCACAGTGTGTTCCTGCGATAATTGTACCGACAAGAAATGCCCATTGTCACACTCAGCCACTTACGCGCAACTTCTGTTTGTGTCTGCTAAATATACAAATGTTTACTTGACAAAAGCTGAACAAAATTAAGTGGCTGAGTATATAAATATATAGGTAGATAAATACACAGGGATAAATAATTTCAAAACAGAAAACAAGTATGCTTACAATTTAATAACTTAATTTCATCGTGTATTGATCAGTAGCTGCAGCATTTCCCACCCTAGGCTTATACTCGAGTCAATAAGTTTTCCCATTTTTTTGTGCTAAAATTGGGTGCCTCGGCTTATATTCGGGTCGACTTATACTCGAGTGTATACGGTATACTTATCCCCTGGATTTTGATAAATAGAGGCCTAACTGTTAATCTGCAGCTAGTGATGGTGCTATTTCTTTCCTGACCCCATAATGACCATCAAATGATGTTTCTTAAATAATCACCCAATCAAGTTATTTACTAATTATTGCTCCACTCCTTTTTAAATCCAGTTAGTGAAGCGGCCATTGCCACCACCCTTGGTTTGGCATTCTAACTCTCCGAATGTTGAAGCCGGCAGTCTGGGTAGGGAAGATTAATTATTACTGGGTATATATATATATATATATATATATATATATATATATATATATATATATATATATATATATATATATATATGTGTGTGTGTGAGATAAGTAGAATAGCTAGAAGTGGCCGAGTATTACCGATGCCTAGGAGACCAGTAGTTCAAGAACGGTGGTAACACAGAAAAGGAACTTTATACTTTACTTTTTATTAGTTGGGAATAAATCAGTATTTACATAGACGACAAAGGTGAATGGAGAGGAGAGACCATCCATTAACAGGTCCATACACATGGACAACAGCTGCCTCTGGGAAAAACCTCCTCTGTGTTTGTGAAAGATTTCTAAACAATATTTACCAGGGTCAGGAATCTACTGAATAAATGGCTGTAAAGACTAAACCCTCAGTAATAAACACCTGAGTAAAGCCCTATGGAACTCATTACAGAAAGTTCTCACATTCCTGCATATTGTATTTGAGAGTAAAACTGTGCGTATGTATCAGAGGGGAATGCAGCGCTTGGCAGCTCAAATAATAAGCAGATCCGAATTTACACTCCCTGTTATTGGGAAATTGGAATAGAGCAGCGAGAATTCCTGCAGATGCCAAACGACTTATTCTCTGCTATTATTTTCTTTGTCTCCCAAACATGACTTAACATTATAGGCGCTGCCTAGCATACATGTCCGATGCACTTTCTAGGGTACATTTTTTGCAAGTCCCTCACACAAAATAATCGTGAAGAATTATTCAAGTAAAAAAGAAATTGGATTTGAATCCAAATTGTAACTAAAGTATAGTTCTTCGTAAAGAAAACAGTTTGCATTACTTTCAGAAATGTACAGACACACACACACTATATATATATATATGAGACCAGAATTCTGGATTGCATATAGAGTATGAGAGGCAAATATTGTATATAGTGTATGAGGGGTAAATATTTTAACACTGTTACTATCTATGAGGATTTATCATCACCAACACGGCACTTCGTATGCAAAGATTCATATTGTACAATACACATAAAAGACATGCTCTGCACACAGTAGATATTCTACGTATTTGTTAGCACAACCTTCTGTGAAACAGATCAAGTTCATTAAACTATTTCATAGAGGCTCTTGGCATCATTCATTAAGGCACACAAAGCGGATGTTATGTGCGTTTTTGTAGAAAGGGCACATAATTCAGCCACATGCACGTCCGTATTCAACTGCAAGCTGATCTGAAGACACGTCTCTTGTTGAATACGGGTCCTGATACACTCTGCCTATATGGCACTTGCAGTATGCATACAGGCACAACAAACTGCAGGATACGTCCAATACATACGTGGAATATAAAGTCCCAGGGAAAAAAGAAACAGGAGAAAAAAAAGTATTCAATTATTGTCACCTGTTAATAATATAGTCATTATTGAAAAACATTTTTTGTCTCCCCATGAAATACATTTATTAGGATGTTATTAATGCCTACTGTACAGTCATGGCTAAAGGTTTTGAGAATGACACAAATATTATTTTTCACAAAGTCTGCTGCCTCAGTTTTTATGATGGCAATTTGCATATACTCCAGAATGTCATGAAGAGTGATCAGATGAATTGCAATTAATTTCAAAGTCCCTCTTTGCCATGACAATGAACTTCATCCCAAAAACAACATTTCCACTGCATTTTAGCCCTGCCACAAAAGGACCAGCTGACATCAGGTCAGTGATTCTCTGGTTAACACAGGTAAGAGTGTTGACCAGGACAAGGCTGGAAATCACTCTGTCATGCTGATTGAGTTAGCAAAAAAGACTGGAAGCTTTAAAAGAAGGGTGTTTCTTGAAATCATTGTTCTTCCTCTGTTAAGCATGTTTATTGCAAGGAAACACGCGTAGTCATCATTGCTTTGCACAAAAAGGGCTCCACAGGCAAGGATATTGCTGCTAGCAAAACTGCACCTAAAGCAACAATTTTTCGGATCATCAAGAACTTCAAAGAGAGAGGTTCAATAGTTGTAGAGAAGGCTTCAGAACACCCAAGAATGTCCAGTAAGCACCAGGATTGTCTCCTAAAAAGTTGATTCAGCTGCAGGATCAGGGCACCACCAGTGCAGAGCTTGCTCAGGAATGGCAGCAGGCAGTGAGGAGAAGACTTTTGGAGGATGGACTGGGGGTAAATGTATCAAGCTGCGAGTTTCCGGCAGGTTTGAAAAGTGGAGATGTTGCCTATAGCAACCAATCAGATTCTAGCTATCATTTTGTAGAATGTACTAAATAAATGTAAACTAGATTGGTTGCTATAGGCAACATCTCCACTTTTCAAACCTGCCGGAAACTCACAGTTTGATACAATTACCCCTTGGTGTCAAGAAGGTCAGCAAAGAAACCACTTCTCTCCAGGAAAAACATCAGGGACAGACGGATATTAAGCAAAAGGTACAGGGATTGAACTGCTGACGACTAGGGTAAAGTCATTTTCTCTGATGAATCCCCTTTCAAATTGTTTGGGGCATCTGGAAAAATGCTTGTCCGGAGAAGGAAAGGTGAGCGCTACCATCAGTCCTGTGTCATGCCAACAGTAAAGCATCCTGAGATCATTCATGTGTGGGGTTGCTTCTCAGCCAAGGGAGTGGGCTCACTCACAAATTTGCCTAAGAACACAGCCATGAATAAAGAATGGTACCAAAATATCCTCCAAGAGCAACTTCTCCCAACCATTCAGGAACAGTTTAGTAATGCTGCTACATGCGCTTGAGCTTGGCATCCTCTTACTGTACACCGACTAGTGGTATACGCCCAGTTCCCTCACCTTTCGGCCCCCCCAAATCATAGGCAGTCTGAAGTGTCATATATGTGTGAGCATGAATTGCTTTCTAAGGTGTATATTTCAGTTGCGCTCATGCTCAGGGTGAGAAACCACTTTCTCAGGCCTATTCTATAGCCCAACCGCCATTCTTTAGAGCTGCCCTCCATATACCTAAAAGCAACAATCACATGCAAAAAAACAGAACTGCATTTTAACACAAATCACTGTGGCAGGCTATAAGAACATTGGTATGTACCATTTTCCCTTGGTTTTTTTTTGTTTTTTTGCTGCTGTTAATGATTTATAATTCTGGACTACCATGACAACCACAGTCACATGATGTAGTGAGCAGCTTTGGAACATCCCTCTGAGCTATCATCCTTCTCCCCCTTCTGCCATCATATGAACTGCAGAGAGCTTTCAGCCTATGTCTGGCAGCCCTTTTTTGTTTGCCAACCAGAGAGCTTTTGAAAAGGAAATAAAGATTTTGTAAGACGAGAGCTAAATATGATGCATGCTTATAAAGGTACTTAACTTGCTATTTAAATAAAGAAAATCTAGGCGGGATTGCTGCTTTAATATATAGTTGCAGTAGCCACTTCTATTAGAACATTTATAACTGACTAACAGGAAAACAATCAAAACTAATATATGTCCCTATAAGCAGACAGTCTTGTGTTCAGAACCAATAGTGATGTTACTAATCGTACATGTTCCCCTAAAATGTTCTTTTTCCCATGTTTTCTTGTGGAACCTAAAAGTCATAAGATCCCAATGTCAATATGACACTACAAATATATGCAGGAACATCCTACATTACAAGTATATTAAGAAATATTTAGTGTACCTAAAGTTTAAGTTAACACTGATTTATAAACAACCTTTACTATTGGAAGTATCTACATCGCTCAGACCATTTAGTCAGCAGCCAATTAACCTACTGGTATTTGGACTGTTAGAGTGTCACGGGCACTAGGAGTCTTTGCCCAGGATATCACCAGATGATGTACTTACCAGAGTAATATAGCTGGTACTATGGTTCTCTGGTAGCAGGGTGACAACGGAACAGGAGAATCAGCAGATGGTGAGAGGATGCTCAAAGAAAGTCTATGACTAGCAGCAACGGGTAATGAGTAGATGAATGTACACGAGGAACCAGATGGACAAGTAAACGTGAGGAGAGTCAGTGGTCTGCGTACAGCAAGTTGTACCACTGCTATAGTGAGGAGGAATGTCCAGGAGTAGCGAGCAGGTAGTGAGAGTCAGTGGTCTGCGTATAGCAAGTTGTACCACTGTCTATAGTGAAGGAATGGATTCCAGGTGCAAGTAGGTAACGGGGAAGTCAGTGGTCTGCGTATAGCAAGTTGTACCACTGCTTATGTGAGAGGATACTAGAAACTGGTGTCACAGGGAAACAGGAGTCAGTGGTCTGCGTCAGCAAGTTGTACCACTGCTATATATATGTGAGGAGGGGCACGAGGAGATGAATGTAATGCAGAGGATACACGGGGCACACGGAACCTGATCCCACGATGATATCCACAATACAATAATAACTGACAAGCGCTGCTTTAAGTATACAAAGTCACTAGAGCGATCCAGGTAATAGGACACAAAGTCAATAGTCACAATAGCTTCAGTAGATAGACGACTCCGGAGATGAACACAACACAGTCCAGACGGATATGCAATACAAAAGCAAAGTCAATGGAAGGTATGCATACTGCGGTTCAGGAGAGCAGGCTGTCAGTGAGACGTGCAGGGATACCTGAACGGCTGAACGCCGGCAGGAGGAGAGACCACTGGAGGATGGAAGCGGTAATCAGGTTGGTGCAGCGCACGGCAGGTAACCAGTATCAACGGAGCAATACTCAGGAAGCAGTAGTAAGTAAAACTGGAAACATGATGAACACGGGAGAGTTGAGGCTGTCTGATATCCGGCAATAGTAGCGGAGGCAGCGGAGGTAAGACACGCTGAACACAGGAGAGTAGAGGCGGTCTGGAATCCGGTAGTAGAAGCAGATAGGAATCAGTGGAGAGCTGACACGATGAACACAGGAGAGTTGAGGCGGACTGGAATCCGGCAGCAGTAGCAGATAGGAATCAGCTGAGTGCAGGCACGATGAACACAGGAGAGTTGAGGCGGACTGGAATCCGGCAGCAGTAGCAGATAGGAATCAGCTGAATGCAGGCACGATGAACACAGGAGAGTTGAAGTGGTCTGGAGACCACAAACGTAGTAGACGGGAATCAGCTGGAGCTGAATACACGAGGAAACACAGGAACACCTTCAGAGGCTCATGGGGAATGAGACTCCAAGATCAGGCAACCAGGTAATGATCACAGGTGGTTAAAATAGGGAGGGTTGCCTGATCATCCAATCAATTAAAAGCAACAGGTACTGAAGGTTTAATAAGGGCTGCACATGCGCAGACCCTCAGGATGGAGGACGGCCACGGTTCCTGAACACAGGAGAAATGGCACTCACAGTCCGGTGAGTGACATAGAGGAAATCGAAGCACCCAGATGGAACTCATACAAATATCATGCAGAAAGTGCCCTGGTCGGAAGCATATGCCTCTGTGAGTATATGTCATATCCCTATGAGGTCTTGTCATAGTTGTACACAAAAATATACTCTGTCAGGAGTAGACAATAATAATGTACGAATCAGGGGCCATCTAGTCCAATATATCGAGTAAGAGATGATCTGGATCCTTTGAATGCAACAGAAATGTGACATCAGTAGTAATTTTATAGGAAGATTGGCTACCAACCTCTGGGCATTGGTAAATACTGTTCTATTCTGCTCTACAATCATAGGACATGTCAGAATGGACGTCCCTTTGTTAAAACAACTACATTTGCATCTATGAATATTGATAAACAACTACACTTGAAATGACCAATGAGTGGTAAAACTTAAACCAGCTATTGTGCCACTGAGATCCCACATGCAAGGGCTCCAACTTCACAGTCTCACAGATGTTGAATCCTACCCATTTGAACAAGAAACAAAAACCCCATAATGTACAGATTAGCCTGTCCCGGTGACAGCATTGGAATGATCAGTCTAGGTTTTTGGTTTTATAACAAGTCACAACGTTATCGAGGAAGATAAAAAACAAACAAAACAGAAACAGTGGAAGAGTGAGCTGTGCTCAGAAATCCTGACCATTTCAAAGAAGAAAACAAAGACTTGAGGGAAGGTGCTAGAATTGGGACGTAAGACCGATGCAATCAGTGACAGAAGGTAAAGGAAATTATTTAAAAAACTGCAAACCCAGCTCTGGACTTCAGTTTAATCAACAGCATCAAGATTTCCACCCAGGCATGGACTTACAGAACAAAGACATTCGCACATGTGGAGGGAAGGTAGACGCCCGAGGTTTGTGGAGCAGTGAAAGCAACAAGATTTCTTTTTGCGAATCCAGATGATTTAAATCAAATAACGGGGCTCTGAGGGCACATTGTTAGGGGTGTTCCTTGCTGTGCTGAGGAGTGCTTTCCTCTCTGCAAAAGGACTTGAATCTTCATCAGAGAGCCAGCGGTCCTCGTGGTCTCAACAATACATTTTTAATGGCATCTGTTTTGCCCCTTCACATTGCTTTTAATGTAAGTGTATGTACAGCCAGTCTCATGTCTCCATTAGAAATGCCCGGAGTGGCTGCTCAACGAATCTGTTGTAGAATTAAAAAAATTCAAAAGTTTGGTGGAATTTTTCAAATTTTAAATCGATTAACAAAAAAATCCCCGAAAAACGTTCCTGCTAAATTTTGAACCGGTTTGACATTTTCAAGCAATTCAATTATAAAAATATATATTTGTTTTTGTGTAATTTTGTTTAAATGTGTTTTAAAGAAATTTTATGTGCGCCTGAAGGGCTCTATAAGGAACAAACAAGTGGACGATATATACAATAGTTTGCGTTAAAACAAGTGTTTATCTTAAAATATATAATGACACAAGTGTTGTTTGACAGGTATAAATATACAACAATAAAATGTAAAACTACAGAAGTTGCGGAAGGAGCAGTCACAGAATTATAAAGGAATCCTCTAGTTTGAAAGTGATTAAAGGTTCTAGATAAATATACAGCTTGAGCAGATGAAGGAAACAGACTGTTCCAAGCTGGGTTTTATGGAGTAATAAAACTATCTCGGCTCAGCTGAACTGTCTAACAATCTGTGGGAAAGACTCAGAACATCTGACTCTGTACCTGTCTGAACCTTAAGTAACCTGACATTGGGCAGGGCTACACCACAGAGAAAGACACCCACAGGGCTGGAATTCTAGAAGGTAGCATTTCACCGTCAGTAATCCCTCTACACCCATTTCAACCCTCTCAATCTTCTACTTCAGTCTTCTGTTCTTAACGCGTTCCTTAATCTGTCTTCCTGCTTTCTTTATAGAATTTACAGCCTAAAGCTAATGACTCCGCTAAGCAAATGAGAGGAATTTGATTCAGCAACGTTGCAGTAAAATAAAGGAAGTGTTTGTTACTATGCTCTCTTTAGGCTTGTTACACTCTGTGCCTACTGTAACATTTTTGCTTAGGTCAGTAACTACTTATATGCAGGGTTGCGAGTCCCTCAGTCTTATAGCAGAATTCAATGTGTGTGCATTTTTAAATTGATTGTAAAGTGTTATGTTGGGCTCCGTTGCAGACAACAGCAGTGGTGTAATCCTTGCAACGACCTGTGCTACCGTTAATGGTTGAGGGGTTTTCAATAGCCAGAGGTCACTGCAATAAGTAGTGCAGGTTGTAAAAAGTTCATACACCAAGTGGCTAATGAGATAATGGGGTTCTTCTATGTATTCTTAACACCGGAATGAACATTGTTGTCCAGAATAGGACTGTGCTGTGTATATAAGTTGCCTGGGATTGTGTATAGTATAGTAGCCATCACAAAGAGGCCAGCTTTGTGCAGTGGGTACCATAATGGGGTTCATCGTTATACAGTAAGCACAATAATGGAGTTCAGCTTTGTATAGTAGGCACCATAATGGGGACCAGATTTGTACAGTAGGTACAATAAAGGGACTCAGCTTTGTACAGCAGGCACCATAGTGGCCTCAGCTTTGTACAGCAGGCACCATAGTGGCCTCAGCTTTGTGCAGCAGGCACCATCATGGGCTCAGCTTTGTACAGTAGGCACCATAGTGGGTTCAGCTTTGTACATCAGGCACCATAGTGGGTTCAGCTTTGTACAGCAGGCACCATAGTGGCCTCAGCTTTGTACAGCAGGCACCATAGTGGGTTCAGCTTAGTACAGCAGGCATCATAATGGGGCTCAGCTTTGTACAGTAGGCACCATAATGGGGCTCAAACTTGTACAGTAGGCACCATAAGGGGTTCAGCTTTGTACAGTGGGCACCATAATGTGGATCAGCTTTGTACAGTAGGCATAATAATGGGGATCAGCTTTGTAAAGTGGGCACCACAATGGGGATCAGCTTTGTATAGCAGGTACCATAATGGGGCTCAGCTTTGTACAGCAGGCACCATAATGGAGCTCAGCATTGTACAGTAGGGACTATAATTGGGCTCATCTTTGTACAGTAGGCACTATAATGGGGCTCAGGTTTGTACAGTAGGTACCATAATGGGGCTCAGGTTTATACAGCAACCACCATAAGAGACCTCTGCTGTGTATATTAATCAGCAAAATTTGCTCTGCTATGTATACTAGTTACATTTGGGCTCTGCTGTTTTTTATTAGTCACCGTAATGGTCTCTGCTTTGTCTATTAGTCACCTGAATCCTATTATCTATATTGATAAGCATAATAATCTTATAAATGAAAGAAGCTTAGTAGTAACCAATCTCCTGGCTCATCATTTTACCTATTTGGACCCTACCCAAATGCTGACTTAATTTAATTTTTTACCATTCCTTTTATGTAAGTGGAATAACAGAATAGAAAAAACAGTCTGTTATAGAGAGAATACCACAGCATACTGTCCTCAGCAACCAGTGCAGGGATGATCCTAACATCAATCCTCCCCATAAAATATTCTACATATCCCAGATCAGACCTTGCATTACTTATAGGCATCTGGTTAGAGAACAGAAAGCCAGATGCTTATGCAACAAGAGAGACCTGCAACCATCAAACAGAAGGCAGAGGTCCTGTGAGAGTCAGATTCGGAATCAAAGAGAGAACATAATTTTGTTATACTGTACACAACACATCCTTCATTATGAACTTTTACAATCATCCTTATTTTCTCAGTTTAAAAGTTACATAAAATAAACTAGGCGGCCTCAATAAAAGGAATCCAGATGGCTAAGATTATCACAACAATTTTCATTTGCTGTCTACAGCATTAGAGGCCACGTCTACGTGGCTACAATTTATCTTAAACAATACGAAGGGACCCATGGAGGTTTTCTGTTATCCAGAACAAAGGATTCTCCTCTGCTTCCTTTCTTTTAAAAAATATCTGGATCACATCAGTCTGTGATGTCACATGATCTGATCACAGCAAAGGGAGAGCCCGTGTCCTAGAGTGTATATTTTCAGCAATCCATCAGAACATGACAGTTCAAAATTACCAGGGAGTGAGCAGTGCATGATGAAACAATAATGTTTTAGTGCGCCCATCCGTCACTGGTGACAATACTAACAAGCTTTTGTTTGGTTAGTAGAAACTGGACTATTTCTGGGCAGGATATATATACACAATGTACAGTAGCATGAGCAGAGCAGAGTATATCTAACAGAAACAAAAAGATCTGGCACTCCTAGGAACCACTGCAGGGAACCAAAGCAGATTACTAATAAAATGCAATATTTGTATTTTTTATTGCAAGAACCTACAGATAAGTATCAGTTGCGTTTTCAAGATAAGGGAAAAGCACAAAGTAAGGGACCCTACTCCCAATTTATTAACTACCACAGTATAGCATATTACACTTTCCAGAAAAGTCAGAGGACTTTAGGTGTAAACGATGTTTGAATTGTTAATTAGTGGTAGAATAGATTTATCTTTCTCCATTTCAGATGTGGGCGGGCGATGGGGTGTACAAGGGGGGCAGCAGGAACGTTAAATTGCATATACCGTGTGGACATACTGGGTGGAGGGAGCATTGTGCAGGGAGCATACGGGTAGATTTATCAGATTCTATTTAACATTTTATATAGAATGTACTAGATAACCGATAACTAGAAACTGATTGGTTACTATGGGCAACACCTCCACTTTTCCTATTTCTAAGGTTTGATAAATCTGCCCCATCATATACAAGGCACCATGTAAAAGAGACTTTCATAAACCTCTTTAAGATCAGCAGTTTTCTTTTATAAAGAACTTAATGGGTGAATCGGGGAATTCCAGAAATTCATTTTTGTCCATTTCATGCATGAGTCACATTACAGTGCAGGAGGGTTATTCCAAGTTCCAACTCAGTATTAATGTTATCCTTATCTGCTATGTTAAACACAGAAGTTTCAGGAGTATGAGAAATGCTGGAAACGCTATTTTAGGCACTAATAAAATTTAGCCACACAATATGGCTTTTGCTGGTCTTAGAGTTAGATAAAAGAGTTACAGCTGGTGACAACACAGCTATAGGATTACTGTGGTATGATTCACATACTTTCGACGTTCATATTAGATGTCATGCTGATAACAGCAAGGATCAGCCCATGTCTTAATTGACTCAACTCCGATCCTAGAGCAGGATGCATAGGCTGACGGACAGTGTGCACAGCCAGTTAGGGCAGGGGGCTGCTCTGCTCCTCCTACCTGATGGTCTGGCTGGTTCCCTTTGTTGCACCATTCTTATCCTTCTGTTCTTCCTCCTTCAGGTGGGCCAGCTCCCCCTCCACCCTTCAGTTCACATGGGGCTGGTGCAACTACCTGTATGTTGTCGAAGTCAGCTTATCGAATAAAGTCATTTCAATTAAAGTCTAGCAAACTTGGGTGTCTTTGTCTGAAAAGATGCGTACGGTACGCATCTACGTACAAGGGCACGCTACGGCGTGAAAGGGCGTACGCATCCACTACACGTGGCAGCAACAGTAATTGGTCTTTTACCATACATTCGCACAAACACGCATACTTATAAAATAGCACACATTAATGGTAGTTGCAACACAGTCAGTTATGTCGAAATATAGTAGTATTTATATGTTATATCAGAGTTACATGCATATTAGTGAAATACACGGAACGGGTTGAAGGAATCACATCATGAGTGGTATCATAATGAACCTTGTTACATATCCTACTGTTTGGTTCACTCTGCGAGGGAATCGCAGAGTGCATACACAAGTTATGAATGGTAGGGAATTATGAACTACTTAAGACTAAGGAATCTTGGCGGGAAGAGCAGAGCATACCCCCTGCAGAGATGACCCCCTCCTTTGGATTCCTTAGGATGAACCAGCCAATGATTGACAACCCCTTGGACATTCCTGAGACCTGGACCAATAGATGCAAGCTATACCATCTTCATTGTATTACTGTATTTGATTGTGTATATAAGCAGCAGCTTGTGATCCAGTGTGCAGACATCTTGTCCCCAGACTTAAGGATTGTATGACTGCACTGGATCCAGAGCGCCTGCGATAAGTAACGGCTGTATTTACTATTACTTCGCTTGAGCATATTATTCTACTTATTGCGAATAAATCTTTGTGCGTTGGAAACACAAATCGAGGTTCGACAATCGTTATTGGTTAGCGACAATACGCACATAACAATTTGGGGGCTCGTGAGCTTTGGAGGTTTCGTTGCCAATGATACGCAAGACCAACGGATTTCGGTTACGCAACAAAGGGTGGAGACGCGTCATATACGGGTAAGAACGCATTGTGTTCAAAACCTGAATTTTACTCTGTGTTGTGAAACCGAATGTCCGTTTTGCATTATCTAAGGCACGCTAACTAGAACCTAGGGACAAAAGAGAAAACTGTTTCTTTTTTCTGTCATTGTGCGTTTTAACTGTATTGCATTACTTAGTGTATGTGCATTTCCTGCTGTGCGTACGCGAACTTCCGGTAGATTTGCCACGTGGTTAAACAATCGTTTTGATAGTTATTATACATAGTGGTTAGCACTTCTGCCTCACAGCACTGGGGTCATGAGTTCGATTCCCAACCATGGCCTTATCTGTGTGGAGTTTGTATGTTCTCCCTGTGTTTGCGTGGGTTTCCTCCGGGTGCTCCGGTTTCCTCCCACATTCCAAAAACATACTGTTAGGTTAATTGGCTGCTATCAAAATTGACCCTAGTCTCTCCCTTGCTGTCTGTCTGTGTCTATGTGTGAGTGTTTGTCTATGTTAGGGAATTTAGACTGTAAGCTCCAATGGGGCAGGGACTGATGTGAGAGTTCTCTGTACAGCGCTGCGGAATTAGTGGCGCTATATAAATAAATGGTGATGATGATGATGATAGTATAATTACTTGTGAAAGCCTCTGAGATATTATTACTGTTGTTGGGAACTTTTGACTTTCTGCGCAGAAAAGGTGTATAGTGTGTGATGTTGTAACGTAGATACACTGTTCATTATTCATTGTGCTCAGTTGCTGTCTGACGAGGCGGATTGCCCAACTGAAGGACGGTATACGGGCAGGTATACCGAATGCGAAAACCGGGTTTTCGCAAAGCGCTACCAATAGATCACAAGGTTTGCTAATAATTAGTATTGGTAGGCAGTGCGATCTAACCGCATCTTTAGTGCGAATTGGTGAAGCAGCTAGGAGGAATTATATTGGAAAGGCTGGTTGATTGTATCGACTTTGTTCTCCCAGTTATAATAAACTCAACAGATTTTTGTGGTTGAGCCAGGGTATCGAGGAGCTGATAGCCCTTGGGGCCCACAGTGATATTTCTGTATTAGGGATCCTCGTCTGGTGCGAGAAAAGCGAGTGAACGCGGCTAAAGGAAATATGTTCACCGAGCATTAAAGATCTCTAGCTGTGATTGTAGCAACAGAGTTGGAATTGTTAGCCGGAAGGAACAGAGCATTGTGGTGTGTCTGTGTTCCGGGTAGAAGGTATATTGTTCAACATGGGTGCTAAGCATACGCTAGAGATGGTCAGTGTACTGCCTAAGGAAGGCCCTATTGGTTCAGCGAGGTTTCTCATGTGTAAGAAATATGGTGCATACGCAACTGTGTATTGTGACACGTGGGTCAAGATGACCAAAGATTGTGATAGGCCTTTCCCAACAATAGGAAGTTTTAATGCAGAGGTACTAAATACTGTAAAAGATAAAGTATGGTTGATCAAGTCAACGAAAAAGAGAAATAGACATAATGATTGTTTAAAATTGTGGCAAATGGAAGGTAACACGTGGCAGAGCAGCGAATGCAAACCGGAAGTAGGCGTGGCGAAAAGCGCGCGCAAGGCGGATGTAACCGTTGAGAAGCGTGGCGAACTCAGCGCAAGCGGGAGGGGTAAGTACAGCCGTTGTTAAAACTGAAAATAGAAAAATTGCTAAGTTGTATCCTGTTTTAAGCCAGTTTAAATCAAGTGTATCTGAAAATGAAGATGAACCCACTGTGATTTCGGCCATTTCCCATGCTGTTAGTGTACTAGAGGCTCAGCGCAAGTATGAGAAAATGGCTGAGATAGGTGAGAGTAGTGTGATCACTAGGAGTGAAAGCGTTCTAAATCTAGAACCAGCAAATCCTGTAGTGTCCCCTGAAGCCAGTGTACCAGAGGGTGCATTCCCAGTCCGCACAATATCAGTTCCCAATGGGAAACCGGATAAGGATGGTGTAGTTCCTTTAAGAAATGTTACAATGCATTGTCCCTGGACTAGATCAGAATTACGTTCCATTTTGACTGAATTCCCAGATCCTAGAAAAGAGTTGGCTAAGTGTCAGAAATTTGTTAAAGACTTAGGAAATGCCCACGAACCAACCAATAAGGATTGGCGTGTAGTGTTGAGGGCGTGTCTTCCTCCCAATACTAACATACAAAAATTCATTGAAGATTGTTTGTTGGAGGAAGATGACACCTTGACTGATGAGATTAACCAAAAGAATATAGAACAAATTGTCAAACACTTAGCCATCTATTTTCCAGTAGTAGTAAATTGGAGTAAAATTTTCACCATTAAACAAAAGGATAGTGAAACAGCAGCAGATTACTTCACTAGAGCTATAGCAGCAATAACACGGTTTACTGGGATATCCAACATAAGTGAGGACCCACATCACAGAGAGGTAGCTGTAGGAGTACTGATGGATGGCATTAGAGAAAATTTAAAGACGAGAGTACAAACCACATTACCTAATTGGAGAGGTGTCACGGTAGATTCTCTTAGGGAGTCTGCTGTGGAGCATGACAAAAACCTTTTTAGAAAAAGGGAAGAGAAAAGTGATAGGTTAATGACGGTAAGTATACAGGCTCTAGAAGGGGTGCATACACGACCACCAGCATACAACCCATATAACAAGAAACCTAAAGTGATCAGGTGTTTCAACTGTAACGAGGAAGGACATTACATGAGAGATTGTAAAAAGGAAAGACTCAATACACAGAGGGGAGGGTCACATAGATATCCTCCAAGGAGGGATTCACATAGACTAGAAGACTCACATCTACCCACGCATATTACAGCAGCAAATGCTGCGCGGGAAATCAATAGTCAGCGCTAGGGGTCAGGTCATAGCTGTAGTCTACAGCCAGTGAGGTTAACTGAGAGTCAGAGTGAAGAACCAAAAATGATAGTTGACATAGCTGGTAGGAAACAAACTTTTCTTGTAGATACAGGGGCGGCCCGATTTGTGATAACCTCTCCTTTCAATCTACAGGTGAACAGTAAAACCATTCCAGCTATGGGGGTAACGGGAAAAGTGTTATATTATCCTCTAACTAAACCCGCTGAAGTTACTATTGGGCCTCTGCATACTAAGCATTCGTTTCTCTTGGCTGCAGCGGCTCCTACTAACTTGCTAGGGAGAGACTTGTTATGTAAAATGGGATGTGTCATATACTGTACTTCTGATGGTGTGTTCTTAGATATACCGGAGAAGGTCGCACATGAGGTACAGGATATATTGGACACCCCTCAAAGGTTAATGTTACACTCTCCTGTTGTAGAACAAAGTCCATCTCAAGTAAAGGGGATGTTGCTGGAAATACCAGGTTCCCTATGGACCAGAGATGGACAGGACACTGGACTGATGGCAAACGTAGCCCCTGTCATGGTCAATCTAAAAAGTGGTAGGATAGCTCCAAAAATCCCACAGTATCCATTAAAACCAGAGGTGGAACTAGGGGTATATCCTGTTATTGAGAGGCTGTTACAACAAGGGATTTTATTTCGTACAGCCAGTACAGCAAATAGTCCCATTTTCACTGTGAAGAAGAATGGGGGGAGGGGCTATAGATTAGTCCAGGACTTAAGGGGAATTAATAAAGTTGTTGAGAGCCAATTCCCCGTAGTGCCGAATCCAGCTGTCATCCTCATGCAGATTCCACCGTCTGCCAGTCATTTTACTGTCATTGATCTATGTTCTGCTTTCTTCTCAGTCCCTCTTCACCCTGACTGCCAATACCTTTTTGCATTCTCCTACAGGGGAGTGCAATACACATGGACCAGACTACCCCAGGGGTTCATTGACAGCCCCAGTATTTTCTCCCAAGCCTTACATGACTGTTTGCAATCCTTTCAACCCCACAATGGGTCTGTTCTAATTCAATATGTGGACGATTTGTTGTTGTGCTCTGATTCTTTTATGTCATGTTTACATGATACTAAATTGTTGTTGCTTCATCTTTCACAAACAGGGCACAAGGTGGCAAAGGATAAATTACAGCCATGTCAGACTAAGGTCAAATACTTAGGACACTGCCTCACTAAGGGGCTAAGACACCTGACAACCGACAGAATTGAGGCCATACAACACATGACTCTGCCGCAGAGCCAGAAGCAGATTTGTACTTTCTTAGGGATGTGTGGATACTGTAGATCCTGGATCCCAGGTTTTTCTATTCTGGCATTACCATTGCAGGAGCTAGTCTCTTCCTCAAAACCAGAACGTGTTGTACACACAGAAGAGTCAGAGCAAGCGTTCTTTAATCTTAAAGATAGTCTGACTAGAGCACCTGCATTTTGGAATACCCGATTATGAAAAGCCTTTTGAGCTATTTTGTACAGAAGCTAATGGTTGTGCAGCAGGGGTCCTCGCACAGAAACATGGTGACGCTAGCAGACCGGTAGCATACTACAGTGCACAATTAGACAATGTGGCAAGATCACTCCCAACATGTCTCAGAAGTGTAGCAGCAACGGCTCTTCTAGTGAGTAAGAGCGAGGACGTAGTATTAGGACATAATTCAACTATCTATACACCCCATGTAGTATCAGCTCTGTTAAATTCAGCCCAAACCAGACATGTTTCTTCAGCTAGATTCACAAAGTGGGAACTAGCCCTGATGGCACCCTCAAACATCACCATCAAACGATGTAGCACTTTAAATCCAGCTACATACCTTCCGTAAGTGTCTCTAGAGACACAAAGGGTGGGAGGTGAGGAGACCCTGGTTGATGATGAGTTAGGTAAGAATACTGACACGCATGACTGTATGGAACACCTGAATCAGACCTTTACTGCAAGGCCCGACATACGTGACACCCCCTTAGAAAATATAGATTTTACGTTTTATACAGACGGAAGTTGTCATAGACAGACAGAGACAGGAGAGCTATGTACTGGTTACGCTGTTGTAGACGATCAGGATGTGGTAGAAGCTGAACCCCTTGGCCCACCTCACTCAGCCCAGGTGGCGGAACTAGTAGCACTAAGGAGAGCGTGTGAATTGACAGAGGGTAAATCAGCCAATATATATACTGACTCTAGGTACGCCTTCGGGGTAGTGCACGATTTTGGGGCCCTTTGGCGTCTTAGAAACTTTACGACAGCAGCAGGTACACCAGTGGCACACTCACAACACATAAAAGGACTTCTGACAGCGATACAGTTACCCAGAACAGTAGCCGTCATAAAGTGCAAAGCCCATACCTTTGAAGAAGACCCAGTGTCATTGGGCAACAACAGGGCAGACGAAGCTGCTAAATGGGCAGCAGGGCAACCTATGACTGTATCGACCAAGACTATGATGGTTTTTCAGACATTAGACATGCAGAAATGAATTGAAATGCAAGATTTGTGTTCCCTGCAGGAAAAGGCGGTCTGGAAGGCGAAGGGATGTGGTCAAGAGTCCTCAGGACTCTGGAGGGATGGACAAGGTAAGCCTGTAGCTCCCCGAACATACTATCCAAGCCTGGCTGAAGCAGCACACGGTCTGACTCACCTGGGTAAAGAAGGTATGAGCAAACTGGTGAGAGCATACTGGTGTGCTCCCGGATTTTCCTCTCAGGCTGGTAAGAAAGCAATGTCATGTCTTACTTGTTTGAGGAAAAATGTTGGGAAAACTATTCCAACTGAGCCATCCCACATCCCTCCTACAGACGGACCTTTCCAGGTAATACAAATTGACTATATCCAATTACCACCGTGCAGGAATTTAAAGTATGTGTTAGTGTGTATTGATGTGTTTTCCGGTTGGGTAGAAGCATATCCGGCAGCCACTAATACTGCTGTGTTCACTGCAAAGAAAATTGTACAAGACTTTGTGTGTAGGTTCGGTATCCCTACAATCATTGAAAGTGATAGGGGTACCCATTTTACTGGTGATATCTTCCAAAATATGTGTAAACACATGGGAATCAGTAGCAGACTTCACACCCCTTACCGACCACAAGCCAGTGGTAAGGTGGAGAGAGTAAACGGTACTATAAAGAACAAGCTGGGTAAGATAATGGCTGAAACTGGGTTGGCATGGCCTGAGGCTTTGCCATTGGTCCTCCATAGCATTCGAACCACTCCTAGACCTCCTCTTAATCTGTCCCCCTTTGAGATACTGTTCGGACGACAACCTCATTTGATCGTGAGTCCACAAGACGACTTGAAGTGTAATAATGAAGTGACTGTACAATATCTTATAAGAATGAGTAGACAGCTAAAACAACAACAAAAACTAAAAATGCTGTCACCTGGTATGCCAGAAACGAACTGTCATGATGTTGAACCTGGAGACTATGTTATGATCCGCAATTTCTTACGTTCAGGTTGTTTAACAGACCGTTGGGAAGGCCCGTACCAAGTGCTCCTGACCAGTACTACATCACTGAAGGTTGCAGAGAGAGACACTTGGGTCCATTCCACCCACTGCAGGAGAGTCCATAATCCGGAGAAAGTGCAAGATAAAACTAAGACCGATGACACAGAGCTGTCACTTGTGAGTCTGTTCCGGGAGACCTAAAGCCTGCAGTCGAGACACCTGAACCAGAGACGTTGCCTCAGAACTATCTTTCCAGCGATGGAGTGGCAGTTTTTGTTTTTCTTTTGTTCCAGGATTTTCCTTGTTTTTACTCTTTCTAGGACATTCTATTTTTGTGAAGGAGGATGGAGGATGGAGGAGAGTTCTGGGAGTGATACAGATGAAATGGAGGCCAAAGAAAAGTTAATAGGATACTCAGAGCAGCCCATTATCAAACTTGGTCCAGGGGTTATGAAAAGGTCTGCTAGCTCAGGAACTCGGAGGCAGTGTGAGGGGCTATTGTCTGATGAGTATGGTATCTGCAAGTTCTGCGAATCCCTAGTTGAAGAGAGATGCATCCAACGATGCCAGTCCCCCAGTACTCTGAATATAGGCGGGCATCCTTTGGAGGATTATCACTCCCTGGTGGGTAAGGTGCTAAACCAAACCGAGTGTTGGGTGTGCTCTCACGTGCCTCAAGGGCAGCATAATATAGGACTAGTGCCATTCCCTCTAAACATATCTGAAGTACTAAAATTGAGGGGTGGGAGGCCCATAGAAGGGAGGTACAATAACACTAGGTCCCCTTGTCTGACGCTTCGACAATACTCCATAGGCAGATCTTTGCTGTGGCTAAACACATCTCATGCAAAGCGCCTGGAGAATTGGGAGGGTGACCTATCAGATCAGACAATGGCTCGCCACACTCATTTTAGAGGGAGACTCACAAAGTCACTACTAGGCAGGAATGTTGATGGAAGTCACAAATTAGGGCGTATAACCAAACATAAGAAGGCATCCATTGGAAAAGTCTCTACAGATAAATGTAAAAATTTCATTAATGCCGACACGTGTCTAGAACAAATGGAGACACTGGGCATGGGTAGTTTTATCAAAACTCTGTGTGATATAATTCATGGGCATACTGTTCCTTATGTTCTCCCTGACTATGTGTATTTTGTTTGTGGAAGGAAAGCTTATTCCTGGGTGACTCCGAGTTCCAAGTGCTTGTGTTTCTTAGCTAAACTGGTTCCTGAAATCATGACCATTACTCATGAAGAAAATGGTTGGTATTCACAAGACTACATCACCACCATACATACACACACAGTATGAACACCGTGGCAAGAGAAATATGATTCCTGGTGAGGAACCCATAGCTACAAAATTGATTAGTGAAACTGCTGGTTTCCAAGTTATGGTTGCTCTAGATCTCACCAGGACCGCTCGGGGAACATTAAACTTTAAATATATCCAAGACCTAGCCAAATTAATAGATAATATCACCGAGATGTATGATGACACTTTCAGGTATACTGTAAGGGAGCTACAAGCGTACAAGAAGGAGTTGGTGCAACATAGACTGGTACTAAATTATCTCACCTCTATTACTGGTGGGTACTGTGTGACACTGGCCACCCAGTTCGGTGTCAAATGTTGCACGTACATTACTAATAATACGGATGACCCAAAAGAGGTTATAAACCGGAAGATGGATGAAATTTTGCAGCTGAAATGGGAATTTCGAAAGAGCCATAATTCTTCATTATATGAGGTCGGGGAAAAGGTGGCGGGTTGGTTCTCGTGGTTGAACCCTGTGAAATGGTTCTCCGGTCTGTCGGAGTGGGTACAGGAAATGGTTGCTAGTGTAGGTAAGCTCCTACTCCTTATACTGGGTGTCATCTTAGCAATTGGTTTAGTTGTCAAATGTGTTCCTACTGTGTTGAAGTGTGGAAAGCGGTCTCATAGGAGTAACACTGAGAAAGAGACTGAAAGGGTGGTACCAGATACCGAGATCCTGGTCTGTGAAGAAGTATTGTATAAACCTGAACTTGAAAAGGTGATTGGGTGATAGTTTAGTACACTATCAAAGGGTGGAGCTGTCGAAGTCAGCTTATCGGATAAAGTCATTTCAATCAAAGTCTAGCAAACTTGGTTGTCTTTGTCTGAAAAGATGCGTACGGTACGCATCTACGTACAAGGGCACGCTACGGCGTGAAAGGGCGTACGCATCCACTACACGTGGCAGCAACAGTAATTGGTCTTTTACCATACATTCGCACAAACACGCATACTTATAAAATAGTACACATTAATGGTAGTTGCAACACAGTCAGTTATGTCGAAATATAGTAGTATTTATATGTTATATCAGAGTTACATGCATATTAGTGAAATACACGGAACGGGTTGAAGGAATCACATCATGAGTGGTATCATAATGAACCTTGTTACATATCCTACTGTTTGGTTCACTCTGCGAGGGAATCGCAGAGTGCATACACAAGTTATGAATGGTAGGGAATTATGAACTACTTAAGACTAAGGAATCTTGGCGGGAAGAGCAGAGCATACCCCCTGCAGAGATGACCCCCTCCTTTGGATTCCTTAGGATGAACCAGCCAATGATTGACAACCCCTTGGACATTCCTGAGACCTGGACCAATAGATGCAAGCTATACCATCTTCATTGTATTACTGTATTTGATTGTGTATATAAGCAGCAGCTTGTGATCCAGTGTGCAGACATCTTGTCCCCAGACTTCAGGATTGAATGACTGCACTGGATCCAGAGCGCCTGCGATAAGTAACAGCTGTATTTACTATTACTTCGCTTGAGCATATTATTCTACTTATTGCGAATAAATCTTTGTGCGTTGGAAACACAAATCGAGGTTCGACAATCGTTATTGGTTAGCGACAATACGCACATAACAATGTACAGAAGTCGCATTGAAGGCAAACAAAGAAGTCTGTCTCCCGCAGCAATTGTCTGCACAGCAATCTAGCAGGTAGGTGTGGTAGTGGGATATTAATGTATTTGTAATGTGAGGTTAAACGGGGGCTAATATCACGTAAGGGCAAATAATGCAATGTGGAGTCTCTGTATTAAATGTGGTGGCTAGTTTGGGGGAATTAGCCGTTATTAATTTTATGTTGGTTGGAGTAAGAGATAGAGGCCATTAGTGCTCACTCATTGATCGGGTTTTCAGAAGGTGGGTACCATTCTCTTTTCCAAACAGTGCACAAATATTCTAGGACTTGTCAAAGCAGTAACAGAACTTAAGACACCAGCTGCAGGTAGTGAAAGCTACAAGAGGTACAATGGAGTGATACAAACGCTGGAAAACTGTCCTGCATGGTCAGGAGGCATGTCTCACCATGCTCCTCTCCCAATCCAAACCCATCAGCATCTCTTAACCTGCCGTTGTGTCCAATGGAGGAGTGCTGCGTTGAACTACACAGCTAACACTGCTGCTCCTTGATGTGCCTGGTTGGTACAGAGACATCATTAGTGGGAGTTTCCTTCCCAAACAGACCAGCAGAAGAGGGAACTCGGTAAAGACCAGTGCCCTCCTCCACCAGACACTGCAGCAAGTAGAAATCTGTGCATGGTTTGCAGGTGGGGGACCATGGATGACTAGGATACTATGTTGGGTGGACCAAGACACATAAGGGGGTCCAAGCACTACTCTTGCATTCAGGCCTACTAAATCCTTAAAAAAATGGTGCTGTAGGATTCTATACCATTATTGGTCTGCAGTTGATATTCACAATGCAAAGAGTTTAGAATAACACAATGCCTCAATTGTATTGCATTTTGTCGCTACAGCTAAAATGGTGGCCCTTCAGTTAACACACCATGCAGGACAAATCTGGTACATTTACCGGAGAAACTGGCTTTTATGACATGCCATTCATCTGCAGCATCTAGAAAAAGTCCACTTTAATTCCACTTCACTTTGACATTAACAAGCTTCTTTTGTCTGAAAGTTAATTAAAAAATAATAAGTTCATTACGCACTAAAATAACTATTATGTGCATAACTGTATAGGATCTTTCAGAAACCAGGTAGAATCTTAGCAGCGCACAAGCCAAATGCTTCTCTGCGGAAATGGTTCAATGAAAGCCCCACCTTCCTCTGTCACCTACGTCAGGAATGACTTCAGCCCCAACAGCACTAGGAATTTCCAATTTAATGTGCCAAATTCTGTACTGAAAAATTAGGTTTTGCACCCTGTACCAGTTGCTTGTTTTTGCAACAAGACACAAACCAGCAACCTTTGTACAGAACTAAGCATTCAGGAGACACAAGTGACTGCTTCCTAAACTGCTGCCCGCCCCCCCCAGTGTAATGTCAGGTTCCTGGCCATTGTGATGATTCGCACATATCTGTGCATAAGACTTTAAATCCTTGTGTTCACATACAGCTTTTAAACTGGCTGGAGCCACGCCATGCGAAGCTTCACCAACATCCCCAATTACAGGTTTTAATCATTTGTTCCTTGATTTTGCCAAATGAAGATAGCATTTCCTTCTAGACCCTGGATGCCTGTAAATGTGGCCCAGCAGGAGTTTTGGTTGTAGCAAGGGGGCAGCACTGAAAATAAAAATCCTGCAAAAAATAAATAAAAAAATGAAAATACTTACCTTGCGGTCACGTCAGCTGGCGCTCTGGCTCCCTCCCTGGTCTCCTCCTCCGTGTGGCGCTCACAGTGAATGTTAGGGGTGACATCACACCTGACATCCATTGCATAGCACAGCACAGAGGAGTCACCCGCGCAAACTATCAGCAACAGTGAAAGATTATCCAGTATCTTATTGTTGTTACTCTGAATTTGGACTTTCTGCACCATGCAATTATGAACTAGCTGTGTTCTCTGTATGTATCTAATATAAACATTAAGAGATGATTGTATTTTTAATATTTTAAACCATTTTAAATGTGCAGTGCTGAGTAGGGTGAAAATATCACCCACTGTTACCCTCATCGGAGGCTGCTCCATTGAGCCATTTTTCCCGCCACCCTATCCTTAAATCTCTGTAGATTTCGATTAGTCCTCCTGATGCTACTATATCGGTGACCATTTCAAACTGGTCAATAAAAAAAATGATTCATGGGTGCAGAAAGAGTGGAAAAAAAAGTTTTTGCCATTTAATTCCCCGAACCCCACTAAGGGGCAGATGCAGGTAAGTTAAATTGCAGCTGGTAATGGGACTACTGCTTTAATCATGATTCTGCAACAGGTTTCCTAACTCTTACTAACTTTATTTCCAAGTAAGTTTAATATGTTAACTATGTTTTCTATGGTTTTTTGGATGATCAGCTATTGTTAGGGTTAGTGTATTTTATGTGCGGCCCAAACCAACTCGTTGTCTTCCAATGTGGCCCAGGGAAGCTAAAAGGTTGGACACCCCTGTTCTAGACTCTTCTGCAGCAGCATAACGATGACGTCATAATCAAGCGTCCCAGACACTCAATCAGCTGCTTTATGTGAGACCCGGGTTGAAAAACCCAGGTCCCACCATTCATACTGCAGGCTAACCAGGGCGAAAACAGGAATTACTCCACCAAAAGTCCATGGTCTAAATCCCGGGTTTTCAGACCCGGGATTTTTCAGTAACACCATTCATACTGCACCGAAACCCGGGGTGTCGGCAAAAACCCGGGTTTTTCATGCAGTATGAATGGGGTATTACACAGGTAGCATTTGGGAATACTATTAATTCTGTGGATTACAGAGGTACGACTGCTATTTGCTGGAGAACCAGATTATGTACTACAAGTAATATATGGACTTTGTAACGCGTATTTCTACTTAAATCCTGGATTCAAAATTTACTTGATCATTTGGAGTCTTTGACAGTATCTACTGTACGTATGAGATTCTTTGAAGCCCTAAAGTTAAACACTGTTCACATTCCACCACACGAAGGAGTGATATTTAACCGAGGTCTCATATCCATCCCATTGTGTATTATACTATAAAGACACTTATCCTATAATGCAAATCATGTTCAAAACACTGTATCTTAACTTTCTTAAGACTGTTGCCATGCATTTAGATCTTGTGCTTCTCCAGACCCATTGGAAACCTCACAAGGATCAGTGGTATGTAGTCCTGTGTCTTCTAAGGTTAAAAAGAAAGGAAACAAACGTTATGTGAGAGTGTATCACCTATCTTACTGGGATTTGCAGGGAGAAGATTGCTATGATTAATTTACCAGAAGTAAGAAAATACTTCCTACTAAACTGCAGCCAGTCTGAGCCAGAGCTGGTGAAAGCACTGTGGCACCATAAATGCCACTTCTTACTTTAGCAGGCAGGTGGGAGGGGGAAGCTCTTATGCTCCTATCAGACTGGGAATGTGGAGTTGGGCAGTGACATCATAGCCCAGTGCCAAACTCACAGCAGCTGGTGCCACAGGAAAAATAAAAAACACTGAGTGACATTATGTCATTCATTCAGTCACCTAGGGCCCCTAAACCTTGATGCTCTAAGTGACCAACTAGGTTCTCCTAATGGTAGCACAAATCATGGACAGAGCTCAACAAGTATATAGCAAGGCTGTGTTGTGCTGGGAAGCCAGGACATCATGTTGCCATATAAAACGCGGGGTGAAGCAAAGGTTAGTCCCTGCAGTGAACCAGAGCTGGGAGGAGAGACAGGAAGAAAGGAGAAAACAGGCATTCAGAGGGGCTGGAAGCCAGAGAAGTGTATGGCAGTAGCAGGGGAATGAGAGGGGTCTGATAGGACAGTGTGCTGGCAAGACAGAGTGTGCCAGCAAACAGAGAGACATCAGAGCTATCAAGAGATGCTGGGTGTAGCACAGGAAAGTCTGCAGAAAACCAGCTATTTTTCAGCCCAAGATTGATTGCACAGCAAAGCGAGCCTATGTGCAGAGAGGGAGACTCCCACTATTAGCAAATTGCGTGTTAGCAGAGAGGGACAGCTAGCAAGATCAGGCTTGCAGTTAGTCCACAACTGTCATCTTCAGTATAGATCCTGGTGGGGAATGTGAACGCACATGGGGTACGTAGAAGGGGCATATTGTGCTATATAGGGGGGTATGAGGCAATATAGGATGGCATGTGAAACTGAAAATATATTGAGGCAATTGGGCCTCATGTATACAGTACTTCTTTTACCACACACATACACTGGGTGTGGTAAATATTTATAGTAGTTTGTAGTGAATCATAATTAGATACAAAGAAAGAAAATGAGGAATGGGGCTCACAGGACTTGAAAAAATACACAAGTGACTTTTGCAACATCCCATATATCAACATTTAGTTTCCTACTAAAAAGGGTTCCTGTGGGAACTGAAATGTTAACGTATGATGTTATGATAAATCTCTTTTGTATTAAACACACACGTATATATCATTTTTACATTACGGTCATGCTAATTTTAGAGTTCACCAACACACATATTCAGCAGTTCTGTCGATTAATTAGAATAGATCACACTGTAAATAAAGTTGTTCTCTGATAAAACACAGTGATGAAACAAAGTCCGCTATGTAGAATACGGAGTAACCTGAAAACACATCAAATGTGGTGATGGACTAATGTTTCTCGTATCATAGATCAAATGAAGAGGAGATGATCTCTTCAGCAAGCAAACCCATTCCCGGTGCATGATTCCTGGAACGCTGCCCCTGCTGTATTAGGTTACCTTCCAACCAACAAGCACAAGAGCCAATAACCAAGTATAGAATAATACACTGTCAGGCTTGCCTGGGCAAACAGCAGGGGCATTATGAAAAGATGTTTCCTGGCCGTCACCCAGCCTGACATCACAGTATATTAAAGAACATTCCTACAAACAATGCTACATCCTCCAGAAACAAATGTTACCTGATCATGTTTGTTTATTCAAGGACATTACAGCCGTGCAGTAGCCACTTTCCTTACCAGCAGCTACAATTGTTTTTCTGCTACCTCGTGTATAAAGTGTTCCAACACCTCTTAGATTGTAAGCTCATCTACACAGGGCCACATTACCTTATGTTTCATGTGGTTCTACATAATTTGCTTAGATTATGATCCCCTCAATGTGCAGTTCTACACAATATGTCATTAATTTCTAAAGGATAATATTACAGCTTTTTCTTATTGAAAATCAATTTGTATCAATTCTCTCTTTTGTATATAAGAAACCAAGCTATAGTACTAAAAACATTAATGGATTCAGACAGTGTAATCCCAAAGTTAAGGATAAAAAAGTATCAAAATGGTTTGCAAATTGAAACAGGGCATTAGTCATTAAAATTAAGGGTTAACCCTGCCTGGGACTCCCTCTCATCTCTCATTTTTATTTTCATTGTGAATTAGCGGACGCTCACTGAAAATCGCAAGTGCTGGTCATTCCTGGGGGCCCGAATGCAAACAAAAGCAACAGATTTATGCAAAGCGAAGGCCACTGCTCATACCTACCTGGAGAGATTAGGTCACTTTGTGAGCCAAGGATGATGCCCATTGTGTGTACCTTCCCCAACCCAAACCTTCCTGCTAAGGAATGTTATCACCAATGGTAACCTTGTGATACTACCGGCAGGACCACTGGCTACTCTGTTCGTGCTCTTCCCGTTGCCAGGCAACGAGGCGCTATTCGGATCCCCAGCGGCGGCCGATTATGTCATTCTGCCGGCACCTTATTGGCTACTCACACTATTTAAGACGGTCTCTGATACCATGCTGGTGCCAGAGTATTGGGTCATCCTGCTCCAGTGTTCCTGTGTATTATTTTGCTTGTTCTGACTACTCCTTGCTCTCCAGTGTTTCCTTATTTGACCCGGCTTGTCTGACCACTCTATTGGATTCTCCCAGTGCACTGTTCACTATTGGAAGTTACTGACTCGGCTTGGCTGCCCATTCTACTGGATTCTTCCCTGCGTACCTTCGCTGTCTGCACATTTCCGAACCGGCTTACTTGACTACTCTCTCTCGTACCTCGCTATATGGCTCAGTAAAGGACCACGACCTGTGCAACTCCTGCGGCAAAACCCATACCTCCTTGCGGGAGTTCCTGGAGAAGACCGGGGGCACATTAGACGCCGTACCTTCTACTTGAGCTTCGCCAAAGTTAACAGGTACCCCTTGTTTTCAGAGTTGTGACAGGGGCATGATGTCACTTTCTTCTTATCCACCAGGTAAGCACCTGCGTGCGCCCGCCAAAATCAGGGTTACATTTGAGCTTGATCACCTTGATGGCAGAAAGAACACTTAGGACTATGATCGGATAACTTGAACCAGCAACAGGTAATTCAAGGTGACCTCCTGAGTATGCTTCAGTGTATTGTTTGGGTGGCTGAATAAGCCGGATGGCGTGGGTAACTGAGCCAGCAGATGACCAGTTATTTCATTTGTTCTGTATTTGGCTGCAAAATTCACAGCTTAAGTCTTCCCACTTTTACCCCAACCACACCACACAGCTGAATTACCTGAACTCATCTCTCCTAAGTGATATTTTAGACCAATCAGCCAGATAATTAACTCATTTGCTGAGCTGTATTGTTAGGTGAAGTTAAGAGTATGATAGTTCAAGATAAAATACCTTTTGGAAATATATTGGCAGCATGTGTAAAGAAGGTTTCTCAGAGCAAGGACTATGATGTCATCAGGAACTGTATGTTATATTTAAAAAAAAGAAAGAAAAAAAAGACCAATGTAAACAACAAAGAGTAGCAGAAGCAAGGATAAGGTGAAAACTCTGGTACCCTTTAAAATATATTGTATATAATGTTGTACAATCAGAGAGTGGGAAGGCGCCATTTACCCTTAGTTGCTGCTGCACAAAAACTGCACATTGTATCTCATACCTACCTATATATTTACGGACCACCTCCTCACTAAAGCAATGAAGCTTTATGATAATATTCTGCATATTTGCTCCATGAGTTAGTATGAAACAATGTGGGCAAATAAGGACAATTGTAAGATATTAGCTTCAAGGGCCTCATTGGTCAAGAAACGCAAAATGAATGTAATGTATATGCGCTTCTAAAAAAAACACATATGCACCAGGTATAGGCAATAAGGAGCGGATCTGAAGATATGCCGAATAGAAGTCTAGGTCTGCTCTGCTCTAACAGCCAAGACACTGCAGGATACGTCCAATGCATATGTGGAATATAAATTTACAAAAAAAAAAACCAGAAAAAGATTTACTGCACACTGACTATGTGCATACGCTCAGTCCCCTCCCTGTTCCTTCCCATGAAATTGTAGGCTGTAGTAGAGGTCCTTTGTGCTCGAAGATAAATTAGATGTTACCGCGTTATCTGGCGTATGCTGGTTCTGGCCATATGTAGAGCGATTTTACGCAAAATACGCAAAGTATCGTCATTTACACTCCTTAATGATTCAGGCCCCAAGCGTTCAGTTCTGTGTGCTGTAAAATGTGAGACCATCTGCCCCTTAACTCACAATTTGGACACAAAGAGTAGGGCCACCGAGAGAAATGCAGCTGCATCCTAGGGCTCCACATGGTGCCTTGGCCTGTACAGCCCTGTGCTGTTTGTATATCCTAGGGGTGTGTGACCATGTGGACCTCTTACTATTAGATAAATAGGTTCCCATTGACCCTTCAAAATCTACACATGCAGCGACAGCTTTTGCCAAAGCCGCGTGCGCAAATTATGATGGATGTGACTCAAAAGGAAATTATTGGTCCGTTCAACTTCCTTCCCCATAATCT
The DNA here is from genome assembly GCF_038048845.1 of Mixophyes fleayi. NCBI lineage: Eukaryota > Metazoa > Chordata > Amphibia > Anura > Limnodynastidae > Mixophyes > Mixophyes fleayi. The sequence goes on along the minus strand of NC_134410.1, from coordinate 129,092,468 downwards.
GGCTCAGCTGGGGCCATGGATAGGCGGATCGGAGTCTGCACCCACAACAATGGACACAATCAGGCCTCCAAGGGATTGTCCCCTGCACCAGGGACAAAAGACAGTTGGTCTAACCCTAACTTCTTTCTTTCAACTGCACGGACAGTAAGATTTCAGCAGATCAATGTCTTGTCAGGACAGCCTACAAATTCAAGGTGAGGATTTAAAGGGTGTTTGCTCACAGCGAAGGGCAGCCATTTTGTTGGATGTACCAATATTCAGCCCAACAATGCACCTAGTGACCGGACAGACAGGATTCAAGTTCAACCCACAAAACGGTGGCATCTTTGGTGAATAGACGAAAGGTATGCTTTAATTAGTACTATACACGGACACCAGAAACACAAAAGAAGTAATAAATGCATACAAAAGGACTTCTCCAAATATTGGTCGCTTGTGTGACAGTATCATCATCATCAGCTATTTATATAGCGCTACTAATTCTGCAGTACAAAGAACTCACTCACATCAGTCCCTGCCCCATTGGAGCTAATAGTCTAAATTCCCTAACATACACAGACAGAGACAGAGAGACTAAGGTCAATTGTAGGTCATAAATGTTGAGCAAATATATAGCCCTGGCTATAGGTTACAGAACCTGTCCCATGTGGCATTGACAACCACGCAATGTAGCTTATACAGTCCATGACACACAGGGTAAACCATGGGCCATATTGCACAACAAGCTCCACTCACTGAGAAGAAACTATTCCAGGCGCAGATGAGTCTAACCAGGAGTACCCAATGCCGTTACCATAAATCAGTTACCATAAATCAGGGGCTTCCTATATGTCATGACATGAAACAGTGGCGAGACAGAGGAATATGGAGGATATGGGATGAATTGGATTACGTCTCTGCCTACAGTTCATTTCCTGGCATGCGCAGTCCAATTTATCAAAAAATATGGCCTCTATCAGCATTTGTGTTCCTTGGTGAATTAGACCCACTATGTGCTGTCTTATGCCCAATATATCGTTTTCCCCATTTTTACTTTTTCACTGAAATAACTTTTTTTTGGGGTCAAACTAACTCCCTTGAACACACGGATTGAGCTATAAGAAAAACCTATCAAGTTGCCATGATGGCATGTGAGCGGCAGCTGGACCCTTGTAGGTGCCCATCCCAACTTTGCTTTTGAAGTAGGTATATCTATTCCATATGGATTACCCAGTTTTGTTGATACCCAAAGGACTTATTACACAATAACAGCACAACGTTTTGTTGTGTAACACAAACTTGTGACATTTGTATGAATACACACTTAGATGCGGTTGGTGTGTGTATGTTTTTACAGATTATGAGTATAGTGATCTCTACACAGAGAATCCTCTGGCTGGTGTAGGAACGCTCGTTACACAATCTCTGGGGTTACAGAGCTGTCAGCCAGTTCTGCTTTATGAAATACAATGCTAAACAGAGCTCGGCTTGACAGCTCTTCATTTTAGAGGCTCTACATTTGTTTTAGTGTCGCCATGCACGTACAATTCCCTACTAATCACTGATGAAGCTGACAGATGCTTTTTCTGCTACTAAAGTGGGAGATCCCTCAGCACTGTCATCCTCTAACGCTAAATATAGTGTTGCAGTGGATCTGTCATCTTACACAGATGCACATTAAAACCCTTCCTATCCAGAGGTGTTCCCAGCTTCATGACCATGACAAATGCCACACTTATGGCATGCGTCTGTTACACGGAAAGTACTTATTGTACTCGCACATTGTACTCACTCACATTTTTTTCCAAGATATACTTTGTCTAGAATATTGTAATATACATCTTTGTACAGGTATGAGATTTCCTATTTGGGAAAAAAAAATATTTTTTTGCTGCTACTTTAAAAAGCAAAAATCAAAACAAAAAGACACCCGTCCCGACCATATCCCTTGTACACCCAAGTATGACCATATCCCCACTAAGTCATTTTCTTTTAGGTAACGGCCCTTTTGGGGTCCAAGTATTAGGAATGTCCCATCAAAATCAATACCACTTTGAGTTATACCAAGCTTCTCCTCCTACAGTCACTGTGAACAAAATGGCTATACAATTGAATCATAAAGACAGCACATATACAAGAAAGGTTAGCAATAAATTGAGACATAAGGTTATTCCATAATAGGAAGATGCAATAAGAAATATCCAAAACGTAGTTATCTGAACTGCAAATATAATTAAAAAGGTAAATTCCAAATGCTAGATTAATAAAGTATATATAAAAAGCATACAAGACAGGACAGCAATAAATAAAAAGAAGGGGAAGTAGAAAATTATTGTGATGTGGAAGCACTTTCCATCAATATCGCCTCACCGTGACAATGAGGAACACGTCTAGTGGTCAGCGGCACTGGCACAGTTTGTTGAGAAGATGACCTGGTTTTCGAAGCCTGTAGATGTTTATTCCAAGATAGCTAGGCCTGACTCATGAGATTAGATATTTTTGGGACGTAAAAGAGATAACTCATGCACAAATAAACCAGCTTTAATATAAAGTTCTGAGAGTGTGGGAAGTTTTGTCGTCTTCCAAACCTTGTCAAGGGCCGAAAGGACAGCCAGTAGTAATTGGGTCACCACCAATATGTTCAGAATGAGTCCCAGTAAGAATATCTTAGGGTTTAATGAAACCTGTGACCTTAGATAACACTCAAGCTACCATTTGTCAAAAGTTGGGCACTACTCTGCAACCACTGTTAAAAGGTACCAAGATCGCCACATCTGCAGAAACAAGGTGAATCATTGCTGGTCGAAAATATTTTATGAAGTGCTCTCTCTGTATGTATAGTAGAAGCGGAACTACAAGAAGCCTCTTTTCCAGTCATGGACCACTCCATCTCTGAAAGCTCCATTTGCAAGTCTGACCCCCAATTTGAATTTTTGAGCTTGTTCGACTCATCTGAGCGATGAATAAAATCATGGAAAGATTCTTGAAGAATTAGGGTTTTGTTGGCATAGTAACTCAAACTGTGTTTTCCCACTCTCCTTTAACATTAGATATAGTAGTATCTTTCAGAGTTTGGGATAGAGAGGTTTGCTACAAAGTGTTGACTTTTGAAGTTTTGGATACAATGATGGAGCTAGTTGCCAATTGGCAAAGGAGTGAGAGTCCTGGGGTCAAAAGATAACTTAGAAAAAATAGGTGTAAGAATATAAAAAGTGGTAACTCGGTGTGTCTTGTGTATGTGGGTATATATATTTGCCCCAGAGATGTAGCATGTGATTTAAAATCTGCAACGAGTCTGGATTTAGTTGTTATTCAGAGGCATGGAGCCACAACAGAGAAGGGAAGCAGCTAATCCTCCTTGACGATTGGCTCTAGATAAGAGATGTGGCAGAGACGCGTGGTTTCCTGTGTAGTCAGACAAATGCATATAGAGCCTTCGATAAATGTACTAAAGTGTGAAAGTGATACAACAATTTAGGGAGAAATGTAATTTTTCACCAGTTTCGCTACCAAACTAGGAGATATGATAACTTTCCTAAATTAACAAATATTTTTTAAGCTTAGTAACCATAGGAGTACATTTATGAACATATAGGGCCTGATTAATTAAGGAATGCAAATGCAGATACGTGCCGTATTTTGCGCTAAATTGCACTGCACATGCCCAGAAAATAACTATATGCAAGTGAACAGAAGTGTATGCAATTCATCTGCGAGTGCAAATTACATTTCTGACAGTCACTTCTGACAGGAATGGGGAGGGGACTGGGCGTATGCATGTAGTCAGTGTACAGTAAGGGCGTGCCAAGCTCGAGCGCACACAGCAGCGTCAGATTCAAACTTTGGGCATCTCTAAGGTAGGTGTTTTTCTGTTGTATCACTTGCACCAGTTACAGGTCAGGTGCAAGTAATAGTGATGACACTGTGTATACAGCTAGGACATGTCTGCAATCAGGAGCAACTGTAACAATGCATTTTATGTACAAGAGACAGGTATTTCAAGGGGTAAAAAATCTTTTTTTTTTGTTTAATAAATTTTCATTAATGACTATTATTAACAGGTGACGATAAGCGAATACTTTTTTTCATGTGCGTTCTGATGGGACTTTATATTGAACATATGTATTGTATGTATCCGTCAGTTTGTTGTGTCTGTGTAAATACGGCAAGTGGCATATGGGCGGAGCATATCTAGACTCGTATTCAAAAGGAGACGTTTCTTCAGATTCGCTAGTAGTCGAATACGGATATGTGTAAGCCAGATTTATGCGTTTTTAAAAAACGCACAATGCGCTCCCTGATGAATCTGTCCCATAATGTAAGGTTAATGCCTAAAAACAGATGCTTTTGTTGAGTTCAACTGTAACCAACATACATTTGTAGTAACTTCAGCAGATGGGGAAGTAAGGAGATGCTCGGTGCTCGTATTATTGAAAGAAATGGGCCTACAGCTTTTACAACTGAGCGAGTCCTTACTTTCTGACCAATAAAACCAAGTGGGCTGTTAACATGTGTTAGAAGGTGCCTCACCGTTAAAAAGAAGCGGGACCAACGCTGTAATTGTGGAGTCACATGGAAGAAACTCAACTTTATTATGAAATTCTGAGACCGTGAGAAGTTCTGTCTTATTCCAAACATCTGCAAGGGCAGCCAATAGGGATTGTGTCAGCCCCTTTGTAGAGGAACCCTGCTTAGTGTGTTTAAGGATCAGCTCCGGTAAGAACAACTTCTAATATAATAATATATATTTATAATAATATTGTTTAAAGGTTTTGTAGCAACAATTGGTGAAACCTGTCAGGTCCCAGTGGTTTACCATTTTTTCACATCCTTAATAACCAAGTGTATTTCTGAGTCTTTAATAAGAGCAGATATCACATTGGATTAATGTATGAGGCTTCTTAGAATAATGGTAGATATATTGCTTTTTATGGAAAAGTACTAAACTAGCTTGTTTTGTTAAAAGGGAAGAAAGAACATTTCTTAAAACTTGTATCTGTATTCCTACAGCCTGTCGCTGGTGTTATATTTATCAGAAGTCAATGCAGGAAACAGCGAGGTGCATTCAGAGATTTCATGCTGTTGAGCTTATTGGGAGGCGTACTAAATGAGAGTAAAATGTTCAGAGAGTGAATTCTCTATTTTCTGTAATAGAACTGGGTCCTGGAGGAAGTAAAACTTAGACCAAGGCAGGACAGTAGATGTGGTCTACTTAGATTTTGCAAAGGCCTTTGATACAGTGCCACACAAGAGGTTGGTTTACAAAATAAGGGAACTGGGTCTAGGAATCAAAATTTGTACTTGGATCGAAACCTAGTTGGAGAATAGGGAACAGAGAGTTGTGATAAATGGAACATTTTCTAATTGGTCAAAAGTCTTAAGTGGAGTACCTCAAGGTTCCGTGCTGGGACCACTCCCTTTTAATATATTTATTAATGACCTTGGTGATGGTTTAGAGAGTAAAGTTTCTATTTTTGCAGATGACACTAAACTCTGTAAGGTAATAAAATCAGAGCAAGATGTAGCTTCTCTACAGAGGGACTTAAATAAACTGGAGGATTGGGCGGCCAAATGGAATATGAGGTTTAACACAGATAAATGTAAGGTTATGCATTCAGGGATCAAAAACAAGAACGCAATCTATAAATTAAATGGAATTAATTTAGGAGAATCTATAATGGAAAAGGATTTGGGAGTGCTCGTAGACAGTAGACTTAGCAATAGTGCTCAATGTCAAGCAACAGCTGCAAGGGCAAACAAAGTATTGGCATGCATAAATAGGGGCATAGATGCAAGGGAAGACAGTGTAATTTTGCCACTGTATAAATCGTTGGTAAGACCTCATCTTGAATATGCAGTACAGTTTTGGTCACCACTCTATAAAAAAGATCATTTGGAACTAGAAAGGGTTCAGAGAAGGGCGACAAAATTGATAAAGGGTGTGGAGTCATTAAATTATGAGGAAAGGTTAGCCAGTTTAGGCATGTTTACTTTAGAAAAGAGACATCTAAGGGGAGATATTATTACTATGTACAAATACATTAGGGGTCAATACAGAGAGCTTTCATGGGAACTTTTTACCCCAAGGACCATACACAGGACACGTGGTCATCCCCTAAGGTTAGAGGAGAGGAAATTTCACAACCAGCAAAGGAAGGGGTTCTTTACAGTAAGGGATTCTTTACAGTATGGAATTCATTGCCAGGGAAGGTTGTGATGGCAGATTCAATAGATATGTTTAAGAAAGGGTTAGACAAATTTTTAGCGGAAAGGTGTATCCAGGGATACGACCGTTAATTTAAAATGAAGGATAGTAGTGGATATAGGGTAAAAATAGGACTGCAATATTGAGTCTGGGGGGATTTTGACAATTGAAACAGATTGGCGGTTGCTTACTCTGGATCAATTTCAAATATAAGTGCAGGATCGCAGGAGATCCAAAATAGGTTGAACTTGATGGACTGGTGTCTTTTTTCAACCTCATCAACTATGTTACTATGTTACTAATTTCCAGGAGCCCTTCTCCTCAAAAGCTCCCCTCCTTCTCAATTCGAAAAAGCGGCGTGTCGAAGCCTGACCTGGCCGAGTAACTTCTGTATTATTCGCATGAGTTTTCTGATGCAGATTGTGTCTGTCAATGGAAATGAAGTCAATTCCAAAGTAAATCCAGGGGGCACGCCAGTAGAACGAATAGTCAGAATCTAAAATATTAAGGTCTCTCATCACACATCAACTAAAACCTGTTAATTTAAGCTGTAAAAGAAATGCTTTGTAGTGAATGTCAAGGGTATACTCGACAGCTCCATCCTGCACAAGATCTGCGTCTATCATCCACACTCATTACTTCCTCCTATTCCCGGTTACAGTAGTTTTTTTGAGCTGCACCCACTTTGTGGAATTCCCTCCCTCGCACAGTAAGACTTTCCTCTAGTCTTCAAACCTTCAAGCAGTCTCTGAAAACCCACCTCTTCAGACAAGCTTATAATATTCCTCTACCACCCTCTTAATCTGCCTAGGTTACCCTATTACCACCCATTACACAGCTAACGCAAGACAACAACCCTCTGACCAACACTGCTGTGTGACTGGCTCATACAGCCACTAAGCACTTTTTTTTTACCTTTGCAATCTGGTTGGACCAATATGCAATATGTAGCACTTATACCACATGTATCAGACTCCCATTGTCCAGTAGATTGTAAACTTACGAGCAGGGTGCTCTTACATCTCTGTCTTTCTGTATTACCGAGTACTGTTTTATTGCTCTGTTTGTTCACAATTGTAAAGCGTACGAAATATACTAGCTCCATATAAATAAATAAATGATGATGAGGATAACAGACTGTGATTGGAACCATAACAATGTCAAGAGATCTCAGAAACTTTCTATTATCATATACAGGAGAACCCATATTCTATAGGCAGCCTAGCCAATGAATAACTGTGTACTGGACTGTCAGACAAATCTGGTAAGAACAGTTCAACAGTGTCTCCGATAGTACAGATTACTCCATTCTTGGAAACCTGTAGTTTAGAGTGGAAGCACTGGTGAAACTTCACTCTGTAGCTCTTAAGGATTCAGTTATCGGTCAAGATAAACACCAACAGACAATGGTAGAGCGTTATGAAGGCAATAGCAGCTTTGTGCTGAACATCAGGGATGGAGTTCTAGAAAAAGCAGCCATTAACATTTTTCAGAATTAGCTGAATGTCAAAAGATATTAACGCATCTAAAGCTGCCTTAGCCTCACCCCTCCCCATTAGATTAAAGGTCTGCTCCCACCTCATCCACCTTTGCATCCTTATATCATGCTTCTTGCTGGTTCTGTACAAGCATATACCTCACCTATTAAGTCTTATGTGCAATTTTATGCTTAATTTCTTGCACTTATGTTCCCTGTATTTTTCCTGTTGGTCCTATACATCTTTGCACGTTGATCTCCTTCAACACCGTAGGACAATGCAGAATTTTGTAGCGCTATATAAACAAATGAAAATAAGAACAGACCCTCTAGCGTCAGGGCAGAGACGACTTGGCCTTACCAGAACCAAGCCTTCCTAGAAAGGAACCTAAATAACGACATCCAAGTGTCGCAGAAGTGAGCCAACAGCCACAAAACCGTATGCAGACCTGAATGCAGATATGCCTTTTACAGCCATCTTATTTGCGCCAGTCTAGGACAGGTGCCAATACATGTTGATGATGATGCCAGCTAACAGCTTCTGTTTGGTTAATTGCGATTTTACCTCTGTAGCTGCTGGGTGCTGTCTTCATTGCTCATGTATATATTATAAGATTTGTGTGGGCATATTTAAAAAATGTTGTGGGTTTATTTCTGCAACTTTCATGCCAAGGAATGTTACATCTGCTGTATTATATAAAGCCTAATGCTTGTTTTGAAACAAAAACAAATGGTTACAAAGTGTTACTGCGCTTACAACCTGTGTATGTATATCTGGGTGTAAGTATGTCTGACCTAAACCTGGCAGATATGCAACAGGCGCACCCCATATGGGTTGAAGAACGTTATTTTAGTGTGCAAATTACGCCCAAATTGCCATCAACTTTGTCAGATCTTTACATTCTGATGCAAACATGAACGAATAACATGATATGTAGGTAGATTTTAATATGCTGCAGATTCGGTAAATGATGCTAAAAGTTCATTTTTAAAATAAATGTTACTGTTTGTTGCCTTCTTTGTCTCCATTAAAATAGGAAAAGCCCAGTTTGATTTTGGAAACTTTAAAAATGATCCACTTGCCCGTTGTGATGATAAAGATGGGTTTACACTTTAGTCAAGTGAAAGATGCCCCCCCTACTCCCCTGGAGAGGTTATAGGACTAAATAAGGTTGGGTAAAAATCCAGAGAGACAGCTCTGTTCTCGCCCAGCTCTCATTCTTTACATTGATTTTCCACTGGCTGTGTAATGTCTCTGACTGTCAGTAGATTGTCACACAGCTCGCTGCCCATTGGCCATAAGAATAGTACATTGTAGCTGGGACATGGAACATGCCTGTCAATGGAGTCTCACTTTTGTTTTGTGACTCAGCTGAGATGTCTGCCTAGACTGCATCAGTCATTTTTACCATATGCTCAGCCCCCTTCCCACCGTCTCCCCAGGTGACTCATATTATCCCTTACAGTTCATGATTTTCAGTAGCTAAAATAAAAATAAGAGGTATAGGAGGTTTGGCTATTCCTCTACTGTAGAAAAGTCCTTAGAGAAATCCTTTTTTTAAAAGCTTTATAAGGAAAGTGGTCTTATTTGGGAATCATGGCGATGTCAGATTAGAGAAGGATGGTCCAGATAGGGATATTGGGGGTTCCTGTGGAAGACAGACTAAAGCTAGCTTCAATCCATTGCCCGGTTGAACCCAGCATACAACTTCAGAGCTCTGCCAACTACCCAGCAGATCGTCAGGAGTATTTAGCCGGCGCAACCAGCAAGGAGATGCTAGTGAAGAAGCCCATTAGTGCCATTAATACCCTCTTCTAAATTCGATGTGCACTTGACACTACTCACCTTCTGTGGGTGGGCAGTTTGGTCAAACGGAGCCAGAATGGAGGGTCAGTGATGACTGACATCTGGATATAAAGCATGATGAATAGGATTGTGTCTTCACTGAATCTGATATAGTTCAAATCGCTTAAAATACAGGTCATTTGAGCTACTGTGACATCACCGACCCTGTCCAGCCAAACCACAAAGTTAATGTCTTCAATGCAAGGCTGAAAAGCAGCCATTCACTCTGTGTCTGCTCTATTAGAAAAGCCCCACCCTTCTAACATGGCAGCCCACTACAGAGGGATGATATAGAGAGCATGATGGACATATTTAGTTCAATATAAAATCCCCAGTTTGTGTGTATTTGTCAATTGGTATATATTAATAGGAAGTAGTTGCTTATTCTTTAAGACTGAATATTAAATACACTTTGGTTCAAATGAAATCTAAAGAACTAAAACAACACAGCTAAAATAAATCAGTATAATTTCAGTGCAGATGGATATGCACATTGACATGTTCAGTATGCTTTTACTTGCTTAAAACTGTAGCATGCAATTATTACCTCCCTGGTTGAAGCATAGTGGTTTTATGATTATACTATTCTGTATTCTCAGAAACATATGTAATGCAATCGGAATTTTCATAATAGCTTCAAGGCCAGTAAATGCTATATGTGTGTATTACCTCGAAATGTCATCCTGCGTGTTTCTCGGGATTCAGGGATAATTCCCTAACAAACTAATTCACAGAAGATTCTAAAAAGCCTGCTGACATCAGCTCTAGATCTCACCTTTGCTAAATGTTCGGTGGGGTTCCACACCTTATGCTATATGTTGTTTAATGGTTGTTCAGGCTATGATCGACAACCTCCCCAGCACTCTCCTTCATGTAAGAGTACAACAGTCATGGTTATTGCCCTAAACTTACATTTGGAAACCTGATTAATGGCCGAGTTTTGTTTTTGTTAAAAAAGGGGTAGGGAAGAAATTGGCGTTTAGCATGTCAGCTTCTCCAACAAGCTGGAGTTAAAAAGATGTCTAAAACTTTCCACACAGAGCGCCAAGCCAAGCACTTTGGCTGTGCAAGTCCAAAGATAAAATATCTAGCATTTGGGAAGAAAGTACTGCTGCTTTGTATAGGAAATCAGGGCTATAGAGTATACATATTAATAAATCCTTCACTGGAGTCAATTTATCGTAGGTATAGATAGATAGTTCTAAATATACAGTGATATTTTGGGTGCCATATCTAATATAAGAGGGCTCATTTAGGGCATTTGCACTGTTTGATGTAATTTGTTTGCAACAGATGTATGAAATATCATCTAACAATGTATTCTGTACTTCTCTAGCAACAGATGTATGAAGTATCATCAATCAATTTATTCTGTACGTCTCTAGCGACAGATGTATAGCACATTCCATAGAAAGGAGTTTTTGAGCGCTCATACCTCAATAATGGGACATGTAAGTGTCCCGAAACGTCGGAGTAAACATAACTTGCTGAACCTGTGAGGGTTGCTGGATGACTTTACTTTGGCTTGTGACACCCACTCTAAAGTCAAATAATTAAAAAAAAAAAAAGCATCTTCATACCAGTCTGAGTTTCATGGACTTTTCTGTTTAAGTCCTGGCGACATCTGAGTACAGGAGACTTCTTCACCAAGAGATAGCCTATAGGTCAGGCCTAGCCAACCTCTGAGTCTTCAGGTGTTGTGAACTACAAGCCCCAGCATGTTTGCCAGTAGATAGCCAGCCGATAGTTGGCAGGGCATGATGGGACTTGTAGTTTCACAACACCTAGAGAACTACAGGTTGGTCAGGCCTACTACAGGTGAAGGCACAAGCCTACAATTAGTATTTAGTGCGTTTTAGGTATTTGATGAACTTTAAAACAAGTACTATTTTAGGATGGATAACTGGCTAATCTGCATTAATTTTTTTTTATTTTTTTTTAATGGGGTTTAGATAGATGCTGGTGACAGCAAACGTTGACATTTGTCGAACACTATGTCCAACTTTCTTTCAAATAATATGTACACTGTTTTATATACATGAAATATGTATTTTGTTATATTCATGCTTTTGTTAGAAAGCAAACAATTTGTTTGGACAGATTATCTCAACAGACAGGAAAATTAATCTATTTATAATGGTATTGGGTTTACATTAGCTTATTCAAGTGCCTCATTGTAGCTGATTAGAAGGCAAGCATTGCTTCATGTTAGCATTGTTTGTGAACATATGGTAGTGATTTGGTTACCCTAGCACTGAATCTGAAATACAGACACATACAGTATATGTGTGAAACATTTCAGGAATCGCTGTAAATGAAAACTGACGTTTGGGGGGGGGGGGGGGGGGGGAGTTGGAGCATCTATTTACCATAGTTAAAAACATCAATCAGAATACGGAATTTGGGGCAATTTAGTAAACTAGAGTCAAATTGTAAATCCTGTTTGACCCCCAACCCCTCCTCTGAAAATCAATTCTCTATATAATATGAAAAGGGATTAATTTATACAGGACACAAGTCCAACTGGCTGGATTTCTAGGACACAAGGCCATAACTGAGCCGTCTGTAATTATTGGACCATGGTACGGAGGGGTTGCTGGTAACCAAGTGGTCATCTTTATCCTATCTAATGTTTCTGCTATAGCAATACAGCACAGCTGTTATCAAGACATCCACTTTGGGTCTGGTCCGACGAAAGCCAGAGTTTGGTCCAAAATCGAGGCTGAGGGTCTGGGATTGCTCTCTTTATCTTCTCTCCTATGGCTTCCAAGATCACGTCGCTCTAAAGGAGTGTTGCTTCATCCAGTAGTTGCACATTCTCTATCCATTTGGGATTCGTCCTCCCAGAAATTTGCCTTGTCTCCCCATCCCTGCCCGGTTATTCCGCTATTTAACTCTCCAGAATTTCCTCCAGGTCTCCATCATAGCGCATTCCAGCCGTGGTATTCGCGGGGAGTCACTTACCTTAATCATTTATCCACATCGGCTACCTTTCTCGTTTTCTGAAATTCAATCACATATCCATATTCCCTCAAAACACTTTTATCAGTTCTTGCAACTCCGCCACTTTCACAGTGTTGTTAAAGATCGTCTTCTATCCCGACCCCTCTCCACATTTGAAGCCCTCTGTTTACGCCAATCTTCAACCAAAGGGCTAATTTCAACGCTCTACTACGAACTTGCCCCTTTATCTTCAACCTCTAGGGCCTCTCACGAACTGGCCTGGGAGCAGGACCTTGGTGAGGAGCTCTCGGAGGTGGAATGGTCTGACATTTACGAAAATGCCGCCTCTAGTTCCATCTGCGTTAGAATCAAGGAGAACGTCTACAAAGTGCTATACCGATGGTACTATGTGTCGTCACATCTATGCAGAATTCTCCATAACTCATCCGATCGGTGTTGGCAAGGGTGCTCCCAAGAAGGCACATTCCTCCACATATGGTGGTCGTATCCAAAATTATCAGGCTTCTGGGTTGAGATTAGAGGCCTGATTAGTGCAATTCTTCAGGTGGACATTCCCCTGGAACCCAAATTCTTTCTACTCCCTCTGGGGGCTTCCTCGGCATCCCGACACCAGAACAAACTGATTAAGCACATTGTTTCGGCAGCTACTTGCCAAATAGCGGCAGACTGGCGTATGCAATCCCCTCCCTCCATGCAGTCCATAATCAATAGAGTCTGGCAGACTCAACAGATGGAGTATATGACCAGCATTATTCGGAACACTTTGAGAGCTTTCACCAAGGTTTGGGATCCATGGCTAGCCTTCTTTCAGGCGTGCCCACCCTTTACATAACCCAGCTCTAATACCTCACTTCTTTCTTGGACTTCTCCCCTCTTACAGTGGATCTAGTCACCTCTTATCTTTCTTCCGTCTCTTCCTTTTCTCTCACTCTTTTCTTTCTCTATACCCTCTCTTTCTGTCTCTCCTCTCTCATTAAAAACTTGGGGTCAGTTGCTACTACTACATTTAAAGTTTCATTTGACTAAGTGTTTCGCTGGATCATTGCTGAGCATTGATTTGATTACTTTTTGTCTATTTCTTTCAACTGTATTCTTTATGTCAATCGTCTCTTATTGTTGTATTGACTTTTAAAAAAAAGAAAAAAAGACATCCACTTTGGGCATCATATACAAAACATGTTATTTGAAAGCATTTAAAGCATTGCCAAAACGCAATAAATGTGCTAGGTGGCTGATGGTCTGAAAAACAATGGATGCTGAATGGACTTGTATCCACATTTTTTGATGAGCGCTCACTTTACGTTTATTTCCACGTCGCTACAACGTTCAGAAGTGTTAGACGTGTATTAAAAATATAACACAGTTCTATGGAAATGCCCATTACAAATACACACAAATTTAAAGGAACACAAACATGGAAGGTACCATATATGACTAAATGGAATATTAGATTACAAAGTCATAGCAAACTTTTCAATGTGATTTCTGCAAGTAGTTACTTTCGAACATATCCTCAAAAATAATGCCTTTTAGGTTTAATCTAAAATTATGTTAGAGCACATTATGAAAACAAGGTGAACATCTCAGAGATTGATTCAAACAGGACTTGACAGCACTGAAAATCCAAATAAGTAGCTTCTATTCCAAAAAGAAAAAATCTTCATCGAACTACAGTTCTTGAACAATTCCATGAAAAAGTGGCAGTAAATTTGGATTTATTCTAGACTTAAAAGTTTTACTCAATGTTTAGTATAACATAACACACGTTTTGCAAGAGACAGGAGACAATGTAAACGCTATAGATGGCATAGAACATAATTTGGACATCGATGAAGGTACTCTTCCCACGTCCATTGCTTCGCATTCTTTCCTCCATTTGCACCATATGCTCACTCATATGGCATGATCCAACGCTTTCACCATACATACACTCTACAACATGAACAAAACAAGTTCTACAGCCGACAAAACAATAGTAAGTGAACAACAACTTTGTCTATTTCCACTACCTCCAGTTTCGATGCTCAAGTGTCTGCACATATCGTTGTTCTTGCAAAAGGCAGCATTCTACAGAGTTTTCAATTAAAATTGGCACATAACAGGGCTTTTAACACCACTACTCTCCGCACTGATGATGGAGCCACTGGCGGCAAGGATCTGCAACATAAACATCGATATTGCGGGCATCAAAGCTGGTGTCCACGACTACAAGCTCTCCATGTACAAAGATAACATTCTTCTTACTTTAGCAATCCCACTGGTTCCAATGCCCTCTCTCCACAAAGAGCTTAGAATACACAGAGACCAATCCAACTTTAAAATAAATGCAGAGAAAACAGAATTTCTTCCGCTTAACCTCAAATTGCATGAATGCCTGCCACTCAAAGCAAGCTACAACTTCTGGTGGCAACACCACAAGATAAAATACCTGGGTATCTACCGGACCAGATCTTATGACCAGCAATTTTCCAAATCTTTCATATGTCTTAAGAAAAAACCTGGCTACAACCAGATGTACATATCCTGAGTTGGCAGGATTATAGCGATACAATTAATGTCCTTCCAAGGAATTTAAGACACTTCCAATGAGTGCCTCTAGACAGTTTATGAAGACCCTACAGAAGCATATAGTGAAAGTGATCTGATCAGGTAAAACGCCTTGTATACTTCACTGACACTCTAAACATGGCGGCTTGGGTCTACCAAACACACAAAATTATTATTTAGCAACTCACCTTTCCCAGTCAGTCACAAGTCACGCAAATACACATACTAGGCTTGGGTGGACATTGAAGCATAACGAATGGATATATTCCCCATAAACTGTGCACTGGTTGGCTCGTAACCTAATGCGGCTACACCCAATAGTTAGATTTTCATTAGCTATATGGGGTCACTGGGCATGTACCTACAAGCTAATACACAGCTTTGGGACAATGTCCTTTGAGCCATGGACGAGACAGGACATTAAATTTACCAATTAATTTTTATCAGATATTGTTCCACTGCACCTATTTCCAGAGTTCAGTGAATTAAAAGAACCATTTTATCTCAATGCCAAGTACTTTCTCCATATCTGCAGCTTGGACACTTTTTCAATTCAAATATAGAATTGAGACTCAACCGTCCCCGTTAGACGCTTTTTGTTGGCATAGAGTTTCCACTAGAGCAGAGTTTCTTAATTCCAGTCCTCACGCACCCCCAGCAGATTATATTTTCAGGATTTCTTTAATCATGCACAGTTGACTTAGTTAATTTGGCTGGGTGAATATTTATCCTGTTCCACAGACAGAAATCCTCAAAACATGAGCTGTTAGGGGTGCGTGAGGACTGGAGCTAAGAAACACTGCTTTAAAGGTTTAGTCTCAATAATTTAGACCGATAGCTCAAGAAAGGTGTACACAAACTGAGGGGGGAGGATAATATGGTTGAGGCCTTGGTGGTTGAGGGGTGGGCCTGAACTTGGGAAAACACAGCTAAAAGCTCTATCTTCGTTAAGATTGAGGAGAACTCTTAAAGGGTTCTCTAAAGATAATATTTAGTTCCAACACGTCTCCACACACTCTACATTAACTCCTCCAACAAACTTTGGAAAAACTGTGGGCTGAAGGGAACCCCGGCTGATACCTGGCAGTACCATCCTAGGATAACCAGGTTCTGGCTCGGAATACACAATCACATTCAGTCGATAAACTGAACTAAGCTTTGCCGATGGATCTCTAGATTTTTTTTCTCCAACCATCATCCTCATCTATTCTGAAACACACCACAAACACTGATTGCACATATGTTAAATTCAGCAAAAGTTCTATTAGCCTGTAATTAAAAAAACAATTATTCTCCCTCAGTTTTTAGTAATTACTAAAAAATTGGCAAATAATACATCATCTAGAACATATTTCAAGTATTCTCCATGATTGCCCAAAGTTTTATAGCACACGGTCATCATGGTTGAAATAACTATGCTTCAGTCCGAAATCCCTCACTCCCCAAAACCCTAAGAAGAAATATCCTGCTACTAACTCCCTCCCCCCTCCCCACACACACACCTTTCCCCCCTAACCTTCCTTATGCCCCCTTAGGGATATTGAGGTTCCTTCAGATACATGTTGATTAACATTTAATTGTCAGACTTGAGCCGAATATGATGTATCTGTTTGAAATGTTTTTGTGGCCTTGCTTTGACTCTTCCCCCCTTTCTTTTTTTCTGTAAACCTCCTAAATTTCCTTAAATAAAAGTATAAAGTTTTGTTTTAAAAATAAATAACTAAAAACTGACTAATGAGATAGATCCTCTTTCTTGGTGTGTATATTTAATGCAGTACTCACAATATATATATCCCTGTCGTGCTAGGGGGGTAGGAAGCCATTAGTTGGCAAAAAAAAATTGTCAGAATATAACTGAATTGAAACTAAATTTAACCATCTATATTATTACAAGCTTTAGGATTTTGCCTTTTTTGTAGTGGAGTATAGAAAGCTGTGTTTTATTATAATTTCAGTCTGCCAAGGAGTATGCACGTGTTTCCATGTACAAAAATTATGTTTTTAATAATAAATACCAAAATGTCTCTATTGTCTTTTTAAAATGTTGGGACTTGGAGGTTCTATATATGCCCTTGGAGGGAACTGTGTGACAAACATTAGCTCACCGTCCCTCCAAAGCATCCCTAAAGATCGTGGCAACTATACAATGGAGTCTTGGACCTTCCTGGCCCAGGTTTTCATTAGCAAAATAATTTGTCAGGCATTCCAAATAAAAGCAACATTCGGGTAGCAAATACAGTGAGCGAGATGTTTTGTAAAACAGAGACGGGCAATAAAGAAAGGAGCTCTGCCTCTAAAGGGTAGTTAAAGGGAAGAACGCTGGCATGAACCAAGCACACATTTTTAACATCTGCTGTGTTTAAAAACACGAGTCAGAAACAGACGTTTGAGATTTTCTGTTGTCATTGGCAATGGGTAGGCGGCCAGACCCACTCGCTGTCACCAAAAAAAGCTGGAAGAATGCTGAGCTAACAGGGGTTACAGGACCACATGATGGAGATTTAGCGATTCCAGACAACAGCAAATACAATTTTAATGGAAAGAGTTAACAACTGACATATAATACCCAAAAAGGTGCATGCTCCTTACTGTAGACAACATAGGTACGCAAAACACAAATTGCTCTCTTTACTATGAAGGGAAATCAGAAAATGCAAGTTGCTCATATATTAAAGATGATTTCAGATATATATTTTGCATAATGTCAGATATATGAACACTATCACCATTATCCAGGCAATGTTAGAACGGCTAGCTGAACAACGAATTTGAAAAGTTTTCCATGTTGAAACGCTTCACAGTGACTTAAAGTGAATTGACTGTATCATGATAGATTAATTCAACACTGGAACCCATTAGAACAACAAGATGTTTGTAAGATGCTTCAGAATGTATACATTATGAAGCATCTTACAAACATCTTGTAGTTTGTTTTTTGTCAGAGTTTAATTCATCCTGCAGATGGGAGGGCACCTTTATAATAGATTACAAAACAATTACCTAGCAATATTTTTTAGCCAGGCGAAGTCTTTGCGGCCCAGACTTTTCCAGCAAGCTCCCATAATATCTTCCTACTCATAGACTGGGAGCATCACTTAGAGAGAAAGGATTGTTCTGGGTGAGTCACTATGGCACTAGAGCAGTGGTGGCCAACAGGTGGCCCTAGGACCACATGTGGACGTCTGAGCATTCATCAATGCCCCCCAGCTCCTTCCTCCTTTATGATCAGGTTTGTTATGGCTTGTAACCCTTTTTTTAAAACGCCTGCTGATATGTTATTACAGATGTGTGTTTCTTCGCTTAAATGTTTTACCTAATTACTGAGATTAAAGGTGATGTGAGGCCTTTAGGCAGGTTAGAGGGCCACCCATGTGGCCCCTGTAGCGTATCAGGTTGCCTGTCACTGCACTAGAGAATGATTGGCTATCACACTGTAGGACTACTTAAAGGACATCACTGCTGGCAAATGTCACAGCAGCACAGAGGATCGACTTTATACCAAAAAATATGGCTGTTTTTGGATCTACTGGACTACCAGTACAATTCCCACTGTCTGCTCACTCTCCTTGGACCACCACAAACCTTTCAATCCACCCCGTACTTCCAAAGCAGCCAACCGTAACTACATATCTCTACTACCCTTTCTTCCCTTCTCCTGTGCACTTTGGAATGCCAGATCTGTTTGTAACAAACTTGTATCCATTCATGATCTATTTCTTTTTAAATTCCTCAACCTCCTTGCCATTACAGAAACTTGTAGCTCTGTCCTACAGGGGACTCTCCCTCAGCATACTCCCAGACCTGGAAACAGAGAAGGTGGTGGAGTAGGCATTCTAATTTCTCCAAGCTGCAACTTCCAAGTCATACCAACTGAACCCTCACTCTCATTCTCTTCCTTTGAAGTCCAAACTATCTGTCTATTTTCTTCTCCCCACCTTCATGTTGCGGTCATTTATCACCACCCAAATGCAGTTTCCCAATTCCATGACAACTGTGTGACTTATTTCCTAACCTTTGGGCGATTTCAACATTCCCATTGATAATCCCACTGTCTCTTCTGCCACTAAACTTCTTTCACTTACTTTCTCCTTTGGTCTCTCCCAGTGGACCTCATCTCCCACCTACTGTGATGGGCACTACTTTGACCTTGTCTTCTCCCACCACTGCTCCATCTCTAGTTTCTCAAACTTGCCATGCCCTCCCCCTGCACACAAATCCACAGCGACGCCTAAGTAGTCTTAACCCAATCCACTTCTCATTTTCACTAAAACAACTACTTTCTCCTGTGACTGCATCGTCCTGAACTAATCAGGCTGCCTCTTTCTACAAGAAAACACTAACTTCTGCCTTAGGTGCAGAAGTTAGTGCAGCTTCAGCTACGACATACAGTCTCCGTGGATCCAAACCCCAACAAGGGCACACCAAACTGACCTGCTACCTGCAAAAGTGCTCCTGCCCTGCAGAGCGCCTCTGGAGGAAATCTCATTCCTATCCCAATTTCTTCCACTATAAATTCATCCTTTCATCTTACAGAACTGCCCTTTCAATTGGCAAACAAACATAATTAAAATCTCTAATATCCACCCAGTCTTCTAACCCAAGTTGCCGCTTTGCCACCTTTAACTCACTTCTCTGCCCACCTGATGCTCCTCCCCCCTTCCTTCTTCACATTCCATGATTTTGCCACCTACTTCAAAGACAAAATCCACACCATTCGACAAGATATTTCCTCATGCCAAATTCCACTCACTCTACCCACCTTCACCTACACTCCCCAATCCACCTTTAATTCATTCTTTCCAGTAACTGTAGACAAGTCTCTGCACTCATCTCACCCTACATCCTGTCCCCTCAATCCTATTTCCTCCCAAATTCTCCACTCCCTTTTCCCCACTGCCTGCCCACCTCTAGCTCACCACTTGAACCTGTCTCTCTTCACATTTCCATCCTTTTTAAACATGCCCTCATCTCACCAATTCTAAAGAAACCATCTCTCGATCCAGCCCCTCTTTCCAACTACCACCCTATTTCTCGCCTCTCCTTTGTCTCCAAACTACTTGAGTAATTAGTGTGCAAACGCATGTCTCACGTTCTCTCCTCTCGCTCCATTCTAGACTCTCTGCAATCAGGCTTCACCCCCCAACATACCACTGAAACTGCTATCACAAAAGTGATCAATGATCTACTTACTGCAAATTGTACAGGTAATTTCTTCATACTCATCCTGCTGTTTTTGACACTGTTGAGCACCCTCTTCTCCTACACACCCTTCAGTCCATTGGCCTTCGTGACAGTTATTTCCTGGTTCACTTCCTACCTATCGAACGGGTTCTTTAGTGTTTCTACCTCTGGCACATCCTCCACTCCACTCCCAATATCTGTTGGAACACAAAGCTCTGTACTCACTTTACATTTTTCACGGTACACCTCTTCTCTTGTGAAACTAATTTACCTGTACGGCGTCCAGTACCACCTCTACGCTAAAAAACGCCCAAATCTATATCTTGTCCCCTGACGTCTCACTTTCTGTATTATCTTGTGTAACCCACTGTCTTTCTGCTATCTCCATATGGATGTCCCAGCAATACCTAAAGCTCAACATGTCCTGTTTTCCTTACTGTACGGGGCTGCGGATCACTGTAGCACCTTACAAATCAATGATGATAATAATAATAATAATTTTACCTGCCTAGAATTGCAGTGTTGACACTGCCATACGTGTAAATAGTATACTTTGTCATATGTCCAGCTAGAATATATTCTAATAATACTAATGTAATGTCTATGAATACACTCCGCATTACACAGTTACAATGTGTCTGTTCACCAGATTAATTTTTGTAGAGGACGGTACTTGTGATCTGAGGAGTCGACTCTTTGATCTTCCATTTAAAACATGTGCTATATATTCCTCCAGGCCATGGGCTGCCTCGTGCAGAGTAAACCTCTAATGCTCACTTCTTAGAGTAAGGTTCCAAATAACGGTGTCTCGGCTCTCATGCCTTTACCTCTCACATGATATCGCAGATGTAGTTACAGCTGGTGGACTGGACTCTCCTAAACTTCCTCTCAGATTTGGTTTAGAATTTTGGAACATGCTGTTTCAATAAATATCAAATAAATTTGCAAAATTTTGCCACACAATCCAGAAGGATCCTTTTGTCCAGTGCCAGATCTTTTGTATGTTCTGCCTGGGGGCAATGAGAGGTTAGGAATAAATGTCAATGGTTTCTGGAAGGAGAAAGAGATGGGTATGAAGGTCACATCACATAAAAGGATTACACGTGGCAAGATCTGCTGGACCCTTCAACGTGAATGAGTTCTCTTGAATAATTGTTGTCCAAATAACAAGGGGACAATAGGAAAACTTGAGGTTTTCTCCTGTATATCCTCTGATGTCTGAGGCATTATATACAGCCATGAGAAGTTCATAAAGTATTCTAGAAATCAGGCAACAAAATAAAAAAAGTGTTTTATACAACACAAACATCAAATGTTGCATTAAACATATATTTCATTATGTTAAGGCTTATGGTAAATTGCGTTGAAATCTAATAAATGTCTGCCTTTCAGGTATACGGCCCCTTGACAACCCCCCGCATGGTGCATTTGTTGTCATGCCCCTCCAATATTTCCTTACAAAATTATGACTGGCTTGGACATTAAGGAAGGCAGACCACCAAATCAATTGGTTGCATTTTTCATGGACCATGCTTTTGACGAATGATAAGAATTCAGAATTGTTGTCTTATTCCCCAAGTTTAATAAGCCCCCAATTCTGCATTTCAGAAAAAATATATTTCAACCTTCTTTGAATTCTTGCCCAGTGAGCCCTATTATAATCACCCTATAAGGCTGTAAAACGAATTTTATTAACCAATCTTATGTTAGGTTAGCTGAGACAAAGAGGTTAAGAGCAAAGTGCCCCTGCATCCTTATTCCCCTGAAGTTGTGGTGATACGTAGTTAATAAAATTAAACTAATGTCTCAATGAACCCTAATCCACGTAGTTCTAGCACTCTACTTCTTCTCTGTGAACAGATTACTGAAGGATGGCTGCAATCTTCCGTCTGTGATCTCCGGTGGTCGGTCCGCCTTGGTAGAAGCAGCTGCCAATTCAACGTTCAAATTCATGTCTCCCCTTTGCGCTGTCTCTCCTCATTCCAAACGTACCACACTCCCAGTGCCAATCACCAATTGCTGCTTTAGTATTGGTGATGAATAAGGTTTCAGTATTATAGCCACACATACTTTCTCCACCAGCAATAATTGTTCTGCTACTTTTTGTATCAGTTGTACTACACATCTTAGATTGTAAGCTAATTTGTATAGATCCATCATTATTGTCCGTTTGATGTCACTCTAAGTAATCTGTTTGCACTCTGATCCCCTTGAAGTACAGCACTGTGTAATATGGTAGTGGTTTATAAATATAAGAATAATAATTGTGGGACTTCCGGTATTCTACTGAAACTGTAATTAGTTTATGACTGAAAGCCAACAAAGCATGGGGCTATAAAGCAAAAAAAGACAGAGAAAGTCTCAGGATTATAAAGCAGAAGAAGTAAAATATAAGCACTGCTGAACACACAGAATTTAAAATGATGTATCGAGGATAGTCTACACAGAGTAAAAATAAAATAAAAATGCTGTGAACTTGGAAACCACGGACTATTTAGCGCAATAAATGTATGGGACTGAAAACTAAATAAATAACTTACTCTGGAAAAAGACTGACAATAAATGGATCTGCCAGACTGGCAAAATATTTCAGGGGCCTGTTTATTCCAAAAAAAAAAAAAAAAGTTGCTCATGCAATTGCGCAATGTTTAAAAAATTCACTCCGGGATTCCGAAACCACAAACCCATTTCTCCTGTTTATTCATGTTGGCTGCGGTGTGAGAGCGAATCCCGGAGGCAGGAGGGGCATCAATCAGCAGGAACTCCATGGAAATGTAAACAGAACGAGCACCCAAATTTGTACACTAACACCCAAACCCAACACTACAAGTTGCTTAGTTAGCACAATTCACCCAATGAAGAACTAGTGAAAAGTAGAAGTGCCTGGCTTCAGTCTGTAAGTAAATCACACACTGTTCCTCAATACATAATGTTCTACTGAAGCGAGAGCTGCCACAACATTAAATATCTGGAAAATCCAGACTGTATATTACCGCACAAAAGTCCAGAAGGCTAAAAATAAACTGGTGTCTCAGAAAAACCGCGTTACCTCAAACACAATAGCACATGAATGCATAACTTTCATTGGTACAACTAATGTTGCATTAGGTACTAATAAACCAGGACCAAGACATCCATTTATTAAGTACCCCTAATAACTAGATTTTTTTATTGCTGGGTAATGTAGGAATAGAAAATCTTTTTTTTGTGCATTTTATTAAGAAAACGTCAACACTACAGCTCAGCCCCCTCAGTGATATTGGCTGGTAGTGGTAAGAGGGGTCTTACTGCTTGCCAAGCCAGTCCGTGCACCATCTGCAGAGCAGACATGCCAGCTTGGGCATGCAAACTGAATTTGGAAGGCCAGACTTCTAGAATAAAAAAAACAAACCAAAAAAACATTTAAAAAATGAATGAAAAAAAAAATAATAATGCTTTATTTTAATAATAAAGCATTTCTGTCCTGTGGGCACCCCCTGCTAACACTATCCTGCTTTGCATGGGGAAGCTTTGTAGCAGGCCCCCAGGGATGGCTATCCGCCTGTGATAGCCTTTACCCGCTGGGGGCTTTTGTAAGGGTGAAGCACTCAATCCTGAAAGAAATTCCCTTTCACTGGGTTTAGGACCTATCTCCATTTAATAAAGTTTTGATACTTGACCCGGATATCTAAGTATGAGGGGATCTACAATACTCTGTGTAAAATTGCAGTAGTTAGTGAATAGTTACAACAGGGAAATATTCTGCTGATTAGTAAACAAATAATCTGCAATTAAAAACAGTACCGGCCACATTGTGAGTCAAATAGGTTTCTCGAGGTCATAGATTAATAGGGTTAATTCTTGTAAGAATCTATTCCAAAGGATAAAATACACTGCATTTAATTAATCCCAAGGTTGTAGCTTAATTTTAATAATATTCCCACCCACCAACAGAAGTATACCTGACATTTCTATATCTGTTGAAAATATGACCATAAATCCCACACCGCAAGCTCGCTGCCTTGGTGTGATACTTGACTCAGACCTACCCCTATTATTTTTAATAAAGTTTTAATACTTGACCTGGATATCTAAGTATTGAGGGTGCACCAGTGCGCGAGTAGTATAAGCAGGAGTAGGGTAGGTGTGAGGGTGTATAGAATAAGCTCTTGGAGGTGGGTTTGTGTACTACAATAGCAGCCAATTAGGCTGAGTAACCACAGCTCAGAGCAGTAGTGCGAGGGTCCTATCACACTGGTACAGAAAAGTTGTGGTGATAAACAAACCACTACATGAAACAATGACACGTATGCAATAGAAACAATATGTAATGAACACAAAAAAAAAAAAACACATGTAAGGACACAATTTATTGTCTGTGTTTTTAGCAAACCTTCGAACACACAGTTTTGCAATCTGTTATGTTGCTATAATTGACCCCAGCGCATATCCTACACACATTACGCTCATTTGTATTATTTGTTCTGTTCTTGATGAGACATATCACTGATTGCACCAGTGTAGAGAAACAAGTCTTAACCTTTTCCAAATACGCCTGAGAACATCTTCAGGTTGAATCTGTGTCTCGGAGATGAATGGACCTGTCCGCAAATACATGGAGCTCAACAAGCCCCTTCTTACACTGTTTACCTTGGCACTCGGGGTTTCCCTCACATACCAACTATCTAAAGTCAACTTCCTTTCTCATATGTTCTACTGAACACATGGGTCAGAGTCTATTCCTGTTCCTAGATGTCTGTCTTCCACACGATCTGTATTAAAAGTTTGGTGTGCTCTTTATTTACAGATAATTGGAGGATATGCAGCTCTACTTTGATTTGGAATAATTGTTGTTTATAAGACAATAAATAAATGTTTAATATATGATTCTCAGTAAGGGACCAAGGGGTAAATGTATGAACATGCGGGTTCTTCAACACCCGCGTGTTCAGCGTGTTCGGCGATTAAATTTCAAGCGGCGCTGCATTGTAAAGGGAAACTTCCCTTTACAATGCAGCGCCGCTTGAAATTTTATCGCCGAACACGCGGGTGTTGAAGAACCCGCATGTTCATACATTTACCCCCAAGCCTCCGTTTTATTCCTTGCCTTCAATTTGGCCAAGGAATGGACAAATTGAAGGCAAGGAATAAAACGGAAGGGGTGGTTGAGTATTTCAGAATCTGCAGATCTGGGATTTTCACGCACAACAATCTCTTGAGAATGGAACACACTACACGGTTTTCAGACAATTATTGGGCCAATCACCCAATATACTACCGTTTTGCCTGATATTGCATTAGTGTGTACACTTAAGGGTATATTTACTAAACTGCGGGTTTGAAAAAGTGAAGATGTTGCCTATTGCAACCAATCAGATATCATATTCTAGTTATCATTTATTTAGTACATTCTACAAAATTAAAGCCAGAATCTGATTGGTTGCTATAAGCAACATCTCCACTTTTTCAAACCCGCAGTTTATTTAATATACCCCTTAGACGATGAACGATAGTCGTTCCAAAGCACCGACTATCATTTGTTTTGAATAGTCAGAACGATATATCGCATTCAGCTATGGAACAACAACCTTCCAATCCTACAGTATATGTGCACTAACAATCAGGAAATCCAAGTTTGTAGAGTCATGATCTTTTCAGCCCATAGTTACGACAGTTGAAGATCACAGATCTGAAGGTAAATCTTGTAAAGGGTGTATAGTGTGCATGCATAAATTGGCATGCAGATCGGGAGGTTTATTTTTTTTTCAGTCGTTAGTAAAATCGTTGTAGATAACACACCGGACAGAAAATTCTGTAGTGTGTACCCAGCCTTAGATAAAAAAAACATCTAGTGAGCGGCAGTTCTGTGGGATAGAGGTCAGTGGAGAATGGCCAGAATGGTTCAAGCTGATGGGCTACAGCAGCAGAAGGCCACACTGTATGCAGAAATCGGGAAACTGAGGCTCACCAAAACTGGACAGAACTAATCTAGATTTCTGCTGTGACATGCAGATGATTGGGTCAGAATCCATCGATCCATCTTACATTATATCAATGGTTCAGGCTGGTGGTGTACTGGTGTGGGGAATATTTTCTTAGGCCCCTAAATACCAATTGTGCATCCCTTTATGGCCACAGTCTATCCATCTCCTAATTGCTACTTCCAACAAGATAACACCATGTCATAAAACACGTCACCTCAAGCTGATTCCACAAATCTATATATGGCATATCACCTCCGCTGGCCACTATGGATCCGGGATGTCAGGGGTTGATAATCTGGTACATCTCTGGGGAGGCAATGCTCTACCCAGCGATTGGTAGCTGGAAAAACTACATTTCCCATCAGCTACAAGAGCTCATGGGAGAAATGAGATAAGAAGCTAATTTTAAGTGGCCATCTTCTTTTTTTTGGCAGTAAATGCTCCGACACAGTTGCTGCTGCACAATATCCTCAGCTGTGACTTTGCCTTGATCTCTCTCTCATCCCGGACACGCACAGGCAGTCTACAGCAGATATAGGCAATTCATGGCTGCCTTGTACGTAACAAGCTATGACTGGCAGAGCATGCTTGTACTTGTAGTTCCACTGTAGCTGGAGAAATAGTTGCTTACCTCTGCCATAGACTTTATTTATCCTGTGCTCAGGATTTCTGTACAATAAATATTTGCCTCAATGAAAACAATAAACATTTTGTTACTAGGAAGCGAATCAAAACGTTATGGCTCAAGCATATTTGTTTCATTTTTTTTACCCAGTTAGTTATTCTCCTCTCAATTCATAGGGGGGTATTCAATTGTCAGCGAGTTTTCTTTTTTGACGACGCCAAGTCATTTTAATGCTGTTGTTTAATATTTTCGAGCGGGTTAACTTTACCCGCAATTCAATTCCATTTTTAACGCTACAATTTTTTTTTCATGAAGTGGTCCTCTCGCGCTCCAGTAGAAGGTCGAGTGAAAGTATAGGGTGTGCGAGTGGCGGCTACGCGGGAAAAACAGGAAAATATGCTGTTTTATCTCGCACCTCCTTGGGGTGTGTTACAAAAAAAAAAAAAAAAACTCTGAAAAGTATGTGATCATGTAATAATGTGGGAAAAAAGTTAAACTTATGTTTATCACTAATGCCTAACTTGTGTAAGTTGATTTGCTTGTGAAAAAATAATGAAATAAAATAAACATAAAAAAATAAATAAAATAAAATCACTAATTATATATATGTATGTTTTTGGTACAAATATGAATGTAGTAATGTGTGTTGACATGGTATAGATGATTGTATGGTAAAAAATAGTTCAATTAAAAAATATGCCAAAGAAAGTACCGTAATGTAGATATTATCAATGTGTAATGTAATCTAATTATTATTATTATTAATATTTATTTATAAGGCGCCACAAGGCATCCGCAGCGCCGTACAGAGACAAACAAAATCACAATACAATGGGAGACAGCACAGTACAGTAAACACAGCAACTCAGTACGCTCAATGCACAGCTAGAGAGGGCGGGGAAGGGGGAGGGAGGATCCGCAAATGACGGGGCCCAAGAAGGAGGGCGCGGAAGACAGGGAGACCCCCAGGGGGGAGGAGGGAGCGAGAGTGGACGTGGGGTGGAGGACCCTCGAGGAGGAGGGCTAAGTAGCTGGAGAGCAGAGTTAGAAGTGGTGGAAACAGGAGGAGAGATGGCCCTGCTCAGAGGAGCGTACAATCTAAGGGGAGGGGTGGACAGACAGAGAGACGCAGGGGAGAGAGGGAGAGTAGGGGGACAGAGGCAGAAGATAAGGTAGGAAGTTAAGTGGGAGACAGAAAGGCTTTAAGAAAAAGGTGGGTTTTTAGGGCCCGTTTGAAGCTGGACAGATTAGGGGAAGTTCTGATGGAGGGAGGGAGCTTGTTCCAGTGGAGGGGGGCAGCGCGGGCGAAGTTTTGGATACGCGCGTGGGAGGAGGTTATAAGGGGGGAAGAGAGGCGACGGTCAGAGGCAGAACGGAGAGGGCGGGATGGAGCATGAATAGAGAGGAGGGTGGAGATGTAGGGCGCAGTGGAGTTGGCGAGGGCCTTGTAGGTGAGTGTGAGGAGCTTAAAGAGGATTCTGAAGGGGAATGGGAGCCAGTGAAGGGCTAGGTAGAGGGGGGAGACAAAAGAGGAGCGGCGAGAGAGGAAAATAAGCCTAGCTGCAGCGTTAAGGACGGATCGAAGGGGATCGAGATGAGAGTGGGGGAGGCCAGTGAGGAGGAGGTTGCAGTAGTCTAATGTATGGAAATGTATGCAAAACCTTTTTTTTGTGTTATACATGACCGCGTTAAAACTCCCCTTCACTCCCCTAAAAAAATCGCAAACACAATGTTTAACGCGCGGGGGCAGCCTTCCCCCTTTTTCAATTGAATTGCACGAGTTCACCCGCTGCGCTAACTCAAAACTGTCGCTATTGCCGTCAAAAACACGCGGGGGATATTTTTTTTTTACGCGGCGGGGAAAAAAAACTTTCTAACAATTGAATACCCCTTTAACCAACATCTCTTTTGCTGTAAAATAGTTAAATAGATTGTTACTGTTTAATCAGGTGCAGAACAACTATCTTCAGTCTTTATTAAAGGCCCAAGCGTGAAATAGGAATTTATTGTTTTATTATTCAAATAATGTTTGGTCATTTTTTTAAAAAATAAATAAATAAATCTATTCCCACTCTGGAGTATTTTACACTACTAAAGCATAGTTCATTTCTTCTTGCTGAGCAGTTTGGACTGTCAAGCTCCTGCCAGATATTTTTCTCCATTTGATATGCATTCTTTAAGACATTTTATTACATAACCAGGATATAACCCCCTATAGTAATGTATGTAACGCAAGACATAATTTGCTCCATCTGTATAAACAGGTGACTTTCAGGAGTCTGCAAACATCTGCTACAAAATGCAAAACACAATGTCTTAGTCGATGACCATCGTTGATTTAACTGACAGCTCCGATTCCATCATAATTGATAACCTCTGAACCGTTAACAATATAATGAATAGCAGCAACGCGATAATGTCGCCAAATCATGAAACAGCGCATGCAATCTTCACCCGTAATATAAAAAAGGCCAATTATGAAGCTCTCTTATTTTGAAATGAGTAAATACTGTGCTCTAAAAATGAACCCCTTAATTATATTTTAGTTCTCTCCCATTATCTGCATATGTTATACACACAATAGCCCACAACTGCCTAGATTACTTCCAAATGTTTCCAAGCTAGAACTGTTTCCACTCTCACGGAAAATATAAAAAGGGAGTAGGGGGGTGGGGGTAGGAAAATCTGTGCAATGGATGAAACCATATAGAGTGACTTCATCCGACGTATGACAATGTATAGACTGTTATCTCACTTTGCTAGGGGTTACAAATCTTTACCCTAACATTTTCAGACGCTGAGTCAAGCTGGACAGGAGGTTTAAAAATTGTCAGTGAAAACGTGTCCTGACTTATTGCTGTAACTCGCACTCTCCACGTTACATGTCAAATCACAAAGATAAGGATCATCTTTCAGTGTAAAAAAAATGAAAACCACAGTCATTATTTTAAAAGGGTCATACAAACAGAAATATATATATATATATATATATATATATATATATATATATATATATATATATATATATATAATAAATTAGAGATGGTCACTGACCCCCGTGTTTTGGTTTTGGATTCGGTTTTGGATCTGGATTACCGTCGTGTTTTGGTTTTGCAAAACTGCCATTGCGTGTTTTGGTTTTGGTTTTGTTTTGCTATTTTTTTGGGAAAATCCATGTTTTTTGGGCCTAAATTAACCCAATTTAGTGCTCCAACTGTTTTAGAGACAAGTAATCTAATTGTTGAGGTAATAAATCATCCAAAAAAACAGTTTAATTCTTCGTTGGTAGGCCTATTCTACACACAAAACAGATTGTCTTCCTCTCCATCTATGCATATTGGCAATGCAGCCATCGTCTTTGAATGTATATTACACCCTACACTTATAGTTAAATATGTAAAGAAATGGAAAAAGCCAGTTTGGTTTCTGTCTCTCAAGGCCCCCCTCCACTTGTATAAAATACCAAAAAATTCAGCCATTATAGACTGTACAATATTAATTGACATGGAGAAAGCCAGTTTGGTTTCTGTCTCTCTAGGCCCCCCTCCACTTGTATAAAATACTAAAAAATTCAGCCATTATAGACTGTACAATATTAATTGACATGGAGAAAGACAGTTTGGTTTCTGTCTCTCTAGGCCCCCCTCCACTTGTATAAAATACAAAAAAATCCAGCCGTTATAGACTGTACAATATTAATTGACATGGAGAAAGCCAGTTTGGTTTCTGTCTCTCTAGGCCCCCCTCCACTTGTATAAAATACTAATAAATTCAGCCGTTATATACTGTACAATATAAATTGAAATGGACAAAGGCAGTTTGGTATCTGTCTGCATCAGATCCTCTCTCCACTAGGAGTAAAATAGAAAACTATTCAGCCGTTATATAATCTAGAATATAAATAGAAATTGAGAAAGACAATTTGGTATCTGTCTGCATCATAATCATCAACATCATCATTAGCGCCCTCGTCGCCTACACAAATCTCCCCCTCATCCTCTTCTAATTCCAAAGTGGCATCCTCAATTTGGGTATCACCGGCTACACTCGGGCTATTAAGGCACACATCAGCAGAATGCTCACGATTAGACATCCCACTGTTGGATGGACTCTCCACAGGGATTGTTGTCATTTGTGAATCAGAGCAAATATTCTCCTGTAATGCCTCACTGTTATCTTGCAGCTCGGCTTTGACGCGTAACAGTAGTTGTGCACCAATTGTAGGCTGGGTAACTTTTTGGGATCTGCCACTAATAGCCAAAGGTGAAGGCCTCATTCTCTCTTTGCCACTGCTTGTGTAGAATGGCATGCTTGCAATTTTTTTTTTATCGTCACTTAACTTTTGCTCAGTTACACTTCTTTTTCGCTTCAATACAGTAAATTTTTTTTTGGTTTTTGTTTTTTGCACTAATTTGAAAACACTCTGTTGTTTGACATCGCCTTGGCCAGATGACGTACTGGGAACACTAACATCAGGACTGGTGACAGAACCTGGTTGCTCATTCAGATCATATGTGGACTGCTTTGAATCCATTCTGAGCGCAAACCACTGGGGAGTGCTAAAAATTATTTAGTAGATACTGCTGACAGATATGACTTTTGACAGCCAGAAATATTAATGCACAATTAGGGAGGACACCCCAAAAGCACTGAGGAGTGCTAAAAATTATTTAGTAGATACTGCTGACAGATATGACTTTTGACAGCCAGAAATATTTATGCACAATTATGGGGGACACCCCAAAAGCGCTGGGGAGTGCCAAATATGAAGAAAAAATAATAAACCTCTATCCTCTTCTCTGCACTAGCGATTTTGGTTAGAGCAATTGCAAGAACAATATTGTATTCTCTGTCCCTGCTCTAATTAGCCTATGACTACACCCTGCTCTCTCCCTCTGTCAAATGGCGATGGATTGCTGTGGAGGCGTGCATTTATAAAGTTGAAGTATCGCGAGAACCGAGCCCCGACGACGTCACAATGACGTTCGGCCTCGATTTGGATTCGGAATGGGCGGGAGAGTACCGAGCTGCTCAGCTCGGTACTCGGATACCCAAAGTTCGGGTGGGTTCGGTTCTCGGAGAACCGGACCCGCCCATCTCTAATATAAATAATAAAAAAAAAATTGCTAGCCAAGATGGTGGAGTTTGTAGAGGTGCAAACTTTTGAACAAATGTAAGGCAGGAGCTGGTCATGTCAGGACGCTCTTTGCAGTGTTCGGGCTTGGCACATTAATGAACGATTTAATTAATAACACACAAAAATTAGATTGTGTTTTTGTCACAGAGCCTGAATTTGGAATAGGCCTCGAAGCCCCGCTCTAAATATTGATCCTAAAAGTAGAAGTATACAGCTGAGATCAGGACTGATTATGAGGCACGAGGTTCCTGCAACAATATCGCACGTCTTGATTGTGGAACGGTGAAACCAACACAAAAGCTTTTTCAAAGACTTTGAGGCACAAAACTCCTCCCAGGAGGCGGTACTGGGTCAGGAGACAAAGAAATGGCCTGAAGAAATTTGGGTTCCAAAAAAGGCTGTTTTCCAACATCCGGAGAATCAGGTTCATAAGGGAACGCCCTTGATAGGGCATCAGCTTTTTTATTTATTAAGCCCGGACGAAAAGTGACACGTGTCACGTTTGTAGTGCTGAGGTAGCCACTGACTGGTGTTGACACAACTAGGTTAGGAGACGCGGAGTCCAATGTACCGCCTTGTTTTTACCAGGGACCCCCACAAGGAGGTATGGGCTTTGCTGCGTGAGGTGCGCAGGTTGCGGTTCTCCCAACTAGTCACCAGTGCAATGGGGTATTCACAGGATGACCAAATAACAGAAAGAGAAACAGCCGAGGCGAGGTACAAGGGGAGGTCCAGGAAGGTCAGAGTAAGCCGAGGTCAACTTCATAGCTAGGAATTCTCTGTCACCGATGGTATACTTTTTTAGCCGGCAGGAATTTGCCTGTAAAGAATTAGAAAGGATGAAGCTGTCTCCCAGCAGAAGAGTACTGGGAAAGAACTGTGCCACTGCTGAAGCGTCTATTCAACTAAGAACGGTTGAGAGGGATCAAGTTGTTTGAGAACTGGAGCTGTGGGTGTCTTCTTGAGGGTGTTAAAAGCAGACAGAACCAGCTGGGATCAATTCTTAGTGTCAGCGCCTTTTTTGTTCAAAGCAACAATGGGAGCCAGAATAGAAGAACAACTTCGAGTTAACTGTCGGTAATAGTTGGTGAACCCTAAGAAGCGCTGAATGGCCTTCAGGCCTAACGGAATAGGCCGCTCAACGATGGCTCGCACTCACTCAGGGTCCATACGTAAGTTATCTCCGGAAACAATGTATCCTAAAAAAGAAGACTCTGTGACTTTGAAGACACATTTCTCGAGCTTGCAACAGAGGTGATTGGTCCAGAGTCTTGAGAGAACCTCAGCAACATGTCTGTGAGAAGGCAGATCCGGGGAGAAAATTAAAATATTGTCCAGATAGACTACTACTGAAGAGTGGAGAAGGTCTCTGAATATCTTGTTCATAAAACTTTGAAATACCGCTGGAGCGATAATAAACCCAAAAGCCATGACCAGATATTCGTAATGGCTGTCTCTGGTGTTGAAAGCGGTTTTCCACTCATTTTCTATTCTAATTTTGATTAAACTGTATGCACCACTCAGGTCTAACTTGGTAAAGATTTGAGCCCCTTTTATCCGGTCAAACAGCTCAGTTATCAAAGAAATTGGGTAACGATTTTTCTGAGTAATGGCATAGTTCATGCAGGGGCGTAATGAGCCGTCCTTTTTTCTTTTTACAAAAAAGAAACCGGCACTGGCTGGGGAGAAGGAAGGACGAATGAACCCCAGTTGAAGGTTTTCTTTGACGTAATCTGCCATGGCCTCCGTCTCAGGAACCGAAAGAGGATAGACACGCCCCCTGGGTGTCATCTTGCCAGGAAGATCAATGGGGCAGTCCCAGATATGACGCAGAGGTAAGACTTCAGACTGTTTATCAAAAACAGCAGCAAATGAGGAGTATTGGGAAGGAAAACCCGCTTTGGTAGCTTCCTTAATAGTTGCAACAGAACGTAGGGGCTTAACATGTACCAAGCACTTGGGATGACAGGATGGGCCCCAAGACAGAACTTGAGCAGGCAGCCTATCAACATGAGGGGAATGCAGACAGAGCCAAGGTAAACCAAGGATAACCGAACTGGGGGTGTGCGATAACACAAAGAAAGATATTTTTTCAATATGCAGAGCACTGACTTGGAGAGACAATGGTTCCGTTCATGGCAGAATTCTCCCATTAGGAATCTGAGTCCCATCAATGGCTGTGAGCACCACTGGTGTAGGTAGTAACATGGTAGGGAGGGACAAGGATTCCACTAGATCGGAAGAAATAAAGTTCTCGGCTGCCCCAGGTTTCACAAGAGCAGGCAGTTGTTTAGATTCCCTGGGACCATGAAGGGTAATGAGAATTAAACAAGACGACAATTTATTAAATTCTGGAGAGGACTTGAAACTCCCCAATCTGACCTCGCGATGACAGATTAGGGTTTGGCATTTCCCTGGCATTTAGAGCATGAGACCAAGCAATGCCCTGGTTCAGCACAATACAGACAAAGTTCACTAGAAATTCTCCTCCTTCTTTCTTCAGGAGAGAGCCTTGAGCGCCGTAACTGCATAGGCTCCTCTGTGGCACTAGAGGGTAGGCTCTTGGTGACCATTAACACAGGATTCCGCCGAGAAGGTTCTTTCTCTGAAGCCCTCTCTCGACATCGGATGTCAACATGGTGGCACAATGAGATCAGAGTGTCTAGGCTAGTAGGCAGTTCCTGCGAAGCTAAAACATCTTTAATTCGGTCAGCCAGCCCTTGCCAGAAGGGCTTCATTATTCCATTGCAGCTCAGATGAAAGTGTACGGAACTGAATAACGTATTGAGTAAGTGTATGGGAACCCTGACGAAGTCTGAGTAAACTTGAAGCGCCTGAGGAAATACGCCCTGGCACATTGAACATTTTTCGAAAGGTTGTTGTAATCACAGCACAATCCTACAATTAAAAATAGTTCCACACCAAAAGAAGGGAGGCCCACACCAGAGCTTGTCCAGAGAGGAGTGATATGATGTAAGCCACTTTAGTGCGATCAGTGGAAAAATTTTGCGGGAGTAGCTCAAACTGAATTGAACATTGTTTCAAAAGCCATCAATAAAGTTTAGAGTCACCATTAAACTTTTGAGGAGTAAGTAAACGTAGAGATGAGGAGGATTCAGTCTGTGTAACTTGACTGAGCTCGGAAACGGGTGGTGCCTGGGTGACCGGTAATGCAGTTTGCAGAGAATCTAACCTAGAGGCTAGGGCCTGAAAGCATTGAAGAAGTTGCAAAAACTGATGTTTACTGTGACCGACCAGGTGATGCAGCAAGTCTTTAGCAGGTGGTTCCCGATCGGGGTCCTTTCCTAGTTTGGCCAGATCTTACTATCACGTAGCCTGAATTTGGAATAGGCCTTGAAGCACCGCTCTAAATAGACTTACTCCCGGAGAGGTGCTAAATCTAACGGTAAAGAGGTATTCACCAGGGATCCCTGCAAGGGAATATGGACTTAGCTGCTCTCGAGCAGCAAGTCATGGTCCTTTAAAGGGAATTAGAGCAGGGTGAGATGGAATGGTGGAGTGAAGCAGCTCTGCTGGAAGATAAATGCAGAGCTTCCGGTGAACGGCAGTGAACTGAAGCATAGAAGTCTTTAGAAAACGAAAAGCTGAGATCAGGACAGATTATGAGACAAGAGGTTCCTGCAACAATACCGCAGGTCTTGCTCGTGGAACAGGTAACACAGGATACCAACTGAGCGGTGGCGAACCGCAGAGAACTGATGCACTGAGATACCTGGAAAGCGAATAGCTTGAGGACAGGACCGATGATGAGGCACGAGGTTCTTGCAATAATACTTCAGGTCTTGATCATGGAACAGGTAACACAGGATACAGATGTGCAGACAGGAATCAAAGAGAACAGTGTCCTACCAGGTAAGGAGACTTGAAGATCTGGCAACTTGGTAGAGAAGCAGGTGCTTTAAACAGACAGAGCGGACAGGGAACTAGCCAATTAAGAGAATGCAGGAAGTTTTGAAAAGACCAGGTGTGCGCATGCTCAGTTCAGATCAGCAAGCGAATGCAGGGAGTGAGAACAAAGGGAAACAGGTAAGATTAGTGAACAAAATGCAGGCTAGCTGGTGCAATGTGTGACACTTTTGTTGGGACAAGATAATCATCTATCAGCAATTAGGGTGACAATTGTCTCCCCACAAAAGGACTACATTTTTCCACATTGACCACTGTACCTTTCAGATGGTCTTTGTATGGGAATAGACATTTTCAGATAATAACAGTCCCGATATCCTCTCACTCTCACGATGCCGATTGTGACCTTTGATACATACAAACGGTGTAATGTATCAAGTGTTAGCAAAACTACACAGAAAATCGCACAGTCTATAGAAAGAGAGAGACCTATTGCGCTTGGCTGGGGTGGTGATGAGAGTGGGCTGCAGACACGGGTTTCTCCACCTAGTAGATCTAGAAAAAAGTTATACTTATCTGTACATAGCCGTGGATCGATGCCTATAGTGGGTTCCCAAGGTGTTGTGTCTGAGCTGTGGTCCGCGGGCATAGTTATGGTGGTAGGAGCGCAATCCGTACCTCTGGTGCGTTCCTTGTTTGCCAAGCTAGGGGTAAGAGGGGTGGTGTTGTGAGTTAAGAGATAGTTTGTTATCAGGGTTCAGAGAACAATGTAGTGAAATGCGTTTGAACCTTCCCGCGCTCTAAGTGGCTTCCTCCATGGGTTCTGTTGTCAGCGTTACTAGCTCCCTCTGTCCTCTAATACTTAAGCTCCTAAATCCCTTTCTATCCACAACCCACTCCTTCCGATATGCCACTTTAAAACACTTTTCCCCTACTCACACTACTACTGCTACATACTATCTGCAGGCTACCTACCCCAACAGCCTATTCAAACCAACCACCTCGGTTCTCCGATTTACATTTGATTGTTAAAATGTGTACACAATATAGCTGCAATAATAAGCCCCAACACAAATCTTATGACACACACAAAATTATATAAAGCATACAGATGCATCCATAGCACATATGCAGCAGTCACCAGTATCAACACGTTAACTTGCACCATGCCTATTTAACACAAAACGCTACTCCTCCTAAAAAGGTGTATGTGAAGAATTTAGACCTACATGAATATGTGAACATTTCAGGGCATGTATATCAATCAGCAATGGGAAGAGAACATTTCATACACGGGCAAATTCCCAACGCTCATGTACAGTCATGTTTGTAGACGGACGAGAGCCGAACACTGATTGTATTCATGACAGTGACAGTCTACGGGGTCCAGGCCACTTGACATTATCATGAACGGTATCAGAAGTTCTTTCTCAGACTACAAAGAGGGGCTGGACCTTTGGTTAGGACACTTAACTCGCAAGATATCGGTGTCCTCTCCAAACATAAAAATCACTTCCTGATTAACGCACCAAGATAGTGTCTTGTTAATGAGCATATTTTTTTATCTGCAAGCTTGTTGGATGAAGATGTAGTAGAATAATGCAGGTGCTAAGGTAACTATATACATAGGATGAAGATTGCACAAAACGATGGCGTTATTGGTTGTGCAGAGAAAAAAATACCTTGAATATAACACCATACGATTACCAGCTAGTTTTACATGAGTTCTCATTTGCTCAAAACAAGGTGTAGAAGATATGACTGGCCCTGTCTCGAGGCCCTAATAGACCAATGCATCAGACATTCAAAAGACACACAACATTTGAAATAAGGATAACCCCTAAGTCTATGCTTGAGGAAGAATGCTTTTATCGCCAACAAAACAACAATAACTTGCCCCCAAATAGCTGCAGAGGACATATTTCTATCTATACAAGTATGAAATCACGTGATGCAATTTTTAGACTGCGAATAAAGCAGAGGGACACTGGCTATCCAATCACTCTACCTGTGTACTATGAACTTTTAGCGTCTCGCTGTCTTACACAAGAACAATAAATGCAAATAAACAAATACAGTTTAACACAGGTTATTGTAGGCCATGCATATTTATGACCATAGGAACATGGTTACATAAGCCAGACAGGGCAGTCTTAAATGACGCCAGGTGTAATGTAAACCAGGGATAAGCAAGTGTCATCTATGGAATAAACTGCGTTTTAGTGCTTTCCAAGAACGCACTAGGACGAGCCGTCCTCGCAGAGAGGTGACGTTATCTGTGCACCGACAGCGACACCTGTTTTACTGTAATCCTTACACTGAGTGGTACATTCTTCAGGATACAGGAACAACCTACATTTATTAAATGTAAAAATCCATTCAATATTTTGCCCATTACACGTGAGCAAAGAAGCAAAATCTCGCAAATCCAGGCGTAGTAAGAGCTGGTTGGAAGGAACAATCAGACAGAACCTGGAAATACAACAGAAAAAGTATTTGTGGATGATGATGATAAATCCGCTCCTGTAAACATTGTATACCACAGGGGACACATGGGTGGCATGCATCTAATGCGAATATTTAAGCCTGGGCGTTTACAGCTGATGTTCAATCTTTCACTTTCCGCCAACTACTGTGGGTGACCGGAAAATATTTACCATACCCTTTTATTTTGCCCAAAATGACACGTCTCTGGGCAGTAACTGTACACAACAGATGATTTCATCTTCTCAGTCTTACAAATCATCTTCAGACAAACGCTCCCTGTTAGACAGGGTGGGTCAGTATAATAAAATGGCTTCTATATCCATAGAGATGTCGTGCTGTCATTAAAACACAGTTGGAGTGCGTATGACAGCACCACAAGCAGTAGTCAATCCAGAGGTGGAACAGATCCCAGACTATGACCAACATGCATACGTTGTCTTATGTATCATTACTGAAATTCCTCAATGCAGACATATCACCAGTCTGATGTATGATGCCTCAAAGCAAAATACAAGTACACTCGTACTAAACCTCCCAGCTATATCATGACAGTCTTTGCTCTCCCACAAAATAATCTCCCAATAAAATTCTTGTTGATCGACACTAGAACAGTATGTACAGATGGAGCGTGTGACAATGAAACAAATGGGGTGTTCCGGTAACATCCAGAGCACTGGGCATCGCTACAATGATTCCTCCCTCGAATCTATCGGAAACGTCAGCAGACAGGGTTAAGTGCAAATCGCGTATTTGCGCCATTTTGAGAAAAAGGATGGTGATCTATATGTGTGTTCAATCAGTTGCAACTCCAATCCAGTCCACCTTTCATTATATGGTAAATTAAGCAATATATTCTGTAAAATAGAAGGTCTGCAAAGTGTTTACAGCATTTACATAAAGATTATGGGCCTGATGCATAAAGGCACACAGAATGAACGTAGTATGCATTTATTTTTTTTTAAAAACGCACATAATTTGTGTATACGTGCGTCCATATTAAACTAGAAGCAGATCTGAAAAACGTCTCTTGTTAATTACAGGTCTAGGGTTACTCTGCATATATGGCACTTGCCGAATTGAGAGAAACACTATACACTGCAGGATATGTCCAATACATATATGGAATATAAAGTTTAAATATATATTTCAATTAACTACATACATAGCCGTCACTGGCCGTAATTGCCACTTACACC
Organism: Mixophyes fleayi; assembly: GCF_038048845.1. Taxonomy (NCBI): domain Eukaryota; kingdom Metazoa; phylum Chordata; class Amphibia; order Anura; family Limnodynastidae; genus Mixophyes; species Mixophyes fleayi. Next base: position 129,052,994 of record NC_134410.1, on the reverse strand, counting down.
AACCTGTAGCTGGTGTAAGTGATACGACAGAAAATGACGTACCTTAGAGATGCCCAAAGCTTGAATTGGAGGCAGCTGTGTGCGTTCGATCTCGGCACGCATTACATTGATTACATGCATACACCCAGTCCCCTCCCTGTTCCCATCCCTGGAATCATAAGCTGTCAAAAGTGTCATTTGCGTTCGAAGACTAATGTGATGTACTTCCGTACCCAGACATATAGTCAATTTAACGCAAAATACAGCACGTATCAGCATTTACCTTCCTAATGAATAAGGCCCTATGAAGTCAGATGTTGAGTGCTTTCATGCACGGAATGGATGTGGTGACATTATGTATGTATTACTACTTACAGGTGTTTAGATCTGAAACACACACTGTTCCCCAACAATTTGTTTTGAAAATAAAACTTTTATGCTTTCCTATGAATAAAAAACAACATACAAAACTTAAAAGGCCTTTCTGACTAATGCTGCCGTATGGTACAATACTGCATTACCTAAGTGGCCAAATTAGCTCGGTTAGTGCTAGGAACAAGCAGCCGGATGTCTTCTGTTGTCATAGTCAGACGACGCACGTACAGGTCCCTACCGGAGATCGGAGATTATCTTACAACCGCGTTTACCAACATGTCCAATTACTATCCAAAAGGTTCGATCAGTTTTTCATGGAACAGAAGGATGAATATGGGACCACAGACGTCCCAATATCACTCAATATTATGCAGTTTGTGCAGCCAACTTACGAGGTTAAATATACCTGTGTTTGTCTGATGTAACAAACTGGTAACATAAAGATACGTTAAAGATAACTACTATCTGTTCAAAGTCACCTCCTGAAGCGTACCCGAATTCTCCAATATGCACTTTATTTATACCAGAATGTCGCAGAAACAGGTCAATATTAATTATCAAATGGATGACGGAAATAATAAATTGTGTTTAGTACTTTGTTAACATCACTTGTGAATTATATATGTATAAACTCTGATAAATCAGTCTATTAAATCAGCTCTGCATCGCCAGATAGGCAGTAGTAAAATTTAATTTTTACTTTAATTGTAGATATGAAAATGGAGAAAACGTAAAAGAAACTTTTCAAATAAGATAGTTTAAAAGCAGGAGCGGCTTCTGGTAAAGGCAATTTAAACGGCAGAGCATCCTTTAAACCCACTTCTTACCACCAGTGAAGCAAGTCATCGGACAATGCTACACTAGATATCAACAGCAACGCTGCTCAAAATAATGAAATACTTGTCAATCTGACTGGCGCAGAAGTTGCTACACCTCAGAAGTGCCATTTAAATGTTTATTAATAACCCTCAAGGTGAATAAAGTTGAAATGTTTTAAATAAAGTTGAAAACTTCAGGTTTTTGCTGTTAGATAAATCTCAAAATCTATATGTGAAATGTAATTCAGGAAACTTTAGATTTTTATTGCAAAAAGTTAGGGTGTCCTCTAACTACTGAGCTGTTGTTAATAGGTCATTATGTGAACATAAATATAATGCCTACAGTTTCTCTCCAGCCCTACACAGCACCATAAACAGGTGTCGCTTGTCCAAAATTAGTCATACGCTCCGTAACTTTTTTTTTTCCTTTATCTAGTTCGGTGCCAAAATCATGAAATGTTCTTGTGCACTTAAAACAACTCTGAGGTTAACTTTTTTTTTTTTTTTTTATATTCAGAGTGGACGTCTCCGCAGCAGAAAAGACCGCATTGTATATCTTCACACCGCCAAAGGCACATTTATCCAACTCTACAGCTTTCTTTTTTCCTTTTTGGCTTCAGCGGAGAGTAATCTGGATGACAGAGGCTCTATCTGCAGAAAGGTTCATTTAATATCCGGAGAATTGGACATCCAGATGTCTGGAACCGAGGAGGCCCATGAGGGAATGATGTGGCGTTATAGTGCCAGGGTTAATTGTGAACAATTTTGCTTTTCTCTTTCATAAGGTATAAGGACAATTACACATAACAATATACAATAACAGTGTACAACTTGCAGAAAAAGAGCAAGACAGAGGTCTACTTATTCATGCCCGGCGATGAGGCTGATTTTCTATGTCTACGCTTATCATGGCGACAGAAGAAAAACCAACAACATATAGCCATAATTTATCATTAAACTTTCACCAAGGCAGCCGGGTGATACTGATCCGTTGTGAAATGGTTAATTTAACGCTTTTCCGGGACAATCTGCTGGATCGGAGAATACGTGAACCGGTAAGCCGTTCACACATGACCAGCGAGCTTCGTACCACCACAATCCTTGTTAAAGAGGGTACCCAATATTGTGGATGAGGAAGATATCGCCACGAGGACTCTGCGAATCTGACCATCGGACTGTTTTGCAGGCTATAGGGCTTTTTGCTCTTTAATAAATTATACTCTATGTCCTCTTAAAAATATATTCCAATATTCCAGTGGTGTTCAAGATGACCTCGCTACCACCCAAAGATTCTAAAGTGATTCTCGGCTGTGTTCCTATCAGACAAATGTGATACAATTTGTAGACCGTCTGTTCAATGTAGAACAAAAGGGTTGGGTACGTTTACCCGATGGTATTTACACCGACCACGAGGAGACCTGCAAAAAAAAAAAAAAAAAGATAACAGTAAAAACGACAAGAGGAATGTGCATTTAAAGCGGCAATGTGAGGACCCCACAACTACACACTTTAATGTAACACACACTAAAGTGTGTAGTTGTGAGGTCCTCACATTGGCACTTTAAATGCACATTCCTCTATGTCGCTGTTTAAAGTGATGTCATCATGAAGTGCCGGCCAGCTCTGTCATCAGAACTTCAGCATGGCGCTCTCTTTGTAAATCTGCTTTGTTGTTTTCCAGGTAAGTCTGTATTGTCTTGTGGTTGGTTTTACAGTTATCGTTTTTCTTTTTTTGCAGGTCTCCTCGTTGTCCGTGTAAATAACGTTGGTTCAATGAATACCACCGGAACAAAAAAAAAAAAGTGTCTTTTAGGAAAAAAAAGCCAAAACTAATGTTACTTCTCCACTGTGCAGTGGAGAAGACAATCCATATCTACCTTAATGTTAAAGACAGAGAAGTTGGTCGCTCCATACTACTTATAAAGGGCCCTATTCATTAGCAAAAAAAACCAAAAACACACACTTGCATCGGGTATACAGACGTCTGTATTCTACAAGGAGTGGATATAAAGATACGTCTGTTGATGAATACAGGTCTAGGTCCGTTCTGCTCTAACAGACACTGCAGGATACGTCCAATACATATGTGGAATATTAAGTCACAAAAGAATGCACAGAAAAAAAAACCCAAAAAACTATTCAATGAATATCACCTGTTAATAATTAATAGTCATTAATAATAAGACACTAAAAAAAAAAAGTATTTTTTACAGAAATGTATTATTTAATTAATGTCTACTGTACATAATACATTTTTACAGTTCCTCCTGATACAAATACATGTTCTAGCTGTATACACAGCTGTCATCACTAGTAATCAGCACTTACACCTGACCTGTAGCTGCTGCAAGTGATACGACAGAAAAATCACGTACCTGTGAGATGCCCAAAGGTTGAATCGGACACTGCTGTGTGCGCTCCAGCTTTGCACGGTCTTACTGTACATTGACTATGTGGGTACGTCCAGTCCACCTCCCTGTTCCAACCTGAAATTGTAGGCTGTATTAAGGGTCCTTTGCACTTGAAGATGAATTGGGCATTGCTGCGTTCTCTGGCATATGGTTCGTTTCTGGACAAGCATTGAGCAATTTTACACAAAGTACAGCACATATCGGCATTTACATTCCCTAATGAATGGGCCAAAAATCTCCAAAATTAGAATTGTGCCTCTTTGGAAGCAGTGTTTACACGTGAGAAGCTGGGAACATAATTTTTAGGATCTTGTTGAATGTAATATAGTCCATACATTTTTAAATCCCTCCACCAGATGACTAGTATTTAAATGCATTTCCTGCGGTTTTCCAAATGTTCAGCGCAATCAAGGGGAGGCGCTTCAGGCACAATATGGGGGTTTACAGAGGAATGTAACGCACTAATGCAGAAGACCTATGAATAACAGGACAGGCCAGAGAACACTTTATAGTGTAACTTTCCTCTGTGGTTGCAACCTTTCAATTTTAAAATATTGCATGAAATTTTTTTGTCTTCGAAACCTTGAATTTTGACTCTCTAAAACACACCTGTTTATAGCAACGGCTCAAAACATTTATCACCGTTCAAACTATCATCTAAGCGGCCAGGTTTACAGGTGATATAACTAGCCAGTTCTATGCCAGGAGCGTTAGTCCATGAAAGCTTTACCCATGCCAATATTGGGCTCATACAATGTCTACCTGTGACATGAAGAAACCATTCCCACAGGTTTAGTGGGGCTGTATGCTGGGAGCCTTGTCCTCCTTGGATAATAACATGTCTACTGGTGAAACTGAAAAATGTCATTTCTAAATAATTACAGGAACATAACGGCCAGGGACGGTTCCATGCACCTCCCTTATTTGGATAATAAGAGAATGAGACATGTTAGAATTTCACACTCAAAATCATAACATTTCAGTTGTGACAGGAAAACGGATTACATAAGACTTCGGATTACATAAGACTTCTAAGTTTCCAGATGTTTGTTTAGTGTAGTACTTCTCAGTTATTGCCCCGCTACCGAGCGAACTGGTGTGACAAATGTTTGAATAGATTATTTTAGAAGGTGACAACCCACAGATTACAGCATCCCTTCATCAGGCAAGTGTGACCCAGACAAATAGATCTGATACATTGTTATTAAAAATTAAAGAACTGTTTTCTCATAGGCTGAGCAAAAGGGATAAAGTTTTCTTTGCTCTCTTCCTATTCGTCACAAATAACAATGACCCCAGATGGCGTCATTTTCATAGGACTAAACTCAACAACTATAACGCCATGTGGAGGTTTGTCGTTTCCAATTAACATTCAATTCATCTGGAGTCAACCTGTGACCTGGAAGTTAAAGAGCTGAATGTTTTGCCACAAGAGTGACTGGTACATGCCTGAACCGGTAACGATATCTGACCACATGTACGGTTGACCAGATTGCAATGCATTTGGGCAATAAGCTTGAACTGAAAATCTGCTGTCAATCAAACTATATTAAATAGTGTTGTAGCTTTTTTTTTGCAAATGCATTCATTTAAAAGTTAAGCTCCTATTTGACACATATATATGAAATCCTGTATACAAAATAACATACATAAATATCTGGAGGGTTTATACTCAATACATCTGCAATGGTCTCTTCCCTCCTCTGTAGCAGGACGGGATTGAGGAGCTTCTCTGCAGAGACACAGAATGACCGGGTAGAAATCCAATGTGTGGATTGGATGATTTATATACACGGACGGAAGTAGTGAAGTCACAGCAGCTCAAACAACCGCATGCTCAGCCTTTTCACTTCATGATATACTAAAGATGTGGTAGTGGTTTCAGTTGTCTGTAAATGGGAGGAGGTAATGACTTTTAAACACTGCTGAAGTGGAATGTTAGGTTTATGCTGGACGGATATTTTACCTCTTGGTTAATATCGGAAAGTGTCTGGCATTTATTGGTTCTTTAATTTAACAATACTTTAAACAACAAGCGCACAGATGTAATCAAGGGGGCTTCCTACCTGTGTAATAGCAGAAAACGCCATCTCTACAGTGGGTTAAGCCAGTATTTACGGTGATCTGGGCACACGTTGCGGGACAACTCTTATCATAATCCGAGGTCTCAGTGGACACACAGTGCTGGGCCTCTGCTGAGAGCATGTCTGTTTTATAATACCAAATGTGCTACTGTCGTTAATTTCCCCCTGGTATAAAAAACACAATATATACAGTATGTGAAACAACAGATTGCTAGATCATTATTGTACTGAATTCCTTTAGCTTAATTCTTCAGAAGAATTTTGCATGACTAATGGTTTTGATATATTGCCTCAAGAGAATAAGGTTACTCCCATTCATTTGCATATCAGCTATTCCTCCTATAGTCTGTCATATGAGCTCATTGGGTCTTGAATTTCAGGAAATCTCAGTGGCCTTTCCCTGATTTTATTGTGTTCGTGCATTTTTTAAACATAAACATGCAAAGTGAGACAACAGAATACAATGAAAAAGGACTAAAAGGTCCACAATATGGCTGCATCCGCAGTGTGTAGGTGACAGATGGGGATTCAAAACTCCTCTATAAACCAAAAACCTTAATGTCCAAAACACTGCAGCTATAGTCTGTGCACACAAGGATGGTTCTTACATAATTGTCACCGCGCTGGCAGATTCCATGAAAAAACCACTTGGCTGGTAGTTTTTTAGAAACACATCACGTTTGGCCAAGTCGCTTGTCCTGAGAGGACTGGTAGTGAGGTACAAGCTGAAGTCAAGGGATTGTAGAAGATAGAATAGTGATGGACGAAGCCAAGGTAAAGTGATTGGTGAACATAGAATAATATCATCATCATCAGCAGTAGCTATTTATATAGCGCCACTAACTCTGCAGCGCTCTACAGAGAACTCATTCACATCAGTCCTTGCCCATTGGAGCTTACAATTTAAAATTCCCTACTATACACACACATACACACACACAGACAGAGAGAGAGAGAGAGATTAGGGTCAATTTTGATAGCAGCCAATTAACCTACCAGTATGTTTTTGGAGTGTGGGAGGAAACCGGAGCACCCAGAGGAAACCCACACAAACACAGGGAGAACATACAAACTACACACATATAAGGCCATGGTTGGGAATCGAACTCAAGACCCTAGTGCTGTGAGGCAGAAGTGGAAACCACTAGGCCACTGTGCTGCCCATAATAGGGATGAAGCTGAGGTAGAAGGACTGGAGAAGGTAGAATCAAAACAATTCTTCATGAAAGCAAAAGCAGAAAAATCCATAAAAAACCTCGCTCCTGTAAAGGTTTGGCAGAACTGAGGGACATATAAAGGTTACAAACAGGTGAGATAAATGTAAAGATCTTTTCACTGAAGGGCAAATTGCAGAGTAGAGAAAGCTGTGCAGTATAGAGCAAAAAGGAGGGAATAGGTTGCGCTCCCTCCACATATAATAAGCAGCCACTAAGGAACCAGGAATGGAATGGGAGACCCCTAAGACTCCCAAAGATTGTATTGATATAAAGATAAACAGGTTCTGGGCGCTTGGAAAAGGTAAATGTGTTTAATAATGACAAAGCTATGTGAACAATAGGTTCCGGCCGGAACAAAACAGCATAGTGTCAAAAACTGTTATAGTAAATACAATATAATGGAGTACATGCAATGCAGTAGTAATAATAAAACAAATATGGAATATTGGATCTTAAATCCGACTCCAGATGATTATCGAACCACAGGAGTATATAGTGTAACAATGAGTAGATCAGCGTGATATGTAAATATCCAAAAATGTTGATATAATAAAAAGTCCACTGAATATAGAGTTGTAGTCATGAATATAAACCTAAGACCGCATTATAGATCACAAACTGCGGCAATATAGGTAGTCTAGTATTGGACAACGGTAGTCCCGTATTGATCCTGCTGATAATGTCCAGTATGGTGAGTAAAAATGAGTGATACTGTTGTAATCAAAAAGATATATTCATATGTAAAAGTCTGAACAGTTACTCACTTTATATGCAGGGACGTCTAGGTGTCTGTTATGCAGACCAGCACTCAGTAGTAGTCCCGCGATGTGTACTAATGCTGTCAGTTGGTGGATACCAGCTGTACACTTGGCTCTCCCCGGGAATCAGGAGGATTCAAATTGGATTTATCCATTTACTTTCATTGGCGACATACAGACTCTTGTATTTTATACGTAGTATAACGGAGATTAGCCCGCAGCGTATACACGCATATCCATAGCGGGATCATCTCAGTATCTGCTCAGCCGCCAACTTTAACAAAATGGAGAGAGGCTTCTCCGGGAATCAGGAGGACTACAACCGTATCCACTCACCGACACTTTGTCGGTCACTGTTTTACCATTGGAGCCAAGTGTACAGCTGGTATCCACCAACTGACAGCATTAGTACACATCGCGGGACTACTACTGAGTGCTGGTCTGCATAACAGACACCTAGACGTCCCTGCATATAAAGTGAGTAACTGTTCAGACTTTTACATATGAATATATCTTTTTGATTACAACAGTATCACTCATTTTTACTCACCATACTGGACATTATCAGCAGGATCAATACGGGACTACCGTTGTCCAATACTAGACTACCTATATTGCCGCAGTTTGTGATCTATAATGCGGTCTTAGGTTTATATTCATGACTACAACTCTATATTCAGTGGACTTTTTATTATATCAACATTTTTTGATATTTACATATCACGCTGATCCACTCATTGTTACACTATATACTCCTGTGGTTCGATAATTATCTGAAGTCGGATTTAAGATCCAATATTCCATATTTGTTTTATTATTACTACTGCATTGCATGTACTCCATTATATTGTATTTACTATAACAGTTTTTGACACTATGCTGTTTTGTTCCGGCCGGAACCTATTGTTCACATAGCTTTGTCATTATTAAACACATTTACCTTTTCCAAGCGCCCAGAACCTGTTTATCTTTATATCAATGAAAGCTGTGCAGTAGTCCAGGTGAGGTGACTAGCTAGGTTACTGTTCTTAGCAGAATGCTGATTAAAGGAACTGGGAGATGATGCTTGTAGTTGTCATTGTGAAATGTTTTCTGACAGTTGTCATCTGGACCTAGTGTTGTGAATCCTCACAATATTCATTAATAGGTTTCTGGAAAGACCTAAAAATTCTATGCTAACCAAGAAAAAATATTAAATGATTATATTATAAATATCAAAATAAAATCATAATAGGGAATAAAAAGATTTCCAAAAAAGGGCAAAATCCTCTGACTGCAAGCCTTATATTCACCATGTGGTTTAAGTTGACTGCTTTCTACGTTATTCTACAGAGCTCCTTTTTCTATTGTTTCATTTTATATTAAAACACTCTAAATGTTGCCAAGTATGTATATACGAGGTTTCAAGCCACCACGGCAAATAAATCTTTAACCACTGAAGAAATACAAAATATAAAGATACAAAATAATAATTATATTCATGTAAAAGTATTAAACAGATGTTATAAAATATATGGAACTTTTAAACTACCACCTCAACACCCGATCCCACACTCACAGAGGAAGTACATTTTACCTATTGTATACGAAAAGCAAAATGTAAAATAAAAAAACATGTTATATTACAATCTGCCAGTGGAATGTAAGAACTGTAAAACTGCTGAAACATTGAGCAGTACGCTCTCCCTGCGATACCTTATTATTCACTAACGGACAGACCATTGCTCAACACTGCCGAACTAAAGATCTCCTTGCAACCTGGCCTGTTACCAGCCTTCAAAAGTGGTCAATCTTGTTTAAATAAATATAAGAGTGAGAAGGATTACCAGAACAACATTAATACCATGGCCATATTGTAACCCTTTGCATAAAAGAACGTGAAGTATAGTTATATTTGTTGGACAGACAGAAAAAAATGTGTTTAGTGGAACATGTTGCACTGGAAACAGAGGAGCCGCTGCGACAAACTCCACCCACTGCTCACTACTGTGATAGGGGCTGTGACATGATGTGAGGAGGGGAATGGAGGCAGAAGGAAGTCACAGGCTGAGAGTTATATAGCGGAAAGAGCAGAGTCCCCAGCAGCACAGAGTATATCAAGAGACAAGCAACGTGTTAGTGCGGACAGGGCTGCAAGCGACATGATGTGAAAACTGGTTCAATCCATAATGGCTGCAAGAGCGCTTTAGCAGCAAGGGACCTATTTTTTTTTTTTTATGGCTGTATGAAGCTCCATGTTGGAAGCAATTTTCACAAGATGGAATCATTAGATAATGGTATTTAATGAATGGATCTGACCACTGTCTCCTCAGACACCAGATAAGGTTCCCTATTAGCAGAGTACAGGATGAGAGGACCGGATAACCAGCACAGGATTAGCTGCTAGCTCCTACAAACCTTCAGGATTCTACAGAGCAAGAACACTAGTGTCAGGAAGAAAAAGAAACCTTTCTGGTCTATCTCTACCCACCCGTCCTAGGTCTCCTGTGCTGCAGTCTCACCAGGGACTAACAAACTGATGGCAGTATAGTCATTGGGCAATTATTGGTTCTTGTGAGCCAGAAAAAAAGGATTTAATTACTTGAAGGGGAAAAAAAGCATCAGGAAAGTAGCTGTACTGTTTAATAATGGTTACATCATATTGTCTATGAGCAGAAGGTTGGACCCTCCAGGCAGACATCTGTTATGGGTGACATAGCACGGTGCGGCCAGAGACGCAGATCGGACCTACTGAAGGGAGAGAGAGAGAGAGAGAGAGAGAGAGAGAGAGAGAGAGAGAGACACAGAGTCGTACTGATGTCAGCTCATGCACTGTCAGCTCGCTGTCTTACGCTCATAATTAGCATTAATGAAGGAGCATATTTAATCTGTGACTGTGTGACAGAGCTACCAGTGAATGCGTTCTCCTTCGTTCAGGACCACACTTGGGAAGTAATGTTTTCTCAAGCAGAAGAGGCTTTGAATCTGGCTTCGTTCTTTCTTCACTCTAAAAACTAAGAGCCAAGGAAGGACGGAGCCAAAGAAAAGATTCAATTATTACAGTTCCAGCTGTGGTATTAAAACATGATGCCATTCTATGTGCTGCGAACTTGCATACTGTCCGGAGCAGCCATTGCCAACATCCAACATCCTCAGGGTTAGATGTATTAAACCTTCTAAAAAGGAAAAAGTGGAGGTGCTGCCCATATCAACCAGTCAGATTCTAGCTATCATTCTGTATAATGTACTAGATAAATAATAGCTACTTTGATTGGCTGCTATGGGCAACACGTCCACTTTTCTTTTTAGAAGGTTTGATAATTCTACCGCTCAATGAGCAACATTGCACCAGCTGAAAACCCTCGTTACATTACTGTACTCCGACTCACCTCCCATTAGAGAGCAGCCCGCATGATTACATACCCCGCTGTACATGCATGTGTAAAACACAGAGCGATACAATGTTTCAACTAGCTTTATCACATACACAAATGATGGTCCTATAAATCAAAACATCATTGTTAAAGCATTAACCACACATGTTATAAACACAAATTGGACACTCTGTACTAGCACCCTTTCTGGGGCCTCGTCATCGCTGGCCCATTTTTTAGCGGTTTCACTTTCCACTTCCTCTTGCCGATACCAAATGTACGAAAATACATTAAAAAAAAAAGCACATAAAAATATATTTTGATGTCGTAAGCAGGAGACCATTCATCGAATTTGATGTGCCCTGTGCAATACCTGAAAATGCTAATTCTAAGAGTTTGTTTACATGCCTCTTCCATCCCCTTTCCAAGCAGTGTGGTCAGGCTCTGACCCTTTAGCTACTACTTGTTAAATGCATGATAGCCCTTAGGAATTAATAAATCCCAAGGGCTGACACCACCTCACGGGTAACACGGCATTGCAACGGAAAACTGGAACGCCAACGGAAAATTGCTCTAAAGCTGTTCACACATGTTTTACTATCAATAAACATAAAATGCTATATAAAAACACATTTAATTAACCGCAGTGGAAACGAGATCTAAATATTTTCAACCATAGGGTAGCAGAAAACTAAAACGCAATACTAGTGTTTGCTAATCTGATCATCAAGGATTAAAGATGATGTACACTCACTATCTCTTAAAATAAGTAAATAGGTTAGAATCAATTTGAAACATTTTCATTCAAAATGTACAATTTAGTTTTGGGTGGAGCTCACCAAGTTATAAAATATGGATATCTACTTGAAGCCTCCAATGATCCAGAGCCGTTATTCGTTTAAGGCAGCTTATTTTAGGCATACAGCGTAATTGACAACATCTCTCCCTATGAACTTCCTATTATATAAATATAGATTCCCAAATCTCGATAATTTGTCTTTCACCAGGACACTTGGAGTAAAGCGAACCACCAGGTTAGCATAATCTGCACCTGCTCTAGGATCTCTTGGGAAGAAGCAGTGTAAGATGCCATTGCCAATTTGCAAGTTTAATCAGCTCTGCAATAGTAATAAAAGTTGTAGACATCCCTGCCACTGTTACACTATCCCCGTACATGCAGTAATGAGCTTAGCAGATGTCTTTCACTGTGAGTATAAGAGCTACTGAAGGCTTAGTACCTGAACCATTAATAAAATATATCTCTTTCCCCATTCACATAGCTGCCAATATGGGTCTTGTTAGCATTTAAATAGAACCTGCCAGACAGATCTACAGAAACTTTTTACCTTGTTACTGCAAAGAGTCTTGTACATGAAATGTTTAGCAGAAAAACAAAAACCATCATTCGCCAAGAAGAGAGTATGTAATATAGTGCACCATTAGCGGATGGCGTAACAGATTCAGCTGTCAGCCTATGCTATGCACCCGCTAGACGCATCATCCTCACAACTCCGCTGCCGTGAGATGTAGTACAGACCTTTTTTTTTTTTGCTTTAACCAAAAGTAACTGTGTAATGTAAGTCTGAGGCCACAGGTACCAATGTGGCATTGTACTGGGACCCCAAAAGAGGAAGCTCCCTATATAATATATTGCTGTCAGGTGCTGTCCCAGCTCTCTCCTCTTCTAGCAGCGATGGACACCTGCAGTGTTGGCAGTGTTCGGCCGGTTGCCTAGTCATGAGATGTGACTTACGGTTCTCGGCTTGTCTATGTATAGGGACCTTCAAAAACCTATCGGCAGTCAAGGAGACATCACTGACCGCCGGACATTAACTAACTAAATAGCCTATATAAGGTTGACTCTGGCACTGACCCAGTGCTAGAGTATTGGATTACTTTCTGGGTGCTGTTTGTATCTACACCCTTGTACTCTCTTTTGGATTCCTCGTTGCCGATTAAGCTTGTTCATGATCATTCTTCTGTTTATCAATTCTGGCTCCATTGATTCTTGGCTCAACATCAGCTACCTTGACCATTCTTCTGCTCATCGATGCCTGACCCGTTAGGATTCCTGGCATGACCTTGGCTACCTAGACCATTCTTCTGCTTCATGTTTCTGACTCCGTTGGACTTCATGGTAATGACCCGGCTTGTTCACTACACTTTGTTCATGTTTCCAGCTATTTTGCTTTACGACTTGACTGTGCTTCCCAAATATCTGCCACATTAAGGTCAGAACACCTTTCAGTAATCAGTCTTCACATCCTTCTCATCTGGGGACGCTCTCAGAAGTCGTCAAGATAGAACAACCTCTATAGCTTATCAGATAATCAGGATGCTCCTAGCAGTACAGAGTATTTCAGGAGAGGGTTGAGCTGGACTTATGGGAGGCAGTGAAGCTTCATCTGTAAACGGGTTTCCTAACAATATTGTTATGAGGTAGAAACTACGCTAAGAAACACTGATACTCGTTTTTCCTTACATAAATGAACTTATCCTGAAATTAAGGGGTCTATTTATGAATAAGACAAAGCAATGAACTGCGCACATGACGCCTAAATTTCTTGTTGAACTCAGTATAAAACACCATCAATTGGAAAATTACAGAAATAAAATTGAAACATATAAAACCACATATTTATTAAATTAGCATAAGTAATAAATAAAAACAAAACAGAAGAAATATCGTTAATTAGTAGCAGCAAATAATTACCACCAATAGGAAAGTATAGATTCACTAATAACCAACCAGATGGAGTGAATAACAGTCAGTAACAGATTACTTCAGGAACTTTGAAGTTAGTTTTGGCTTTACTTAATCCAATAAAAATAATTCCAAATCAATGGAGGGTGAGAATGTTCATATTAAGCAATCTAGATCCTGACAGCAGTCGGGAGGATGGAGCGTGAGTGAATAGAGAACATCCACACACCCTTTAGACCTCAACCCCGATTGTAAGCTGTTAATGTGCGGTATCTTGTTGTTAAAAACTCACCCAGAGCTGGGGGCTGGATGGAAAAAAAATTCTGTTTGTATGCCCCTCTCTTGTTGTATCGGCTCACTGGCGGTAGCCAATCAAAACTTCGTCTGTGGTGCGGACTACATTAGTGTCCAGACAGAAAGTAGTATAGCCCCAAGTCAGTTCCTTCAAATAGAAATTAATAGCTAACAAGTCCAAGTTAGCCAGAAGAGATACTGATTTTGCCACTATTCAAATTCTCCACAGTCTCAAACTAGATTGGATTGAAAAATTTTGAAACATAATATAGCGACGCTTTTCGTCTGCTTAATGCAGACTTTCTCAAGCAATGTCCTATTTATGAAGCCCTAAGCCATGCGGAAACTGATTTTCCCGCATGGGTTAGGCATTTTTAAGTAAAACGTTTATGTACTAAAAGCCTAACGCAGGAGATATCTTTAATTAAGATATTGTCATGCATGCAATACTGATTTCAAACACCAGGTGGTGCTTATGTAAACCTGTACTGCGCATGCATGACATCTGCATGGCAACCATTGCGAGCAGCGCACAGCTTATGATGTACTCTGTAAATAATAACTGAACATACACAGACTAAATTGAATCATTATTAATTTCTGATTTGGACTATGACTTAACTAATAGACCTCTAGGGCCTGATTCATTAAGGATCTTAAATGAAGAGGTATCTTATTTCAGTCTCCTGGACAAAACCATGTTACAATGCAAGGGGTGCAAACTAGTTTTCTGTTTTGCACATAAGTTAAATACTGACAGTTTTTTTCATGTAGCACACAAATACTTGATAGCTTATTTGTACACTGAAATTTAAAGTTGATATTTGTGTGCTAAATGAAAAACAGTCAGTATTTAACTTATGTGTAAAACAGAAAACTAGTTTGCAACCCTTGCATTGTAACATGGTTTTGTCCAGGAGACTGAAATAAGATACCTCTTCATTTAAGATCCTTAAAGAATCAGGCCGCGAGTTTGTTGCTTACCTTTCTTAGTACTCTGCATTTATGTGGTAAAAGTAAGGACATTCATTTTTTTTACCAAAGGTCTGACGTGCGTTAGCTATATTTGTTATCTGCAGAAACTATGTGCATGGAGGAGAAATCTAGGGGTATTAATGTAACCTGTCATATATATAAAAAAAATCTAACATTAATAGCACAGTATGGGTAAAAGTCTCATTGCAATGTACAGCTATTAACACGCATACGTGCATGGGAAAATCAGTTGTTAATCTGTTCCCCTCCCTGCACTGTCCATTATTTCCAGCTCAGATGTTGCTCAGGTGGGATGTCCTGTGGGCTGAGATGGTCATGTAACACTAATCTCATGTGATCATTCAGAGCCAATGGTTTGAAGGCTGGCAGACGTCTTACAGTTTAATGATGTCACAGGGAGTTTCTCAGGAACACATAGCATGCTCCTACCAGCACTTAGGCTGGTAACATATTCATTAATCCTTAGGAATATTCGCATGCATCTGTCCAGAAGGTGTCTGACTGTATGTAAGCATGAAAGAAAATGGGAATTTTGAACAAACTATTCAGCTATAACATACAGTAAATGTGAATTGTCTGTTTTGTTTTTAAATGTAATGAAGTAAAAACTTTACAGTATTTTTTTTTTATGAGTTCACATTGCAGAGCATGTTCTGCTAATCAGGGACAAGTTTCTGAATAAATCCATTTTGATTCCACGGTGCAAGAAATTAAAATATGAAAAACGCAGACGGCATAATATATAATTGTTCTGGTCATTGCATATATGTATGTGATGTATATAGTTGACATGTTCATGGTGAGCCCTGCATAAACATTTCTGTATCCTCAGCGCGATACTAAAGAATGTTTGTGGAGTGTGATTTACACAACAGATGGTGACGCTGGACAGGAGATCAGCACATTTACAATATTCCAACCAAATTCTGGCCAACGATTCTGCTTCTTATCAGATGGTTTCAATCAGCAGTTGGCAAAGGAATGAAAGCTTACAGTAAAAAAACTGACTTAGCGTGTACGTCGATGTTTCTCATGGGGACTCAGGATGGGTTTTTTCTCTTCTTCCTTGTGTTATTTCACACAAGGGTTAGGCAAGTTCTTCTGGGAGAAGAAGGTAGGTTTATGTACAAGGTCAATAATCATTTATTATCTCCTGGTCTCACAATACATTATGCCCACTCCAACAAATCCTTTTTAGTTTTTTGCACAAGAATTTCCTAACCAGTAACACAAAAAAAAAAGGTTTTTATTTTAATTAAATTGGAGTAAGCCCATTTCTTGCTAAAGATGGACCAGTTTGGAATATCTGTGCGGTTGCCTAACAACATGCAAGCTCATTGTTTGTAGTGATAATACAACGGAGACTATTGTTATGCAGTCTAATCAAATCAACATTTCACATGAGTAAAGAGAAATGCTTGCTGCAAACAGATAAATGGTTGCCGACATTCATAAACCAAGGATAACCCAAGACTGGGTACAGTGCAACAATTCACAGATGGAGCAATTTTTTTTCTTAGAACGACAGCACACTCCTCTATCAGTGAGGATGGAGTGGGCGCGGCTACTGGTGCACAATTGGGCTTATCTTGTGCAATTTATGTAAATTAAAGTTTGTTCCATCTGTTTGTTCCATTTAAGACACCACACCTTTTGGTGGTTGGTGAAGGGGCTTATCCAATTCATACATATATCTAAGAGAGACGTTTGGAAGGAGAGATGGACTCAGACAGCAGAGCTTAGCACGACTTTGCACTTTTGTCTAGGAAACCATTGGATGGACCCTGTATGAACGCTACAGATGCACATGCAGCGCAAAAGTGGGCACTTTAGTCACTAAACAGACACACACTTTTGCATTGTGTCCATCCATCATAACAATGTCATCCATTGTGTCCATCCATCCATTGTGTCCATCCATCATAACAATGTCATCCATTGTGATTACTTAGTAAAGTTTGTTGATCTGCTTATTTTGGGAAGGCTTTTGTGTGCATTTGTTCCCAAATCAGGAGGGGGGAGATCCTGAACGAAGTGTTAGGTTTAAAATTATTTTTATGGGTCTTCGGGTGTATTCAATATGGAGAATACGACTTTGGTATTTACTAATAAACACGTCAAGACATTATTCCGTCAAATGTATCCAACGCTTTATTACATTATATTGTCTATGAATAGGGTAATGCGACTATAGCATTTACTGCTAACACTGTCACACAGCATCTCTATAGGCTGTATTTAGGCGTAAATATACGTATTTGTAGGTCTGACGCAGGAATACCACTGTGCTTTGCGTTGGTCGTATAATGAGACAAGTCTGACTCACCATACACCTGTGGTTCCGTAACTTTTACTTGTACATTTAGGGGGCAAAAGTGGATCCAAATTTAAATGAGGCCCACCGTGTGTCATCGGGAATTTACTTTTAATGTATCCAAATCAAATTGCTAATCAGTTTGTCAGGTAAAAGGTGTACATTTAAATGAGCAATTTACAAATTAACAGGCGCTTCTCCATCATCGGACCGCAGCCGGGGGCTTGTCCTTTAACTGCCCCAATAAGATGGTAGGTAAAATTCAAGTGCATATAATCTGCTTGTCTTACACTATACAAAACCGTGATTATACTGAAAGTAGCTGGTCGATTTATACGATCAGGAATCGGCAAATTGTGGCTTTCCCGTTCTGCCTGTTGTTTGGGAATAATGGAAACTGTAGTTACGCATCTGCCATTAAACTCCAGTAAACTCCTTTATAATAACAAGTTGGGGATAACGCATTAAACAATATTCATCCAAACACCAGCACGGATAGAGCTGTGGAATTCAGTTACGTGACTTGTTAGGCAGGATACCGAGCTTCGTACATTATTAAAACAAGATTATATTTTAGGCCCATTTTTTGTGCTGGATGCGTCTCTCGCTGCTAAACTGTGATTTATCATCAATCCGCCACACGGAGGAAATCAGCTGACCCTCAAACTATTGTCTCTTTCATTTGTCTCTCTTTATATAGCACAAGCCTACTACGTGTCATTGTATACTTGACGATGTGGCGTTCATTATTCTCCCCTCTGCTGTAAACATTTTTTTTTTTTTTATGCAGAGGATTCCTGCTATGCAATGTCATTTCATGTAGACACTATACAGATGTTACTCGCATCATACTAGAGTATAAGAGGATAATCTCACTTCTTAAAGGTACATCACTCATCAGTACAAATGGATTCACGGTTATGGAGCAACAATCTGCAAAGGAGAGTTTAACAAGTAATCACATGGCTCAAACCTTTAGCGTTTATACATTTTCACTATCCTGGCAGCGGCTCTGGAATGGTTGACCAATCATCTTGCTTATTGGTTCGTTTAGATAATATCGTTGCACATCCGTTATATCATCAGATGTCATTAGCCATCGGGGTCAAGCTCAATAAAATTGCCCAGACCGCACTCCCGATTGAGTATTATGGGGACTGTGGTTTAATGCGGTATATTTCATTTAATCTTTAATCCTCGCTCATGATAACACAAGTTGTTTTTACGTTGATGTTTTTTTAATCAGGGTCTCTAAGTTATGTCGGGCACTAGAATAGTTAAAGGACATATCTGTACCTGCTTGGTGGGAGGCACATAGCTTTCCCCACTGCAAAAGAAGATGATTTGGCGTCGCCCTATACTTACAATGGGATGCATTTATCGCCTTTCATTTGCATGTCTCTATGTAGGAAGGGGGAATGTCTAAACACACTTTGAACAAAGTATTAAAAGGATTCAAACACACAAATGTGACAGCTGTAGTACAGACAGTCCAGAAGTTCCCTCAATCTGATGATTAATTTGTTACATAAAATGAGCTAAATCGAGCAGTATTTTAGGAGAAGAACTTAAATGTTGAGATGAATAAAGGGTTGTGACACCCAATTGTTAGCAGGTTGGATATTGAAGTCACATTTTCCTCTTTACACCATGTTTTAAGATGTATCGTAAAGACACAGAGCCAAGCGCAGACAGACCAGGAAGTGGACGATCGCCTTGAAGTGATCTTGGTGGACAATTTGGTGGCCATCAAGAAGTAGGATTGTACTTTTTGCCTTTGTTTGACTCTACCCAACATCTTTATAATCAGTTTCTTGCGAGTTCTCTGTAGTTCGGTTTCCTCGGAATGAAGTCTATCCACATGCGAGATCTATCACGGTCATCTTCAGTTAACCTTTCCCATGTGCCACGTAGCTGTACATTTCCTGGCTCAAGCAACACCACATGCGAATATATGGGAAACAAGTTAACCCGTGCATGATACTCATGCATTCTAGTCAAATCAAGCTACTTAAGGTCTTAAAAAGGTTCTTGTCATGCATTTGGACCTAGCCCAGGCCTCCTCAGGGGAAGAGCGTTAAAAGGCAAGCGGCCTTTTTAATGTGTGTTCATGAGGTAAAATTACCTCACGAAAATGAGTTTGACCCCTCAACTCGTAAATTTAGCCTTTACAACCCCTCCCACGGGGGAAGAGGGGATGATGGAAGTTAACTGACTTGACTATTCTAATTTTTTTGTCAAATAATGTCAGTATACCGAATTTCAGGTCAATTGGATGAGCCCTTTCAGAGAAAATAGTTTTTACACACACACACACACACACACTAACGCACGCCTCTACACATGTGTGTTCATGAGGTAAAATTACCTCACGATAATGAGTTTGAGCCCTACCAAATTTCAGCCCTTTTTGAATTTTTTTCCCCACACACACTAAGAATTTAGTAGGTCAGTGTATAACTCTGCCCAGCAAGTGGCGCTGCAACTTGGGTTTTTTTTTTTCACACACACACAGACGCCACTAAGCATTTATATATTAGATTCCACATAAAGTCGTGTGGAGCCTGGAGAGTCATTTTAGAAAACAATTCAACACCTTTAATGGTGCTGGGTGGCAGAGGTACAGTATAACAAAAGGGAGGGCAGGTAGAAACATGACCCCCGCGCTGTGACCCTGAACGTACATCAATATATAACATGGCATCATTCCTGTTGCAGCTACATTGCCATGGAAACGTGACCCCCCCCCCCCCCCCGCGCATTTCCTGTGACTTTCACTTACTAAACATGAACTATGACCTTTCACCTCGCAGGTATCTATACTTATTGATCTGTAATTTGTGCCCAGGAAAACAAGAGTTTCGCAAACCACATCTGGTTAGGTGTGAGGCGCCCTGTGTATGTTTTTGGCCCTCATTCCTTGAACAGTAGTAGCTATATCCATGTACTTTACAAATTACAATATAGATCCAGCTAAGACAGTTTCAAAAATATGAGTAGGATTTTTAGGGCACACCTAGGTAGGTCCAGAAATGAACGAAGCAATTTATCAAACGTCAAGTTTCTATGAGATGTCAGTGTTGAAAAAGTCGCATTTGTGGAATTCAAAGCAAAAATGTCTTAAAAATTAATTTTTACTACCTCCCGTTGGCGTGACCAGGAGGTCACTTTAATCTGTCTTAAGGCTGAAATTTTTTTATGTATCCGGTATAAATGTCACAGCGATGTGCTTGCACACCTGTGACGCAATGATTTCAAAGCTTGTTGCACAGTGTGGATCTGGGAACATAAAAGGTCACAGGACAGTTGTTAAATATAGTGTGAAAATAGGTTTTATTCCAAGGATACTTTTGGAAATGCACCTATAGTTATTTTCTTTGAAGCAGTAATAGGAGATTGGGAATTGATTTGTTGGAACATGAGACTAGTTTTACAAATCGTTCCGCAAATCAAACCGTGATAGATTTGCTTAACTTTAGCTGAAGGGACATATTTGTACGTCACACATACTGGCAGCTAGGTAGACATGGCGCCACCAAGACAATCATCTGACACAAGGGTAATACATGGATATTAGATTAGGAATTCTTACACCTGTCCGAAACAGGTCATGTTTTCAGGATATCTATATGTGGGAGCTAGTAGGATACAATCTGAAGTAGTCAGCTGAGAATGAACAAAAAAATCCTCAAAATATAAACTCATTGGGAGACTGGAGACCTTGACTCTGCTCTATTTAAAATCCTAAAGGACACCATAAATACCAGACATCGCAATCAGCCCACAGCACCAGTGAAGCGTAGATCCACTCACAGGGAATTGGTGCAAACAGTTTGTGCCTCCTACCTCATTGATATCACCACTTCCTGGGGAATTGAAAGGCTGAATATTGGTTCAGCGCACAAAAGACGGCTGCCCCCGAGTACAGGCGGGTGAAAAACTGCCGGGAAATAGTAATCATCAAAGCCAGGGAATGAATTTGACAATAAGGGAGCGTGAGCCGCTATCCAGCAACAATCTATGTAAAATCCACCCCAGAATTTATTTCTGATCTCTGCCTGTGCGTTGTGAGCCCCTCACTACAACATTACTACATCTGCCGTTTTATGTTTGTAAGGAAAAGGGGGATGGGGGGGGTGGGAGACAAGAAGCAGATGTCGGGATAAGGAGAAAGCAAATGGTTGGATCAGACATAGGATGATAGGATGGGACTGGAAAGAACATTTTAAGAGTGTGTGTGTGTGTGTGTGTGTGTGTGTGTGTGTGTGTGTGTGTGTGTGTGTGTGTGTGTGTGTGTGTGTGTGTGTGTGTGTGTGTGTGTGTGTGTGTGTGTGTGTGTCTTTTTTCGTTCAGTTGGATGTTTGACAATGGGCGAGTCTCTGTACAGCGCATTGCAAGCTGTTTACTACGAAGCGTTCATCTTGTTATTAATTTGCAGTACAGCCCTCATTATTAGATTACATTTTAGCTTGGGAAAAATCATTTAGTAAATAAAAGTCACATGCCCAAGAACTAGGTTCATATACACAAGATACTGCCGCCGTCACCCTCCTCCCCTTATAAGCTATTGTGGCATCCTTCAACGTCACTCCGAGAGGTTTTATGAAATCTAGGAGTGGACACAAGTGCAATTTAGGATTACTGGCACTGGGATCAAACCGCCCCAGAATCAATCAATACAATTGTCTATGGAATGACACGAGTACCCCAATAATGTACGTACTGGAGGAATGGAGGTATTTATTAAAACTGGTGTACAGGTAACTGTGCAAAAAAAAGTACCAAAACAATGTTTGGTCTGATTGGTTGATTTTGTGTTTATTCATTTTAGCTTTTTTGTTGCACTCATCCAATTATCTAGCGCCCTCCACATCCCTTGCCCCCCCTTACCTGCCCATTTATGTCATATCACTGTAAGCCAATGCCACACCCACTGGATTTGTGCTGACAAAGCATCACCCTACAAACAGACTGTTTCAGCCTTGTTTGGACTCACCAGTGAAAGAGAAGCAGACAAACTCCCAAACGAGAAATGACAGAGAAAGAAAATGTGCTAAAACAAAAGAGGTCAACTTGGTAAACAGGAGTACTTTAAAGAAAGACTGATGTCTTTTGCTAATAAGATGTACAAAAGGCAAAGTATAACAGTAAAACATTTCAGATATTTGAAAGCAGCAGGAGAGAGGCTGATAGGAGATACCAGGCGGTTCTTATCGGCCACCCAATGCAATGTTTTGGAAAACTGCACAGAAGATGTGGGTGAAATTAGCGTTGCTTCTGCTGAGCGAGACACGTCAGGGTGCAGGAAAGAGCTTGTATGAAGGGATTTCTTTTAGGGGTGGTGGGTGGGTTCCGAGTTGTCCTGCTATGTCTGATTCTTACTGAATCCTCTCGCTCCTGCAATGCAGCTGGCTTGAGTTTTCTGCGCAAACCAACAGTCCAAAAGCACTCCCCAAACTCAGTAAAAGGCTGCTGGGAGAGCACAAGAAGGAGAAGGAGCTTGCTCTATTTTTTTTTGTTTTGTTCTGTACACAGGGCTGTGGCCCTAACACGCATTACAAGAAACATATGTCTCGCTGAGGCAATATTTAGATGATAGAACATGGTCCAGTCGGAGGGAGGTGAATGAGTGGTGTTCTTTACTGAGAAACCTTTAACAATTGCAGTAGAATAGAAAGCAGAGAAAGGAATGACCTAGTTTTTAACCCCAGTGGAACCAAAATATCTGACTTGGCTAATCCTTCCTGCTAGTTTCGGGCTTTCCATCTGGGTTACAGCTGACCAAACTCCCTCCTCTCCAGTCTTCAGTTGGATGCATTCCAGTGCATTAAACAAAAAAGAAAAAAAATGTACAGCTCATTTCAGTGAAACAAACTTCTGCTCTTAATTGAGGATTACAAAGTGGTCTGGGGGAAAAAAAAAATGGTTTTGCAGAACATAGGAGAATATCATGCATGTTTTTCCGAACGTGAGGTTTTCTTTTGAATGATGGGGAAATACTGAGAGGGACATTACTGTTTTATTGGCATAATTAAATGTATTTAACAAAAGCTTCCAAGGACAAAGCCCCTTTTCTGTGGTTTAGTTGCTGGTAACCGATACACTCCGAAAGGGCTGGATTTTATGGCAGCGGAATATTTCAGAGCTGAGGTCACGTTGACATCACCCGAGTTTTAGACAGTGGTGGTTTAAAGTTCATTCATCCGACCTTCCTCAGAACAGGCTGGTCGTGTCAGGGCTACTTATTTGCCGTCCTGCCGTTTGTAACAGCGATCGTTATACGAAGAACAGGTTTAATCTCCATGGGGCCTTTTTTCTGCATGGTTTCGGCATTTTTAAGTAAAATCTTAATTTAAGAAAATCGGAGGAGATATCTTCTGCATTAGGCAAATTACCGCATTAAACCGCAGTCCCCCAAAAACTCAAGAGGGACAGTGGTCTGGGCAATTTTATGAAGCTTCGAAAAGCTTAGCTTATGGAGCATGACCCCGATGACTAAAATCGTCTGAAGATGGCATTAGCCATTGAATCCTATGGGCAGAACATCGCAGGAGAGGGATCTTCGGATAGATGACACAGCATAATCCTGCCTCGATAATATCCAGTCACAACATCTTTACGCTCCGTAAAGACATGTCCTGCGCGCGGCAGCTCTGCAAATTTCCTTCATAAATGTCACCCAGTGTGTTTATCTTTGGTATCGGAAGTTGTGTAGGTAAAACTTCTGGGCCCCAGTGCAGAAAACGCCAAGGGCCGACACGGAAACATTTAGTGAAAGGGAATATGGTCTATGGTATCAGAGTTATGTGGGAGATGCCCTAATTGTGGAGAGGAATGCAAAGTTCTTGTATGGTAAAAGATAGATAGTGCCGGATCAAACATTAATCACAGACTGAGTCATGTCTGCACACAACATAGTGTGTCCTGTGAAGATCCCACTACACCCCCTATGGATAAAGTAGCAGCATAGCACACGGCCAGCTTTAAAAGGTTGGCATGTTTGAACAATAGATTACTAAAATATTTTTTTGGGGGGCAAATAATGATTAGCAACAAATACCATATAATTACAATTTTCTAATTATAAGTAATGCTACTGACAAATATTTTACTCTTAATCTAAATCAATATTCACTGTCTGAGGCCTAGATTTACTAAGCTGCGGGTTTGAAAAAGTGGGGATGTTGCCTATAGCAACCAATCAGATTCTAGCTGACATTTTGTAGAAAGTACTAACTAAATGAAAGCTAGAATCTGATTGGTTGCTATAGGCAACATCCCCACTTTTTCAAACCCGCAGCTTAGTAAATCTAGCCCTGAGTGTTTTGCTAACAGTTATGAAAATAGCACAGCGGATTTAAACACATTTTTACATTTCTACATACAGCGTATCAGGTAAAACAATTATCTTTTCCTTTCTATATCAACATTCAGTAATCTTTGCAGAAATTAAAGTAACTAGGCAATATGGATGCCATCCGCAAGATGGAGGATGCCCCTGAGGCGACCACCACAAGATGGAGGGAGGGTGTCCCTGAGGTGACCGCCACAAGATGGAGGGAGGGTGCCCCTGAGGTGATAACCACAAGATGGAGGGAGGGTGTCCCTGAGGTGATAACCACAAGATGGAGGGAGGGTGCCCCTGAGGTGATAACCACAAGATGGAGGGAGGGTGCCCCTGAGGTGATAACCACAAGATGGAGGGAGGGAGCCCCTGAGGTGACCGCCACAAGATGGAGGGAGGGTGCCCCTGAGGTGATAACCACAAGATGGAGAGAGGGTGCCCCTGAGGTGATAACCACAAGATGGAGGGAGGGTGCCCCTGAGGTGATAACCACAAGATGGAGGGAGGGTGCCCCTGAGGTGATAACCACAAGATGGAGGGAGGGAGCCCCTGAGGTGACCGCCACAAGATGGAGGGAGGGAGCCCCTGAGGTGACCGCCACAAGATGGAGGGAGGGTGCCCCTGAGGTGATAACCACAAGATGGAGGGAGGGTGTCCCTGAGGTGATAACCACAAGATGGAGGGAGGGAGCCCCTGAGGTGATAACCACAAGATGGAGGGAGGGTGTCCCTGAGGTGACCGCCACAAGATGGAGGGAGGGAGCCCCTGAGGTGACCGCCACAAGATGGAGGGAGGGAGCCCCTGAGGTGACCGCCACAAGATGGAGGGAGGGTGTCCCTGAGGTGATAACCACAAGATGGAGGGAGGGTGCCCCTGAGGTGATAACCACAAGATGGAGGGAGGGAGCCCCTGAGGTGACCGCCACAAGATGGAGGGAGGGTGCCCCTGAGGTGATAACCACAAGATGGAGAGAGGGTGCCCCTGAGGTGATAACCACAAGATGGAGGGAGGGTGCCCCTGAGGTGATAACCACAAGATGGAGGGAGGGTGTCCCTGAGGTGATAACCACAAGATGGAGGGAGGGTGCCCCTGAGGTGATAACCACAAGATGGAGGGAGGGTGTCCCTGAGGTGACCACCACAAGATGGAGGGAGGGTGTCCCTGAGGTGACCACCACAAGATGGAGGGAGGGTGTCCCTGAGGTGACCGCCACAAGATGGATGGAGGGAGGGTGTCCCTGAGGTGACCGCCACAAGATGGAGGGAGGGTGTCCCTGAGGTGATAACCACAAGATGGAGGGAGGGTGTCCCTGAGGTGATAACCACAAGATGGATGGAGGGAGGGTGTCCCTGAGGTGACCGCCACAAGATGGATGGAGGGAGGGTGTCCCTGAGGTGACCGCCACAAGATGGATGGAGGGAGGGTGTCCCTGAGGTGACAGTTACAGTTATAATGGAGGTTCTGTGTGACTATAAGGTAAGACTCTCTGTCACTGGACACACATCACACTTATGTGGTGATTAAACATAACTATCAGCCAAATGTTCAGTACATTTCTTCTTATAAACTGGGAGGAATAATTAATACGGATATTCTGATAAATATGTGACACTATTGCCTGTTTTCCTGTCAGAGTCACTTACAGACAGATAAATATATGTCACGGTCTCACCCTCTTCTGTTATCTCTGTATAATGCTCTCTCTCTCACACTGTAATGTCTGTCTCAGATGTCTCTCTTACCACCTTTGTTGATGTCACTCTCTCAGGTGTCCTGGTCACTGCTCCCTCTATATCCTCCTATCACCCTCAGCCCTCTCCCGGTCACCTGGCTGCTCAGACCTCTCCCGGTCACCAGGCTGCTCAGCCCTCTCCTGGTCACCTGGCTGCTCAGCCCTCTCCCGGTCACCAGGCTGCTCAGACCTCTCCCGGTCACCTGGCTGCTCAGCCCTCTCCCGGTCACCAGGCTGCTCAGCCCTCTCCTGGTCACCAGGCTGCTCAGACCTCTCCTGGTCACCAGGCTGCTCAGCCCTCTCCTGGTCACCTGGCTGCTCAGCCCTCTCCTGGTCACCTGCATCCAGTCCCCACAGAACATTCCAGAAGCCTCACAGACCGGACTTACGCTGGGTCCTAGAGTCTCCTGTATCATGCTGTGAGACAGTCTTGGTCCCCTGGGTCCTAGTGCCCAGCAGTTTCTGGGCATCACATCTTTCATTAAATGGAAGGTTTCACCTTATTCCTGACAGTTAGGGTCATGTGTGGCCCTTTTGAACATAGAGGGCTGCCCATGAGGCCCCTGAAGTGTATCAGGTTGCCCATCCCTGGTATAAAGGCATGAGCTCTTTCCTCTGGAGAACTGATATACAGATAATGGTGTCATATCACACAGACAGGGTGACGGGTTACCATCTCCCAGTCACTATGAGGAGCACTGTACACAGATAATGGTGTCATACACACAGACATGATGACAGAGTACCGCCTCTCAGTCACTGTGAAGAGCACTGCTACACAGATAATATCATACACATAGACATATGGACGGAGCACCTCCTCTCAGTCACCGTGAGGAGCACCGATACACAGATAATGATATCATACACATAGACATATGGACGGAGCACCTCCTCCTAGTCACTGTGAGGAGCACTTATACACAAATAATGATATCATACACATAGACATATAGATGGAGCACCTCCTCCTAGTCACTGTGAGGAGCATTACTGTACAATTTAATGAGAAGTGGGGAAAGACAAGAGTAATGTAGTATATTTTAGGTATAATGCTCTAAATTACAGAAACACTAATACTGAAAACCATTTTGGCTCAAAATGTGCATTATAACAAGAAAAACACATTATTAGGTTTCTTATGATTCACTGTGACACTAGATAACAGTCAAAGGGACAGCTGCTGTAGAACAAGTCCCAGCTTCCAGCAGTGCACACTGCTGGGGCCCAGCAGTGTGCACTGTTAGCAGCTGGGACTTGTAGTTCCCCAGCACAGCCACAGGTTGCCCCCAGCTCATGCAATGATGACACGTGACCTCAGCACGTGCTCAGGGCACCTGTGATGGACGATGTTACCTCAGACCTGTAACCATGACAGGAAAATCTGTGTATTGTAATCTAATACCTTCATAGCCGGGTCCAGGGCTCCAGCAGGGGGTCTGAGGGGGGTCCTGGCGGCTGCAGCTTGTCATACATGTGACCAGAACATGTGATGCATGTCAGAGCTCGTCATACATGTGACCAGTACATGTGATGCATGTCAGAGGTCGTCAGACGGGAGGTCAGAGCAGGTGATATCTATGTGAGTATAGATGGGACATAACGAATTTATTCTAAATAGATGTGTTTTGTTTAATAGGAATGAGGAGCCTGGTTACATATAGATTGTATTACACTGAAATATCCTCGGTAATGGAAACATAAGTACTATAATCTATTATACACTTGCTGCATGTGTCCCATGTAAGTGGTTGGTTCCTATGCCTTAACTTGTTAACTATGCAATATATATATATAATCCTATTGCAATGCAGACTTGCACAGTATTACAGATGTGTCTGGCTGTAACTTGCTGTTCATAAGTAGCTTTATTTGCAGATATTTGTGATTGACCATTAAGTATTAACTACAAGTCGCCATTAATAGTTATAAAGCCATTAGACATTGTACTCTGAGGTAATGTGTGTGTATATATTTATATTTCTTATTCTCCACTGGATATAGTGATGTTTTCAGGAGCACTAACAGGACAGGTTTTCCAGTGATCCTGATTATACCACCTGTGGATGTGCTGTAATGTGGCAGTCAGTAATGAGGAGACCTGGAAAACCTGCCCTGGTAGGGCTCTCTGAGGACTGGATGTGGGAAGCCCAGGTATATAGTATTATATATGACAACAATAGTAAATGTGCAACTGTTATTGTAATGATGTGTGTGTATATATATAAGGAAAAACAGTTCAATATGCAGTTTAAAAAATATTAAAGGGACAATATAAACCATTAAAATAACGGGTTTTGGTTATTTTCATAATATTTGAGCACAAGAAAGAGACTAAACCTGACAGTGTGAGGCATAGTTTTATGGCAACGTGTAGGGGTGTCCTGTCAGCCATTTATGGTTGGACTCACATGGGATATTCATGCAGAATTGTCCTATTGCAGTTACCATAGGTAGAAACTTGTTATGCTGAGATTTCAGCAGCGTGTTACAAATGCTGAGTGGTGCAGGAATTATAGTGGCAGGTACTATACCTGCCTGGTGGATTTCAGGGAGCTCAACCTCTTCGCACTCCTAGGAACTGACTCCTGGGGGTATATTTACTAAACTGTGAGGTTTGAAAGAAGTGGAAGTGTTGCCTATAGCAACCAATCAGACTCTAGCTGTCATTTTGTAGAATGTACTAAATAAATGATAACTAGAATCTGATTGCCCAGGAAATCAATCTGCATCTAGTCTTGTGGATTTGCAGAGTTATCTTAAAATGTGCACAAGGAAGTCACTTAAAGGCCCAAATTGCAACCCTTCAGGAACACCCGGTCCATGCATTTCAATTTCTACCTTTTCCTCCTAAAATGCTGCTCGGTTTAGCTTTATCAGTGTCTCAAATCAATCCTGAGAATGAGGGGACATGGGGAACGTCTGAATTATACGTGGCACTTGTGTGTATTTCAGCTTTTGCGCGTTCGTGAGTGAGCCTTAATGATCGAGACTCTGGGTTCGCACCCATGTACCGAGATGTCATGCTCACCGTACATAAACTTAGACACCTACTCTCCGCCCCCTCAATGCCTCATTGCGTGGAGGGATCGCACTGCACAGAAGTGTAAATGTCACTTCAAAATCAATTATCAACCAATCAATTCAAAAGGATCTAGTGACAACCCTGAAACGTTAGGCTACATTGTCAAAAATATTGGTTCAGCCCAGACAACGTCTCGTGTAAGTCACAGGTACACCTAAAATAAATTCTTATTTGACTACAATAACTATATATATTTCCTATATGTCCCGTCCAAAAACTACACGTGTATTTATATATAAATGTCTTTGTGCATTCTAGCGCCATATGTCTTACAGCATATTCCGGACAAAATAACTTTGTTTAATAATAGGCTGTATTTTTCTTTTGAGCGGCTCAGCAGGCCACCCCGTTTCCAAGAAATTAGACCTTGTGACCTATGTATTATAAATTTAAATATATATACAGTATATAAATATATTGTACCGCTGTTTTTTTCCTGCTCACTTCTGTCAGCCATAACGAGAGAGAGAGAGAGATTTTGATTGCAGATGTCAGGAGTAGGATGTGCTTGTGATTTATTTGTCAGAATACATAATATAATGGCAGAGTTTCAAACGGGCCCCTTAATTGACCTCATCTGGAGGATCAAAGCCGGAGAGTGACTTAGTCAGGTGGTCTAGAGATGTCTCAACAAGAACCAGGGAGAGGAACAGCCCCACCCAGTTACCAAAAGTACATTATATATCATCATTCTTTCTGTGTGATACACAGAGGCGCCATACATGTAAAGCCAAGTGTAAGAACGGACCTTGTACGTCTCTTATGTATTGGTAGACGTATATATATATATATATATATATATATATATATATTTAGGCACATAAGGATGACTCCTATAGGCACCAGCATGGAAGATGGACCTTAGACACTTACCATGTCCCACTTCATCCGTAAATCCGCCCATATACGGTGAATAAAGCTTATTTCCGGAACTGGTTTATGGATAACCACTCTCTCCTTGACAGCCCATTTTAATTTTATTTACTGGGGATGGGGAAACGGTGCCTATTGTGGACAACCCCTATAAGATAAAGACAATCTAACCCATTTATCAAAGGGTGAAAAGCTCTGTTGCCAGCTATAACACTGTTATAGATATATATATCTGCCGTAACCACATGGCGGTGGTATACTTTGCCGGAAAAGGCTTCGCCAGTTTCCATGCATGATAAAATCTATTTAACGAGAGCTGTGGTGGAACTTCCACTGCCACAATGCCTGTTCTATTATCGCCCTCTCAGGGTGACTTTAAATGATGAAAACATTTATAAAGTTTCTTAGATTAAAAAAAAATTTTTTTTTTTTTTTTATTTTTTTTAATTTTGTAGTTTTTTTTTTTTAAGTGGGACAGAAATCCGGACACTCACGGCTGCATGTCTCTACAGACACTAGACCGGAAAAGCGGCAAGTTAACCCTTACAACCTAGGCCAGTATGGCTGAGTATCGCCCCGGTGATATCAATATTATTTTTAATAAAATGCCTTATTGCTGCAAGAAGCGGCAATAAAAATGTCAGCCTTATTGCCAGAGAAAGTGGCCTATTGATAAATAGAAGCCAATATTTCTATTGAAGGCTAAATTATTAGATGGTGGAAAGACCCCCTCCCCTCAGAATTTGTGATCAGCGGTAGCACTCCAACACAGTGTGGGAAGGAAATGTCATAACAGTCATAGGTGTTAGCTGAGAGAACGATGTCATCCGGCATGTCTCTGTGCAGAGGTGCTCTCTCTGACCAAAAATGGCATCCGTCCTCTGAAATGTAAGCAAAGGGATCGTTCTGCGGACGGTGGACGTAGCATTGCACTGAATCATTTGGGGCCATGCCAGATTTTATTTGCATTATTGTGTGAGCTTTATAGTCCGGTTTATCCACAGAAACTAAGATTTCGAGTGTTTTATTTATTTACGTTGCTGTGTTTAGATTGGGAAAGATTTGCAGGCAGCAGATGTTAAGCGGACATCAGAGCTTCGCCAATCGCATCGCGGCTACGGGTAAAACTCATTATACCGCTTGTGGGGCGATGTAACCAGATGTCAGGACGGGGCTGTATGTCTGTGAGATAGAGGGGTGAATACAGCGAATCTCTTGCATGATGGGAATATTTGGTTAGAGACAAGATTTAGGCAGGTTTAATTTAGATTTAGGATGGTGTAGGTGGTGATCCATAAAAGAGGACGAACGTGGGGATCTCCAGTATTACACCATAGTATATTAAACATAACTTTGTTTAGGGTGTGAACATGTCCGTTTTATTCCTTAAAACACGAGGGGGGGGTTCAATTCAAAGCATTGAGCCACGGAGAAAATAGATGTTTAATAGTGATTACAGCATAGTGGTTAGTATTGCTGGCTCCCAGGGCCCTATCTGTGTGGAGTTTGTACGTTCTTCCTGTGTTTGTGTGCGTTTCCTCCCACATAATCCAAAGACATACTGGTAGGTTAATTGGCAGTGTGTGGTTAGGATTTTAGATTGTAAGCTCCATTGGGGCAGGGACTGATGTGAATGATTACATTTTCTCTGTACAGCGCTGTGTAATATGTAAGCGCTATATAAATGACCGTTATTAATCACGGTTCTGAGTTGAAGATAGCCGGCATATGTATCGGAAGGATTTGTGAAGTAGCCATTAGTATTGTAAGTCCTGCAGAGCTAAAAATATATGTAGACTAATTATCTAACAATGAACAGATACTGTTTAGTTACTAATGTAAAGAAATGTTGAATTAAGTGACCGTTTTGGGCATATGCATACTGGAAGCCCTTTGAGCTGTCAGAGGGTGACATCAGGGAAGATAATTTGGGATGAAAGAATGTCAAGGAATCCATTTTCAAAGGAGACTGTCTCTTACTCTGTTGATCCTCTGTTATCTGAGGAAGTGAATGACACTCGCTCCCTGATATCTACGTAAAACACTCTCACATCTTATTTTTTTTACACTGAACGTTTTTCGTGCAGTCATTTTTTGGGGGGATTCCCTCGAGACCTTTGACAAAACTATCCAGTGCGTTATCCATTAAAACGCCTCTAATAATCAGTAATGATGTGCGCTGACTTCTATTGATTAATTCTTCCGTTTCTGTGTGTACCAACAGCATTGTATTATCTGTGCGTTGAGAATGCAGATAAGTAGCATGTTATCACACACAAAGAAAACCTAAATATGGGTTATAGGAATGAAATCTGTGTGTTTTTTGATTTTTAAACGTACAATATGCGTTTATTTTTATCTTTTGTTCTTCTCCAAATAAACTGTAATGCATTGCTTTCTACAACATTAAAGGGGCACTTTTCTTTTTACGCTAAGATTGTCACAGAGTTTAATTGTAACTTAAATCAAGTGTAAAAAACGGTAGAATCAACCAAATTTAGTTAAATCTGGAATAAGCCCTCAAAAAGAAATCCCCTTTTTTAATTACCTGGTAAAAGGGGCATTTATTAAAGGGCAATTGCCGCTTGCACACGGTAGAGGCAGCCATTTTATAAGCTGAACCAAGTATGAGACTATAGGAGGCAGCCATATTGTGTGCTGAGGTAATATGATGAACTGTTAGCCTATCAGCTGACTAGTAACCAGTACCTCTCGAATATTAGTGAGGCCGTTCCCTCTGTACGTCACTGGTTCCTCACACATTGATATACTGGCTCAGACCGCAAAATGTCCGCCACTACCTTGTGCAGATGAAAGATCTACTTTACAATAAAGCCCAGGCTGTTACTTACCTGTTACATTTGCTGGATCTGCCAAGTTTCCCTGTCGCCCATTTTGGAACAAGCTGAGCTGGTGTCGGTGCCCATCCCCATGACATTGAATATTCTCCACCCACAACTCAGTTTTTAGTTAGTAGGGGAGTTTTCAGTAATTGGTACTCCATATTGACTTTTTGTTCTATGTGGAGCAGAGGAGAGTTGACAAATTTTTAGCCTGGGGGGCAAGATTTGACTCGGCAGCCTATTAGGAGTACTGTAAAGTAAAAAAAAAATGCAGGTGGCCCAGTGATACAGCCCAAGGTAGCCCACTATCTGACCGGCCCCGGGGGCAGATTTCCCCCCTGCCCCGCTGCCCAGCCTGCCCCTGATGACGAGTTTAGCTATCGGAAGCTGCAGTGATTTCTCCTGGTTGGTATTGAGTTATGTATATGAGTTATATGTACTGTGATCGCATAAATGTATTTTTATTTTGTTTCTAAACATGGAGCCTCATTCGGAGCTGGGAGAAGATCCAATTAAAGGATGTAAATTTGCACCTAGAAAACAAACTGTTAGGATGCAAACATAATATTTTTTTATTTATTTTTATTTGAATGCAGGGATAATACTGAGTATATAGTGCATAGTTGCTAAGTTTTCCAGGTTGGCCTTTGGGAGAACAGGGTAGGAGGTGGGCGTGAGGGCACAGGGCTCAGCGAATTGCGTTATTTTGGTTCCAGCCTGTGACGTAATGATGAAAACGCGTCATTTCACCATGCGGGGTGAGAATCACATCATGGAGGCTCAAAATCGGCCCACATCACAAGGAAGTGGGCAGATGCAGGAAAATGCCCTGCTCTCCCGGGAGTCCGGGAGACCTACCCAAAATTCGGGAGTCTCCTGGACATTCTGGGAGAGTTGGCAAATATGACATAGTACAGAAGTACAGGGCAGCCTTTTATTTTTACATTGTAGAGTTGAGCTTTGTTGATATCCCCCCCCCCCCCGCTCACCCCAAAACCAGCAACCCCCCCCCTCATCCCGTCATGTAGCTGAACATTATTTTGCGTCTTCTAGCTGGGTTTCCAGTTCCGTGATTCAGCTCTTTTTTTTTTTTTTCCAACATATCAAAATATTTTTGTCTGGTTATGTTTCACTTTAACTATCTTACCAAATGTTCTGTGTTTTGCAACTTTTTACTGTCTGTTGTCTCACTTATTCCGAGTGCCAGAACCTCTTTGTACTTTGTGTTAAAGAAGAATTCCGCACAGAGGTTATTACCACCTTCTCGGACTGGTCCTTCGCCTCCCCCAGCATACTGTCCTTACATTGCCATGTTCTCAGGGAAAGGGTGTCAGTGCCGGCACCAGATTGGTCACTGTTATTCATGTTTGCATCAAGGCTGGCATTTGGGGAGATTCGTCTTAGAGGGCCCTCCAAGCCCCGCTGATCTATTTACTTTAACATCTGGGTCGTCCAGGCCAATAGCTGTACTACAGTGACCTCTGACGGGCAATCGGAGGTCGTTGTAGTACAACTATCGGGCTGGAAGGCCCAGATGTTTATTAAGAAAAATATAATAAAAATGTTCTCATTGTGGGAGATTAAGTCCAATTAGATTCCTTACTAGCAATGTGCGCAGCGGGCGGCACAACGTGGCCAATCGAATCTCCTCGTTTAAGCCGAACCATCCACAGCTGGTTGTTACAGTTGTTTTAACGCGGAGTGAGGGGCGGGAACTAATGCTTTGTAGGCGTGGCTAGCGGAGTAGGGCCTCATTAATATTACTAAAGCATTTATGTATATGTTAAATGTCTCGGTCACACCCCCATATTACACAACTCTGCCCCAAAATATTTTGGCTACAATGATTTTGTGTGCTAGAAAATGGGCCTTTGTTGTTCTATATAAGTCTAAATTTTTTCTTAAACTATATTCCTTTTATATAATATATAAACTATCTACGTTTTGCTGCTTTCACCCGTTTATTGTTAATTTGTATCACTGCGTGGCAGCCTTTTCCCTCTGGCATCTTCCAGTATTATTGATTTGCTGATATTATGACCACCTTTGGTTGATAATGACACTTAATACACGTTAATAACAAGTAGTAATTGTTTCTGCTTTTTCTTACATGTATGTATTGTTCGCTGTGTGTGCAGCGTTAACGTGAATTCCCAGTTTAGACGGCGTAGTAGAACACATGGTAATACATGGCGGGGTTACATTATCCCAGGGATTACACAGACATGAGTCAGGCTCAGATAACGGGGAGCTTTGGCTGCACGTAGTACAATTATAAATCTGCTATTCCAGACACTCTACCTAAAGGAACTGAATTTTTAGAATGAACAAATCATTCAATGTTATTTTATCAGTCCCAGATTCTACCCTATAACTTTTATTTTCTGTCCGTCCCCCGTTCCCTTATCTTATATAAACCATTCCCACCTCTTCTTCCAAACCCCTTTGTGAGGAGAATTAAAAATCACAGGAGTCTCTAACATTTCCTGTTACTGCTACATAGAGAGATGTCTCATCATGAACTTTACTTCCAAAGGTTTTTTTGAAGTTTTCTCTCAACATTCCGAAGTAAAAAAACAACAAATTAGGATGAAGCTTCCCAGTCCCTGCTTCAGTTCTCCACAATCTGCCCCTTTTATCCTGGAACGCTTCAGCATTGGTAGTAATCATTGGTCTGTCCCTCCGCTACTCAAACTTAATGCTACAGTTCCGACTCTAGCAAAGGGGTAACGTACTGGGCTTGTGGGCTTGCCCCCAACGCAGCAGGGCAGTTATTGTTGCCCACTTGAACGGACAAATCATAAAATGCGTACCTTGGTCTAATTCTGAAGGGGCAAAACTCTGCAATCTTGAAGTGGTTAATGCTCTTGGGCGGAGAGAAGTTTGTGTTTTTGTTAGGGCCTACGACCACCAGGATGAGCTTTTAGAACAGTAGTGTAGAGATCTTCACCTTTAGCAGCCGCCTTTCCCTTAGAGCTTTATGTGCTCACAGGTACTCAGATGCCCCCAGGACTTAGGCTCAGAGTAGTAAAAGCTCATCCAAGATGGCCACAGCGCAGATGGAACAGTCGGCGCTATCCCAGACTGGAGCGGGTGGTCAGAGGCAGGCCGAGGTCAGAGGTCCGTAGCAAAATAGCAAAGTCCCGAATACAAGCCAAAAGGTCAGGGTCACAGGCAAACAGGCAAGGTCCAAGCTACAGGCAAGGGTCACAACAGCAGATTAGGCAAATAGATATCCAGGAGCAGGTCAGCACAGCACAGGACTGGAACGCTATAACCGACAGGGAGGCTAAGCCCTCCCTGCCTTAAATACTGAAGATAGCCAATCAGGGCCTTGCCCTGAAACCAGCCCCAGGTACGACCTAATTAATAAATACAAAAGGTCATTAGCCCGCAGGTTGTTTTAATTTACTGCGCACGTGTCCGCCTGCCCTGTATTTCCGTAACGTGGCGCTGAGAGGATTGGCGTCCGGCCGTTGCCCTAGCAACGGTCGGGCCAGAGCCGGAAGTGACGTCCCGGTCATCAAGGAGACGGCCGGGATGCCAGACAGTGAAGAGGACACCGCCGCGGCTCGTAACAGTTTTATGATAAAAAAAAGAATTAAATTCGGAACCGGTCTGGAGTGTCAATTAAAAAGCGTCTCAATGAATCAGCAGGTATGGAAAAAAATTATACTATGTAGATTACTGGATCTAACATATTGCCAGGTCCGGAGAATATATCTCCCTCTCCGGCACCTTTAACTGCTGCTAATTTCACTAGAAGGAGTTTTTCACTCAAAATGTATTGTTTTAAACATACATAGAGCATTGAGTAATGAGATGACTTGCAAACCTTGTTTCTGTGCTCCCTTAGGGTCGAAAAACAGCCGTTCTAGAATAAAGTAACTGGAGGTCTGGAAATCATTCCTGTGCTGCATCCTATAGTACTTGTTTTATCCCACCCAGTTCTGTAAAACACGGGAGACTGGTGTTTGATTGACCTCCCTGCCCCCTATAATTATTCATGGTTATCATGCTGTCTTTCTATTGGTCAGTTTACCTCTTTATCTCCAGTACATATGTTCCTGACAGTTGTCCTTTGTTCAGTTGCTGATAAATATTTGCTCCTTGTGTTGTGTGGATTGTAGTCCCCTTTGGATGAAATCTGTCCTATCTGTAGTAAAAGCAGATTATTATGTTGGAAAATCATACCTGCCTACCCATCCGGGATGTCAGAGACCCTCCCCGAATCCCGCTTTACTTCCCTCTGCGCAGTGGGCGGGGTCGTGATAACACAGGACAAGTCTCATCCGGATATGTAGAGCAGGAGGACTTTCAGGCAGGATCAGACAGATGAGTTGTTGTCAGCTGCTTTGTGTCATTTTACAGGGTTGCCAAAGTATAGAACCGTGTCTGATGAGGGACACCCTTAACAAAACGCATTAATGTATTTAGATTATACCCTTTCTCTCTCACCGAAGTGTTCGCATATTAACATTCTAGTGATCAGCTCTCCCTATATATCTTGGCTTTGGGCCTTCTCTCCCAATTGATGATAATTCTGCTCTGACTGTTGTGTTAGTGAGGACAGGCCGCACATAACACACATCTCCTGATATACTCTGTGCTGCTGGAGGACCCTGCTCCTTCCACTATATAACTCTCAGTCTGTGGCTTCCTGCTGCCTCCATTCCCCTCCTCACATCATGTCACTGTCCCTGTCACATGCAGCCCTGTCCTCACTAACACAACACTCATCTCCTGATATACTCTGTGCTGCTGGAGGACCCTGCTCCTTCCACTATATAACTCTCAGTCTGTGGCTTCCTGCTGCCTCCATTCCCCTCCTCACATCATGTCACTGCCCCTGTCACATGCAGCCCTGTCCTTACTGACACAAGTTGACCGTCCACTGCTTCCCACAAAATCAGCACATTATCTCTGGAAATACTCTGAGCTGCTGTTGATATGATTGGCTGCAGGTTATTCTCTCCCACCATTAATATGACATTTATTATATGGTTGCCTGACTCTGTATTACATCCTATGCAAATAAGAGTGAGGAGCAGGGGTAAGCAGCCGCTCGAGTAGTTAAAATAAATACATATGGCCTCTCTGACTGTAGGTTTGGGGAAATTAGCAAAATTACTTTGTTTTTAGAAAATCATAATCTGATTCAATTTGATTTAAAACCCCAGCACTAGTTATATGTGATAACGTTTGGCTATCTTTAAATGAATAATCCCACATAGGTGTTTTTTTTTTTCTTTCTTTAAATTGTAAGTTAAGTACCTTGATGGCAGAATAGGGAGAAGAATTTTACAGTACACAGAGCAGAGAGAGCTCAGAGGGACGTTCCGAAGCCTCTCTGCTCGCTACATCATGTGACTGTGGTTACCATGGTAGTCTGTGGCACAGTGCAGAATTGTATACACAAGTATCAATTTATTTTGTTTGTGTAAATAAATGACCTGTAGGTAGGACAGTCTTTAGCGAAAAAAATGGCAGTGTAGTGTTTAGTAACTTTAGAACGGTTCTTATGAGTAGACCAACCTGTCCCGACTTCTAGAAGAACGTGTCTGCGCTATTAGGGAAGTTGTTAAACTTGTAGTTTTTGTCTGTATAAGTCTGAGTTTAGCGTCTGACTTCTGGCATGGGGAGAAATGCGACTGGTGTAGCTGAACATGTCTAATTGTGCTGTAATAAACCTTGTCTTATCCCTCTGCCCATATGTGCAGCTTTGCTGGCAGGGAGAATGTTGTGTAGATCGTTGTAGCCAAGTCAATCCCCCCTCTGGCTCCCTGT